>NC_046664.1:36564505-36583735 GCF_010883055.1 Belonocnema kinseyi | reverse complement strand
CTTTTCACTCTGAAGTCGAACGTTTCGAACGTTGGAAATTTTCGTGAAGTCTTAACGAAATCACGTAAAACTATGAAAAGCATTAACTCGTAACGTTGAAGATCGAGATCGAGTGGTATGAAAATAATCGAAAAGGACGTCAAGCTGCAATGTACAGTACACGTCGAGTCAAACCGAGTCATGGAGGCAGGACGAAGTCAGAATGAAGTAGTCAGAACATCGCTTGAATTCATCGAAGTCAACAAATAACGAATTCAAAAACTAGAGTGAAACGAAGTCACGGAAGTACGATTGAAGTCACACGACATTCTTAAAATAACGTTACATTGACTTCAGCCGACTTCAAAGTGAATGGCCCCTCGAATTATTGTTGAAAATCTTTATATTTTTTAAAACTAATCGCCAAAAATTGTTATATGCTATCAGCAGGGTTGCTGTTCACTCTTAATCAATGAATATAATTACTCTTCATTGAAGGATGATTAAACAGACAGCCTAATTGGTCAGACGATCTGTTCTATTTACAAAGCAATTTATTCCCGGTTTGGCGACATGAAGTTATTTCTACAGAATACCCGACAGAGTGAAAAATCAGCAGAAACCTGCTAAAAATAGAAGTGCCTCCTCCCTCTCTTTTTAGTGCTTCGACCACTGCCACCACTCGACCAGTTCAGGGACCACCTGAGTCAAGTTCAGCGCGCTTCTTTTAGCATGTTAATGATACACATTCACACACAGATGCACAATGCTGCGTATACACCAGGAGTCGAAACCCTGAACCCTGGAGATTAAAGACTCAAAGGTCTACTCTCTGAAAGCGAGTCTGCATGAAGCATGAAGGAATTGAGTTAATGGCATGTTAATGGCAAAGTATAGGTTTCTGGTTGCGGTAGCTGCAACTGGCTCTTTCACTTAGTCTCGTTTCCTCGAAGCGCTTTGGTCTCTCATTCTTTACATGATAAGGTATTATTTGAGTAGCTTATCTTCTTCAAGCTACAAGCCAAGCTCTTAGGTTTGTTTTCTTTGCGGCTCAAAAAGAAAAAGTTGTATATCTTGGGAGAGAACTTCCGCTGATGCATCAACTCGGGAATTCCTATGATTCGGAGACATACGTGGTGGCATTCCTCAGCTACGAAAAAGAAGAAATATCGAAACAGCCCTTCTCCATTTCGTAGATACAAAGGAAAACCGGTAGTTGTCAACCGTTTTCAGAAACTATGGTTAGCTGCTAACAACAGCTGACAATATCCACACGTCCAATAAAATTCCATATATAGCCACATAGAGCAATAAGCAAATGAAGATCTTTAGTTCGTCTCGTTACTGTCTCGACCCAAATTTTATTGTCTTGTCAGGGATCTTTAAATCTTCGAATCAGATCGGCCATCTCGAAGTGAAGATACCAAGAGGCATTGCACTGGCTTTCTCGATTCAAAGGGTAAGAGATGGTGGGGATAAAGGAGACCAGTCGGCGCCAATGAGACAGAGAAACGTGCACCGATGAAGATTGTTCCCTGATCTCACGAATTTCAAGGACGTCTCCGCGGAATCGGCTTCAAGGCAAAGGAAGAATGAGAAAGAAATGATAGAGAAGGAGTTCGCGATCTCCACTGACGTCATGCCGAGTCGCATACAATTTCCGTTCGCTTTGTCCATCGTTTATTATCATTCAGCCAACCATAATCCTAAAGTGTGCCCCGGGTCTTCCAGACGCGAGACCATGACGTATGTCGTCGGGCTGAAAGGCGTTCGACCGCCACACCCGTCATGCCAAATTTACATTGCAACGTTCTGTGACCTCGCCAGGGACGATGAACGTGACGCGACGCAGTATTTCAGAGTTTTCTCTTTTCCTCAAGCCTTTAGAATATGCCAAATTTCGCCAGGAAATGTCCCATTTGCTAAATTTGTGTTACAGTTTGTGCTAAAGTCAACTTGAGGTAGTAACAAATCGGGAATGGTTTTGGGGTCTAAAGTTCTTTAACTTCAGGGTTTCAGATGCAAGCAGTTAAAAACTACAAAATGCAACAAATGAAAAACTACCAATTGTGCAAAGTTTTGATTCGATTTTAAAGCTAAATTTGATACTTGCACATTTCGTGTCTTAGTAATCAATTAGTTTACATTGTACAGCTTTATACTGCATGTTCGAATACCGGTAAAACCGGTCAGCTTTAGAACACCACTCAATCGATTTTTTTTTTAGGTTTTCGTAGAAGTTTTTCTCCTTTAATGCCTAGCCGCAGTTCCAAATTTATTCCACTGTTTTACATATAGAATAGATCACTTTATCACCCGTCTCGTTCAATTCGATTATTAGGGAGTATTACTCCCCATTTAGCGTATTTCTTATTACGCGTTATTTCTATAAACATCGTAAAAATAATACACGATTATGATCAATTTTCGCCCGCAAGTCCAAATAATTCGAATCGACTCCCGTGTTACAGCAGGACACGCGAGTTCTTGGAAATGCGGCCCAGTTTTATACAGTTCTAGCAGCCGATGAAACCCTGGTGCGAGTCGAAGGAAGAACAAATGGACTGATAAAATCTCTGTGATACAAGTCACTGATATGGGAACAATGAAACCTGTGAGCACGTTCATTCAGGAGCGTGTTTACCCACTCTATCCTTCATTATCAGCATGTAATCAAATTATCATCTCACGCGTCATAATTTAATTGCACGAGAGCGCTGTTAAATTTAGCGGACTAATTTCACACTTTATGGATATAGCTGAATCAGATGGGACATCGTCCAAATTGAAGAAAAAAGAATTGAAAATAAGAGACCAGCTGGAAATAATAGATTGGATTAAAAGCAGACACGTATATCCGATTATGTTTCTGGAAACGTAGTGCTCTCGTGCCAATGAGCGATTCCGTGCGCCTAATGGTACGAAAATTCGAATATTAGACCGACATTCCAATTAAAACTTGGACCGAATGAATTAACGCTAAATAACCTATATCCTCGACGCGCAGGTATTTCCCGAAGCGCCTTCAAGTTTTCTCAGGAGATTGTGTCTGTAGCTTGATGAAAGAAATTGTGAATTCCAACCGAGTCGCTCGTACTTGCCCCGCATTCCGAGGAAAGTCAAACATGCGAACAGCCTTAAGAACGCCTTTTACGCAAACGAACCTTCACCGCTCTCTATGAATTATTCGTAACGATTACGACATCTCAAGCTCGGTAATTCAACTTATTCAACGAGCCAATTCTCTGTAAGGGAGGTCGGGGTTAAATGTTACACTAATGGCTTATGTTATATCATATCGTTCAAGAGTTAAGGGAAACAAATCTTGTGGTTTCAGAAACTTTATTCTCATAAAACATTGAGTGCTGATAGATATTTAATTGCAAAAACAAATTCTTCTAACCTTACAGAATTTTTAGTTAAAATAGGTGCAGCATAACTTTTCTGTAAACATTACCGAATTTTCTGTAGAGTTTACAGTTTTTCCTAAATGATGCAAGTTAAACTGAAGTAATTTATATATTTTAAATCAAATTAGCAAATAGCCATTTGTCATTATTTTTATTTGTCCTATACAAATTTTTTACTTGGCATATTTTTCAAGCATTCGAACTTCTATTAAAAATGTACCGAACAGAATTCTGATCAGTTTTAGGGGTGTGAAAAAATCGAGTTACTTTGAGTTTATAACTCAATTTTTAAAAGCAACCTCAAGTTTACGAGTCAGCCGAAAAGTTGACAATATTTTAATGAAAATTATAGTGCTGGTGTATTTCGAAGTGTTATTGAATACGAATTTTAGAATGAAGAAAATCGTGGATCCATTAAGAATAAGTGTACGGCAATTTTGAAAAATTCAATAAATAAAGAGATTTGTATGATTGTCGTTTAAGAAGTGAATGAAGTCCCAAGTATGAATTGCCGGAGCTGAATTAACGGCTCAGTGTTGGTCCAATTTTGGCAGCCAAAGGTCGGCTAAAGTTATTGGGCCAATATCGGTATTTTAATCAGCCTAGTGTTGAGCCACTGCTGGCAACCTATATTGGCTATTTATATTTGCCGATCCTCCATCGATGCTTGGCCCAGTATCGGCACTTTATTGCGCCAAGTCTCACTTTTAGTACGGGGAACCATATTTCACGAGGATCAGCCAGAGTCTGTCCCAGTGACGGTACATTACTGGGCCAAGTGTCACTTTTACCACGGCAAACCATACTTCATTTAAATCGGCCCAATGTTGAGCCAGTGCTGGTAGCCTATATTGGCTTTTTATATTTGCCGATCCCCCGCCGATGCTTGATCAGCCAAAGTCTGGCCCAGGGACGGCACATTACTGGGCCAAGTGTCATTTTTACCACGGCAAACCATGTTTTATTTAAATCGGCCCAATGTTGAGCCAGTGCTGGCAGCCTAAATTGGCTATTCATATTTGCCAATCCTCCACCGATGCTTGGCCCAGTATCGGCACTTGATTGCGCCAAGTCTCGCTTTTAGCACCTAATAAACAAATCTTACACGAAAAATTAAGAAAAAAAATTTATTGAAAAATGGTCAAAGTTCACGATGAAATTTGCTAAGTTCTGTCATTAAAAATGTTTAATTTTTATGAAAAATTACATTTCCTGTCATTGCAAAAAGTTGTAAAGTAGGCTACAACAGAAAAAAAACGAAATATTACGCAAAGAAAAATTGTAATCCATTTAAAATATCTTTAAAAATTATTATATTGATATTCCTGTTAACAGTTCGTGTATTTTACATTTACACAACGTCGCATAATAATAAATAATTATAAAAAGAGAGCTTGAAATTTGGTTCTTTAACTTTTCTGAACTGGGGCTTATGAAGATGGCTTTTTCATAGAGTTTCAACTTGTCGGTTTAGCGCAATGGTAAGCACTGACTGTGAAGCGATAAATTTAGGTATATATTAGAATTTTTATTTGTAATATAATGTTCAAAATCTAATATATGTATTCAATCTAAACAGGACCATTAATATTTATATTCAAAGAACTCACAATCAATATTTATTTTTAAAATACATTTTTTGTCATATCATTGGACCTTAGACTATAGCAGTATTGCTACCCAGTGTTGACCCGACAATGGCAACCAAGCCTTGGCTGCCAAGTCAAGGCCATAGTTTTCAATCCGGCAATAGCGCGGCGATGGAAGCTAGGTTTGGTTCAACACTGGTACCCAGTGTTGGGCCGACAATGTCAGCCAAACCTTGGCTGCCAAGTGCAGGCCATAGTTACCATTCCGTCATTGGCGCGATAATGGCAGCCGAGCTTCGGCAATATTTTTGCCGAATATGGGCCAATGTTGGGCCGTATGTGACTTCCCACTTGGGGTCCTTTTTATAAAAGAAAATAATTTCGGGCGTACATGGAGAGAAATTTTAAGAGTTTAATTTACGGAAGAGTGTGATTTTAGAGCTACAATTTTTACGTTATTTAAAGTCTCAGACTCTGTAATCTAAAAGCATAGAATTTGAGACCTGAGAACAAAGGAGTGTGGCTTAATGCCTGAAACTTCGAGACCTATGCTTTAAAGTCAAGGGTTCCGAGATCTGAGTTCTCGCGCCAAAGCTAGAATAAGATCAAAGAGTAGTGCCGTGAATTAATCTCATGACATATCTCTCCGCGTATATAGCGTTTTATTTTGATAAACACAAAAAAAAACTAGTAAAATGGGCCAGGGGCCACTGGATTTAATTTTTAAATTTCACTGACATTTCCCTACTTGTGGAAAAATTTCCCTAACATTTTAAAATAAGCACCGCGCGGGAAATTCGAATTAATATGTTCAATTTTCAAAGAATCTGCAGTAAAAAAATTTGCAACAATTATTTGTATTGATATGACGCTGTTACAAATGTTATTAGTCTTACCACAGTTTTACTATGCGTTTGAATATAGTTATAATAAAATCTGCAGCAATAATATTTTGATTCAATTTCTAAATTTTATCACGTATAGATCGAGCAATTTTCATAATTAGACTATAAATAGAATTGATTACTGACCGTTTTCAACTGAATTTATTATTAGTACCACAAGCATCAAATACATGAAAGAAGTTTTAAATATTAAGCAAGATCACAAGAAACTATACGTTCCATAGTAAATTTACTATACGTATATGCATATTATTTCCACGCTGTTGAAGAATAGGCCGGTTGACTGCGAAGATTATTGTTTTTATTTAGTTAAATTAACAAAAAAGTCTGGTTGATTTTACTAGTTCTTTAGTGGACTTTACTGGAATTTAATTAGTAATTCTGTTTTTTTTTCGGTGAAATTACTCTAAATTTGCATGAGCAGTTTTGATAAACAACCACTGCCTTATGAAGCACATCTACTAAACTGCAGCAAAACACTACTAATTTACGCAGTAAGGCTTACTAATCGGGTTGTTACAGTCGTATTAATAAGTCTGATTAAATAAATTAGTTTTCTACTCAATATTAGATAAAATACTCGCAAAAGCCAATTAATGAATAATTCTTACGTTTTTTTAGTAGAAAGCTACTTATTCAGATCTGAAGAGCACTGACTTCCACTAATCCAATATTTTCTTACAATATCTAATAATATAATGCAAAAAAAATTATATCACTGTTCCTCATTCTCAACACATGGCTTAGGGGCCAAGGCCAAAAATCGCACTTCTTAACTAAATAAATCTCCTTTTGTAATTATGCTTCCCTCGACCCTTATAGACGAACCCCAAACCATCTCAATCTAGGTCCTAGGTAGGACCATTTTAACTAGACATGGAGAAAATCGTATCTCGTGACCCCGATCTCCCCCAACACGTCTTGCTCGTCTCAACGTCTGTTTCACCGTGACCTTGAATCCGTGGAATAGGAGCGATTCGCGAAGAGCGAAAACTGTGCGGTTGGTTAAGCGAAAGGCGAAAATATTCGTTGGTGACCGAGGAGCGTCTGGGCCGTCTGTTAATGGATGAAATGGAAGAGATATACCGCGACGACGAGGAGTGGCGGAGGGACCCCTAGGTAAAGGGGGGACGGGCGACGGAGAAGCAGACAGGGGCGGGGCACGTCGCAGGGGCCCCGTGGGGGAGGGAGCGCCTAGCAACAGGCCTGACGGCAGCCAGGCAGAGCAGCGTGATTAAATAAAACTGGCGTCGAGCACGGCGACCCACCAGGCGTTGACATCAGCACACGCATGTGAGTCTCGCACGTACCCTCACCACCAAACAGCCTTCTCCAACACATTAGTGATGATCTGGCGAACTACTACATATTGCTATAGCGAAAAAGATCGTGTGCGAAAGCCAGGCGAAGCCCTGCGAATATCAGCGAATACGCACGACCAACACTCATTCCCAATTTCCCAGCCCACATGACTAACCGGCTAGCCGGTCGGCGACCGCGAATCTAACCTTGCTCAGTTTGCTCACACACGTCCTCAAAATGTATCAGTCCTGTCTGAATACTGAACCCTTGGAAAGGTAGTTCTCTGAAACAAGTAATTGGAAGAGGGCCACAAAAAAACGTCTGACCATGACCTAAGCTCTGAAACGAATCAGGAGTTAAAGCTCTTGAAACTGATCGGGAAATGAGAGAATCATAAAATGGATGAGCGATCTTGATTCTGCCAAAATCGAATCAAGGCGTAAAAAAACTCATTTTTTTCTTCTTCATCGATTCTTCGCTATTCCAATCTTGTGGGAATCGGTTCTTTCTTCTTTACTCACCAGGCAATGCAATTTTAGACGATTTTTTGCTTGATTCTGAGAAGATCGATCATGTGGTCGATTCAAGATTAATTCAAGAATCGAACATTCTTTTTTTTTATCAATGTTTGACGAAAGCTATCAGACACGATCATAAGTCAATAAGTCGTATTGCATCTGCATTTATGGTCTTGCTGTTATCCTATTGGCCCACGAAAACTTGACTTGTATCTCTTTCTACTAACATTTTTTCTTTTCTAAAAAGATCATCTAACTTCAATTTCTTGCTGTCAAGTTGGCATTTCAAACAGTTATTCTTTTCAACAAATAATTACAGAATATGGATAAACCTCAGACTGTCCATGTTCAGATCTCAATTTCCAAATACAATTTTTGTAGAAAACTGAATTTTAAATTGCAGATAATAAACAATATCATTTTTGTTACAGACAATTCTTAAAAATTGAACTTTGCGTATTCCTTATTTCTATATAAAGCTTAAATCTTTGTGGAAAATCATTTTCACATCGAACTTGAAATAAAAGTAATGATTATCATTTTGTATGTGACATCAATGTGACTAATTAAATCCAAGATATGCAAGTACACAGTCCCTCTACCACATATTCATCATTTGTTTAATATATGATTTCAGCCCTTACCTAATATTCCAGGATTGCCAGCAAACTAGATGCTTTAGTCGCTAGTTGTAGGGTTGAAAGTCGCCAGGAATCGCGAAGAAGAGAAGTGCATGTGCCATATTACCCACATATCCAAGATTTTTTATTTTTAAGTGTTGGTGAATCTTTTGAGTGTGTTGTTCAAGAATGGCCGATATAGAGGGCCCTATCCCACAAAAATGACAAACCACTGCCTAATAGAGGATTTCTTAACATTCTGCATTTTTATGGCAGAATTCGTGACCGATATTGTCAGTATAGTGTCTAATTCCAACTTCTATTCATTATTAGATTAGTTATAATTGATTATACTTCCGTGTTCTTTGTTGTAAGTTCACTTTTTCAAACGAGTCATTCTGATTTTTCCACCTAATTTTATCTAAAAATGAAAATTGATTTCTGTTATTGTTCTCATTTCTAATTAAAGAACAAACACCTTTTAGCAAATTGACAATTTGAAATCATTGTTTGCAGTTCTTAGAATGTGCTAAATCATTATTCATCATAGTAGCATTGTTCGGCGAACATTGTTGAACTGAGGTCATTGTTTAAACAATTTCATCTTATTATGTAACAAATGTTTTATACCAGTAGACTACTCATTGAATACCATTCATTTCAAAACACTTTATTACAAAGTATGTATTGGTCAAATCAACTCTCCATGAGAAAGAGTCATTTAATAAAGCATAACCTCATACTCAATTTTTATTCTCCTTTTATCTCCTAATAATAACGTGTCCTTGATCAACGACTAGAAATATCAATTTAACACAAGAACCTAACTCAACCCGCATATATCGGGCATCAGGGGTCAAAATCCAAGCAATGAGGGTATTCAGAAGTATCTTCTGAGAGTCACTTCACTGTATACATTCTATACTCTATAAGTCTATAGAATTCTTTCTCCTCATGCCCCTATTTATATATAAATAGGGGCCCAATGAGAAATGTGTGTCCTTGAGCGTAGTAGCAAAAACCTGGTTACGTAAAAGATTTCAGAAAGAAGCAACGGATACCACTGAATTAACATGAATATACTTAAAATGCAAAAAGAAATAGCTTATTATGTCTGTCTTAATGTAAAAAATTAAATGTAAATAATTCTAATCGGAAATAAACATAAAAAGTATTAATCTGCATTATAAAAGTTTTAGAAAGAGGAATATTGTTCAAAGAAAAGACTACGCAATATTTTGCAATGTATTCAATGAAGAAACGTTAATTATCCGATTCACTTTTGCTAAGGAAAAGTTACTTGGAAAACAATGACGATATTATTTATAAGGATCGCTTTGTCATTTCTGGTTTCACTTTCAATAAAGTTAGCCCGGAATCTCAAAGGATAAGTAGGTAGTAGGTTAGGTAGTAGTAGGTTTTTAGAGCCAGATTAATTAGCCGATTCAACACTGAAAATACTGCCAATATTCTTGAATTCCAGAAGCATATTTCCATACAGCTGTAATATCCTCCAATCTTATAAAAATTCACATAAATGTCGCAAATCGGACAAAATTACGACTTTTTTATAAGAATTGCTGAAAGGCAGTAAAGAGTGAAAAAAGGTGATTTATGGAAAGTCGCAGAGGGGTTGGAAGTCTAGACAGGATAAGTAACATAAGGGAGATAGTACTGACTGTTGAGAAGTATTGACTACACACACTATTGTGGGCAGACAGTGGTAGACAGACGTCCATAAAAATGGCTGTAGGGTTCGCTAGTTTGGAACCTATGTCAAGATTGGGGTAGGGTAGTCTTATCTTTCCTGAAAGATAGGGACCAATGGAAAGACAAATTCACAAAAGAAAAGTAACATCTAAATCTCTCTAGAGCTACTAGATTTTACTGACTCATATCAAATCCTAATAATTCTAATGAATGACTAGTGAAATTCGTCTAAAAACCAGAGAATAAACAGCGTTAAATCCTTATTTATCATACTCAAGTAAAATTGAAGGTGGGAGGTCAAAATTTCATGGACGCTTCCATTAGCGTCGAATAACTTGCTTTAAGACCTAAGTGGCTGCCCATGTATATAGGGATCAGCCCACTCGTTGATTAGATTACTGAAAAATAGTAAGAAATATATGTCTGGTCTTCTCTGAAAATTCTGGTAAATTCCTGACGTGGAAAACAATATAAATATTTTTAAAACAGTGACAAAAAGGAGACTGCAAATTATATGCAAATCTGCAGTTTTTCAACTTCTGTCGACGATAGTCCTGAGGCAGAAAAGCGTGACTAAAATTCTATTATAAACTGAGAAGTTCTGTTCAACGTTATGACATGTACTCGTACGCAAGGTAAAAAGACCCCCCACTACTCATATAGTAGTTCATGCATTCTGATGAGTGTTCCGCCAACCATGATGCTCAGACACATCCTGCGATTTCACCTTCTGCCTTCGAGGTCGTTTAACGAGTCGGTGAACAGGACGTGCGATATTTTAAGGATTGCTGTTGCCAAGGTCTCCATTAAATATTATTCAGAAATATAAATTTAATCACGAATTTCAAACAATTCCAAAATGCAGTATGGTCTATAGAAATGTAGTTTTTATCTTTAATAAGTGGTGCCACATGCTTTACGATTGTCAGTAATATTTCTCACACAAGTGAAGAGTGATAAGCCCACACGTGTAATCATACATCTGCAAAGTTTATTATATATCGCGTGGAGCTGATGCGTCATACTGATGAGCAGAACTTCTCTATGACGTATTGGTACAAAATGGACGATAAAATTCGGGATTAAATAAAAGTATATGAGGGCTGTATAAATTTCTAGAGATATTTTAGTCAGTGTAGTTTCAGAAAAATACTATCAGTTATTATTTTGGGTCTCCAATAAATGGGAAGTTATCAAAAAATTATGCTTCTCCACTTTTTCTTTTGACAGGATTCATGGCAGCTGATTTCGTAAAAATGAAATAGCGAGGTAAGAAACCGGTTGTAGGTCAAGGCAATCCGTATAATTGTAGGAAATTTTTAGGGCGTATGCGAAAGAAATTGAGACTTCAAAGGCTTTCGAGATCTCATGCCTCGTCTAGTAAGAGCACTGGCCTCAAGGTGTAATATAAAGCTAGACGGTTTTAATGAAGGAGGGAGAAGTCAGTAGGTGGATCGAGATGATGACGGTTTTAGGTTAATCGAAATGAATTTCCTATTAAGGAGCGTTTAATAAGACAGATATTTGCTTTGAAAGTTCTTTAGAAGGATCGATATTTTCTTGCGACATTCTTGAGACAATTAAGAGAGTAGGAAGAACTTTACGAGAAAACATAATCACAAAATCAATTCCCATAAACTTATCCAATACATACTAACATGCTGTTCTGTTATAGACCTGACAGAAGTAAATGTTTGTATAAAATTAAGGATTTTATGGGTAGACACTGTGGACAAACTAAATATCAGGGTCTCACTTTTTGAACCAAAAGGACGTTAAAGCGTTGCACAATAAAAAAATAATTCACACGTCTACTTAAAAAGGTAGTTGCCACTTTAAATCTGGTAGTCATGTATAAAAAATTGTATAGACTACATTAGATCTCATAATGAAGGGAGATTTATAAAACATTTCACTTGTAAATTGTAATGCATTTTCGTATTTTTGATAATTCGTAAATTTTCTTTCATCAATTAATGGAAAAAAATTACTGCACAAATTTGAGGCAAATCAGCGTATATCTTTATCAATTTGAGACATCCTCTCTATTAAAGCTTTAACGACATTTGGGGATCACTAAATATACTCCCATTTGCTTCAAATGCATACCGTAATCTTTTTTTATGAATATGAAGGTAAATATCAAGGTGTACCATAAATGTTTCAAGTTGCTGCTTTTTGAACTACCCACTACTTTACATGAAATTTAATGTACGTGAGTTTAAAAACTTCCAATGAATGTGTTAAAATTCAGTCAAACTCTTTCCAACAGTGTACATATAGTTTTTAATAGTACAATAATTATAATACATTAAAGAAATATGTTTAATGGGGTTATCTTCGGTAGTATTATTTGTACGATGATCAGTAGTATCCTCCTGCACAAAACTGGATAGTTTCTGATAGTATAGCAATTGTCATCTACGAAAGAATTGAAGAACAAGTACATACTTTTACGGTACATAAATTACGATATATCAATAAAGAATAACATCGTGTCTTCCGTGCGGTGGTATATGCTTCAGTTGCTTTACAGTAATCAGCATCATATGTTAACGTAGGAATATTATCCATCAAAAAATAGGATTTAATAGCTGTCCTCGGCAATATCTTTTATCGTGGTCAATATCCAATATAACAGTAATTAGAGTCTTTCGAAACATGCAACAATGTATGCATTCTTTGATAAGATGGAAATGACTAACCACTTTATGATTCATCCTAAAGATGCCTGGTTTACAGTGATCAGTATGAAACACATTTAATATTGGCTATAACCAGACGAAAAATTCTTTTTAATATTTACATTTTTTTATTTTCGGTAGTATGTTTTTTAGTGGTCAGTATCTTCTTCCACAAAATAGGATAAATTCTTGGGCTGTATTATTCACCGTCTGCAAAGGATGCTTTAAAAATGTATTACTTCGGTAGTGAATTTTGCAGATTGTAGTGGTGAGTCTCCTCCACAAACATGAAGTTTCAGATGATATAGTAATTAGCAATGAATTGAACTAAATTGTTTTGTCTTCGACAGCATTGTTTATAGTAGCCAGGTCAGTATCATCATCCATAAACGTGGATATTTTTTCCAATACTATTGGAATCGCCATCAATCAAAAAAATGGACTCACAATTATCGGATGACTACTTCAATCATGGTGTGAATGTATCTATAGTGTTTAGCATCCCCATAAATATTGCACCATCCTCAATAATTCGTGCGCATAGTGGTCAGTATTCCTTCTTTAATCACACAGGGCACTATAAATATAATCCAGCGTAACTGGACATGGTATCACCCACTGTAAATCAATATATCAGAAAATTTCAATCTGCCGTTTGAAATTCCAATAAATAACGAAACAAGAATCTAACAAGCTCACAAAGTAGTTATTATTACCCATAGGAAATGCAGCACACTCTAGAGTCTAGAGTGTTTATTATCCTCGATAGTAAAATAACGACTAGTACTTTCATGGTTACTAGACTTTAGAGTAAAATTTAATTTTATGAAGACTGAATCCAATCACCGTAATGCTACTGAGTCTACTGATTGGATATCAGCAGACTAGTTTTACAATATAATCTACAACGGAACTAGTAGTTTCACTTTTTTCCAAATAGTCATGAGAAGCAAATTCGGAATTAGAAAAAAGGCCAGTAAATGAAATACCCGACGAGTAAGAGTAGGTACAAATTGATTCATCTTCGCGACACTTAGCCGTTTTTCGGTTACATAAAACTTTCAATCTCGAAGGCTGACGCGACTTCCCTTCCCGTCGACATCTAGAAGCTTTTTGTCTACCATCTACCTGACAAAGTACGACAGCTTGGTGTAGAAATGCGCATATGAATGTGAACATGAATTCACATACACATTCCAATCCATTTGGTGCTTCGTGTAAGTGGAGAACAAAGGGCTGGTTGGGGCAGGGAATGAAAGAGGGCGAAGAGAAAGATTTCCGTTCAGACGTTTTCTTAAGAAAATATCCTTCGGAAAGTTCCCTCACCTTTTCAGTAACCGACATCGAAATTTTTAAAAATGAATGGATCTACTTCTGATTTATTCGGACCAATCTATTTTGGCTTTCAAGATATGCATGACTCTCAAGTCATGGTCATTTTGATATATGGTTTTAAGGAAGGTGGATTTCTGAAAAATCTTTTCAAAAGTTGTAACAACAGTTTCCCACAGCCCACACAGAAGTAAAGGTAAACTTCAATCAATATATTTTTTTATTCAACAACGAGACATCTATTATCATTCTCGAAAGTGGTTCTTTCAGTATGGCTCTTCATTACACATGTCTGTACTTGTAAATCGACCTCTTTATCAAGAAAAAAATTGCACTTAAAGATACAGTGACAAGCAGACAGAAACTATCAAGAGTGAAGCAACGAGTCGTTATAATTATCAATACAACACGTTTGGTGAAAAGTGTTACTTCACTTCACTGTCAATCAGTCAACTGAAATTATATGTATCGTTCTTCGAAAACGCACTTCGTTGAAAATGCACATGAGCAAATTATATAGTTTGTGAATTTCACAATCTATATTGGGTAACATTGAGAACATTAAGAGCACCAACATTGCTGAAGCAGAAGTAAAAAAAATCTTATCGCTCTAAAGACAAACACCATTCAAGCATCTGAAACTCCCTGTTAATTTTTTCGCTTTTTGAAGCCAGCTCATAATACTGAAAAAAGCTGCACCAATAATGTCGAGGTTAAAAGCGTTCAGAGTTGAAAATATTGCAAATTAGAAGGAAGCAAATTTTTGAACCTCCAAAAACTCTACGAATTTTAAAAAGATTAGAAATTTAAAACAAATATTTTAAGGATGGTGGAACTTAGTTTTCGAACGTTAGTTTTGAACAAACATTTTTTTATTATGTTTGAGAAGATTTATCATTCTGTAAATTATATCTCTGAAAGTACAACAAATATTTGGATTTTTTGTTTGGCTACATAAATCAAACAACAGACCGCAAAAGTCTGGAGAAAAATTAGGCAGAGTTCTAAACTTTTTCAGCAACCTTGATACTTCTTCTGGTAGAAACATGGTACCTATTAGGGGTGTTCAAAAAAGGAAGTAGTATTTATAGGTTGCTCATTGCGAATTTTTTTACACAAAAAATCAATTTTGGTTAAAAAGGTCAGATAATAACGCTAAATTATACGGAATTGTAAATGAACTATCTTGTTTATTTTGTATAATTTTGCGTTATGGTCAGTCGCTTTCGAGAGAAATTAATTTATTTCTGCTTTCATGTGGAACATTTTTAACTCAAAAGAAACTAAAAAATCGAAAATGCAAGTTGAGGTTCGGATTACTTTTTTTGAACACCCTTAGTACCCAAATGTTTACTTCTGATGTTTACAGATATTTTCGAAAAATTGTTTATTAAAGTGCTCAAATTTACTATCAATTCGGCTCACAAAACATCTGAAGAGGAAAAAAGTATCTTGCAATTTAAATTTCGCGCCAGAGAGATGACACTTTGAGGTTATGTCTATGTGTGATTATTATATCTCAAATTGATTGCGGCGTGTAAATCTAAATTGCAAAATTTCTTTGCTCACTGTATAAGTATTTTTAAAAAATAAGTTTTAAACGATTTTTTAAATTTGTTCTTTTTATTGAACATGTATCCAAAGCAATATAATTTTATTATTTATTTAATTAAATTTTATATCCAATTTTTTTCCGCTGTGCGACATGCCAGAAATTAAATAATTGCGAGAAAAAGCAGATTCGAGAGTAGGGACATTTTCATTAAAATTTTTGACAAACTTTCCTCCTATTAATTTTTTTCTTATAAGCGGCCCTGGTCCCAGGACGGACGAATCCAGAGCTTTAAAAAACTCGATTCTAACGTGCCTTAAAAATAGATTTCGCAAAAGGCACGTCCCCACTCAAGAGTCGAAAGTCTGCTACGTCGCGTCGTCGCGATTATCTGCGGCAGTAAAAACGCAAAAGTCATTACATTCTACACACTAGTCTACAGTCTTGCGCATATGTCTGCAAACTATGAATAAAACTCTTGTCTCATTGCAAAAAAAAAAAACAGTTTTAAACCATTTCATTAACCAATGCAAAATAAAATAAATTTTACGAATAAAAGTAAGCAACTTTGATAGAACAGCAGCAATTTAGAGTAATGAAGTATGATTAAATAATAAGCGTAAGTGAATTTTACCTCTCGATTCCGTTCTCCGAGCAGGAATTTGAATTTGCAAAGTGAATCAAGTAATCGATCGAGAACCGTTAGACCTTACCTTCTCGAACACGTGCTCGGCTTTTCACAGAATAGAGGTTAGGAAAGGCCGGCTGCAGCTTCTGAATTTCCAGGTTTTCTTTTTGTCGAGACGATCGAAAAGGCTGAGACGGTCTTTTTCATCCACAAAATTATCCACCATAACTGTCGGATTCACTTGCAGCCATTTCTGGAAATCTTGAAGCCGAACACTCGAGACACAAAAACCGGCGAATTCTACTTTGCTTATTGAAAAAATGACTCCCGAAAGACGTTTTCATTTCTCGAGACCGGAACTCACTTTTGAGGTCACGAAAAGACGTTACGATACCAATTCTGGGGTTTTCTACAGGAAAAAGACGACACAGTCTGATAAAAGTCGTGATTTCCCTCACTTTTGACGACGTAATCTTAAACTGCAATTTAGGATCAATGGTCGCCCGTGGCACGTTCGAAATTTGAAAGCGTTCCAACGACCGCTATAACACCATTTCTTTTTTTTTTATCCTATTTTAATCTAACTTTACTTCGGACTGAAAAAAATTAGTTCTAATCTGTGAAGTTTTCCCTGCTTCTAATATAATTGTTCACTCTAGTTTACCGGACTTTTGGAAACTTGATAAATTCAAAAAACTATAAAATGAAAAGAAACCCAATATTTCGAGATGAAGGGGTGAAAAAGGAGAAATTAAAAATGGCGCATTTGAACACGTCACCAAACACTCGGCCGTTAACTCTCGCGAAAAGGACTCTGATTCATAACGCGAGATACGTGGGAAGAACACTCTCGAGAAACGTGATTTGAGAGATAAGTCAACCGGTAAAATCCGAAATAAAAATTGAGAAGATGATTGGGAATTTTGAAGAAAAATGGTAAGAAATAGATGTGGAATTGTCTGAATATTTGTGGGAATTTCGGTTGACGACGAGAGTTGGAATCGAGTTTAAAGACGAGACGAGGAACTGCGAAGAGAAAATACCTCTTTCACGAGCGGCCGGCGACGAACTGGCCGATTGGCCGTTGCACAGGGCGCAAAACCGTCACCTTGTGCCACGAGTCTGCTACTAACCGTCCTGCAGTGATAGGACGAGTTTCGCCGATCCTGTACGAGTCGAAACGATTGGAATCGGGAACGCCCGAATTCGAGCGGAAGCTCAGGCGGCTTCGGCCGCACATTGGCGCCGCGATACCAAGAATCACCGAACCGAGTGGAACCACTGGAACCGCTTTGTACCTTCCGCTCTGCTCTGCTGTCTGTTCGGAAATTCCTGGCGATCTGCACACGCCTGTCAAACCTTTGCAATCTGAAATTTTGCACAGCTAAACGGACATTCTTGTTTAATTAAAATTTAATTTCAAAGACTTGTTCGGAACTCGGAACTATTATTGTAGTAACTAAATGGAGGGTGTCATTTTAAATCCCTCGGGATGAGCAACTAAACCGAAAAAAAACAGAGAAGACAAGATTTACACAAATTCTTAATGCAGATTCCAATAGGATTTTTGGTTTAAAAATCAAATCGATTAATTTTAGGGATATTTTTTGAAAATGTGTAATATAATAAATAATGTAAATATGTAAAAATAAACATGTGTAAATGTGATAAAAGATTATCAATGTGTCTATAGTCCCGAAAAATTGAAGGAGTTGGAAAAGGGGATGGACTAGTCCTCTCGAATATTATGGATGACTAGCCAAACTTATGAAAAATATTGGAATAGTCATCCCGAATTTCGGGACGACGAGACACTTCAAAAGTAATTATTACTCATTCAAAAATTATCTATTATTCAAAACAATTATTTTTATACTTGGAAAGGGTCGAGGGGGCTTACTTTGAAAGGGGAATTAGTGCGATAAAATTATCATGAACCCCTGATTGGGTTACTTGGAAAGGGGAAGGTGTTGTGAGAAAATGATCACCCATTCATTAATTAGCCATTATTCTAAGCAATTATTTTTATGCTTGGAAAGGGATGAAGGGGGAATTGGCGCGACAAAATTATCATCAACACCTGATTAAGCAACTTGGAAAGGGGAAGCGAGTGCAACAAACTTATCACTTTTTAATTTATAAATCCATTATTCAGAACAATTATTTTTGTACTTAGAAAGAGGTGAGGGGTATCAGCAATGGGGATGGGGGGAGGTGGAAAGAGAAATTGGTGCAGCAAAATTATTATCAACACTGATTAGAGTAGTTGGAAAGGGGTCATGACAAAATTATGACCCATTAAATTATTCAAAACAATTGTTTTTATATTTGGAAAGGAATGAGGGGGTATGAACATGTCGTGTGAGGGGTAATTGAAAAGGGGAACCGACGGGAAAAAATGATAATCAACCTATGAATGCGCTACTTTGAAAGAGGAAGGTGTGTGACAAAATTATCACCCATTAATTACTTATCAATTATTCGAACTATTAATTTTTATACTTGGAAAAAGACGCACGGGGAGGGGGGGGGTGAGTTAACAACAATCCTCGGGGATGTACTTAGAAAGGGGGATCGACACAAAGAAATTAGCATCAAACCCTGTTTAGGCTACTTGAAAGGAGCCAGGGGAAGGAATGATAAAATTATTTCCAAACTATGGAAGAGTACTTGGAAAAGGAAAGGGAACGTAATACAAGATTATCAATACCTGATAAGTGTATTCTGAGAGAGAGATAGAGTATGAAAAAAGTATCACTCATTCAAATCTATACTCCCTACCCCACATTACTCCGTTCCTCACCGAGTGAGTCACGCTTACCCCGAGAGGGATATGGCTTAATGGTATAATAAGGAATTATCCATTATTTAATGTATTTATTTTTATACTTGTTGGGGAGAAGGGCGAGGGGAAGTCAACAATCCCTGGAGGGATACATGAAAAAGGGAAGGGGCACAAAAAAATCATCGTCAACTCCTGATAAGACTACTTGGGAGGGGG
>NC_046664.1:36557281-36564495 GCF_010883055.1 Belonocnema kinseyi | reverse complement strand
TGAGTCTGTTCTTTATTCTTTTCTTTCAGTCATTTTAATACTTAAAAGAGGGGTCATCAACCCGTCATAACCGGGGTCAACGGTCATAACCGGTGAAGGGGTACTCAAAAAGAGGAAGAGGCACGAAAAAATTATTATCCACACCTGAATGGGCTCTTGGGCGTGGGGGGTACTTGGAAACGGGTAGGGGCGCACTACTTTAGGTTATCTTAATTGTTTATTTAAAATTAGAGACTAAATTTAATTTTGATAAACATAAAGATAAAAGGTGTGATAAGAAGATAAGGAAGGTTTAATTATTGCATTCGTCGGAGGGAAAGTTTGTTTAGCGAAATTTAAGCTTTAAATTAGCTACGTGACGCCATGAGTTCCAGATATCATACAAAATATATACTTCAAATCAAAATTGTTCGCTAGTAAGAAATTCGGAGAAATTAAAGAAGTTTTAATCCACGTTTTAAAAACTTAAAAAAGTTTTAAAAACTAGTTATACCATTAACACGACATATCAAAATTAATCATATTTCAATATCGTTAGTTTGTTTCTAACAGTGCGTGTGACTTATCAATTAAATAAATATTTGCGGAAAGTATTTATAAAATTCTTATTCGTTAAAAGGGATAAAAAATTGGTCAGGTTTAAAATTAAAATAGGCAGCTGTGAGCGGAATTAGCCTCCTGATAATTTATATGCCAGAAGTAGATAAATTAAACGACATTCTTATTTAAACCATTCTCACTTAAAATGTCCATCTTTCAACAGCCTTTTTTCGAAATTAAAATCGCTCCAAATGAATATCCCTATTAGAACTTTTTAAATAATTTTGTCTAATTTTTAGTTTATAGCTGCTTAAATTTAAATGAAAAACAATTTTTGCTGGAATAATCGAAATTATGGAAATTGACGGAATTGCTGAAACAAAGAATGCCCTCTTAGGTGAAGGATATACTTTACACGTGTTTCGAAACTTTCGACAGAATATGAATAACATTTCACACTACAATACGAAAATTGATTTATTAGATAAAGCACGAATTCAACGACAAACGTGTTAGGATAGAACAATATTCTTCTCAGGGAAGCACGTATTATTAATGATAAAATGAAAAAAAAAAAATTAAAATAGTTCGTTACATGTTAATAATAAATTAATATACGAGAGAGATTTAATTCCTTCACATGACGAAACTCAATTCAGTCATGTTGAAAGGATTTTATTAGTTGCTAAGCAATGCAATGTAATATACATCAATTCCTGGACAAGAAAACATACTTTCCTTTTTACTTGCACATATTTCTTTGCGAAAGACTTGCACAATATGGCGCAACCCCTAATCACCTAACATCTGTGACATATGATCAAAATACAATAAAAAATAATCAAGCATGAAGAAATTCAAGCATGGAGACATTAAATATTTTTTTAAAATTTTAAAATGTCATACTCAATATTCATTTTAGAGTGATTTCTCGCAAAAATGGGAAAATTATATAGGAGTAAATTCTTTAAAATAAAATGCATGTAAATAACATATTTCTAGCCAATCTCTTTAGACTATTACATTTTCAAGCACTGGAACCTGGATTCGTGCACGGTTTGGGCATGGCCCGCAGTAGCCTTCAACGTAAATCCAGGTTTGGTAAACGTAAACAGGCAGGGCTGCTTGCTTCATTTCTGTTGTATTTGGACGCATGATGCAACCTAATTCAACCTGATGCAACTACTGCGCAGAGAGTGGGGCCCTCATGCTGTTTGTCACGCTTCACTAAACACCGCCTCTCTTTCGGCCCGCATCTCCTCTCATTGCCAAAATTCCGTGGCAATTAATTCTAGGAAAATAAACATCCAGTTTACAGAAATCTAGGTTCCAGTGTGATCCAAAAAATGAATATCATATTGTGTTTTCAACGAAATATTTGAATTTTCAAGCAAAAAAAATTGTCTACCAAAATATAAATTTTCAAACAAGAAAAATGAATTGTCTACCTGAAAAGACGGATTTTCAACAACAAATATTTTTTAACGAAACAGCTACATTAATAACAAATTAGTTCAGCTTTTAAGCAAAAGATACGAATTATCTAGAAAATAGATGAATTTTTAAGCCAAAAGATGAATTTTGAAACATTCGAATGAAGTGAAAAAAATCATTTTGAACAAAACATGTGAATTTAAAAAACAAATAGATGAATTTTATTTCGACAAAGATGAATTTTAAATCAACTAGCTCAATTTCTATATAAAAAAATATTGTATGTACTACAGTATGGAATCGTAAAATCTTTAGTTTAAAGAATTAATTTTCAACAAAAAAGAAGTGAACTTTCAACCAGTTTAATTCAACTAAAAAAGACCATTTTTTAAGGAAATAGTTGAAATCTCAGCCAAAAATATAGAATTTTTTCAAATAAGATTCAAAAAGACGAAGTTTCTACCAAATATTTATATTTTCAACTTTTAAATTTCCTACAAAAAGTGGGCGAAAAAAGACGAATTATCTGCAAAACAATTGAACTTTCAACTTAAAAATATGATTTTTCAATAGAAAAATTAATTTTCTACCAAACAGTTCATTTCCATAAAAAAGTTTAATTTTCAACCAAATAGTTTCATTTTCGAAAAAAAGTTAGTTGTCAATCATATAGTTTGGCCGAAGCAACGAATTTTCAAAACTGTTGAATTTCCTACAACAATAAAATTAATTATTTTTTAAATGATTGAACTTTAAACCCAGTAGTTAACTTTTGAACAAAAAAAAATATTTTAAAAGAAGCATGTAATAATTGTTATAATCATCAACCCAAAATTATTGTTTTTAACCAAACAATTGCATTTGTACTCAAAAAGGATGAATTTTCAACGTAAAAGATGAATTATCTGCTAAAAACTAAATGTATAAGTTTAAAAAAAGATGTAATAGGCATATTGTTAGTTTGAAAAATTAATTATCAACCAAAAAAGCTGACTATTTAACTTACTTGGTTGAAAATTTATTTATTTTCTTGAAAATTCGTCTTTAATGGTGGAAAAGTGATCCTTTTGGCTGAAAATTTAACCACTTCATCGATCATTTGCCCTTTTTGGTTAAATTCAACTGATTCTAATTTAAAATTCAAATTTTTTTTTGGTTGAAATATAACTATTATATTATTTGTTGAAAATTCCTCTTTTTAGGCTGAAAATTCAACTCTTTTATTGAAAGTTGAACTACTTTCTTAAAAATGCATCTTTGATTAATTTTTTTGATAATTATTTTCTTAACTGTCCATCAAAAGATGAAAATTCATCTTTTTTGAATCAAAATTAATTTCTATTGGTACTAATTTATGTTTGTTAAAAATTCAACTGTTTGGTTGAAAATTAATATCTTTTTGTAGAGAATTAATCTAATTTGTTTAAAATTGAACTACTTTCTTAATTTATAAGAAATAATAATGATTATATTCACGAAAAAAATGTGGGGGTAGTTGGTTCAAAATTACTAAAAAATCTTTACGTAATTAATGCACGATCCCTCACGTTGGATACTATTATGTTTTAATCATTATATTGCTAATGATTTCTAAGGTTTCTAATTCGAACTCTGATTTTAGAAGATTATATTTTTAGAGAAAATGTTCCAATTAATCTTATTTACAGTATTTAAATTTGTTGTTTTTACATTTGTTTAAATTGCTCAAAGATTATTTGATGTTGAGTGCAATTAAATTTAAATTATTACATGTTAAACTGTAAATTGCTGAATTTATTTCGCTGCAGTTTGTCATGGTGTAATTTCTTTTGGGACAAGTCGCAATATGTAAATGGAGATTGAAACCTGGGGTTACGAAGTTCCTAGAATTTTAGTGTTTAGAATTTTGGAGACTGTGGTGAACCATGCGTGACCAACATTAGCATAGCGAAAGATTGGATAGTACCCTCATACCGTTAGTTGCGTCAAGTTGAGTCAAGTTGCGTCAGCTGTTAGCATGCGTCCTAATCCAACAAAAATGGTTCATATGACACTAAATGTTTACGTTTTGTTATCCTGGATTAATGATCAAGGCATTCCCGAAACCGTACTTAAATCCAGGTTCCAGTGTAATTTAATACAAAGCAAAAAGGAATAATTGAAAATGAGGTTGTAGGATAATGATAATTACAGAAAATTAGAGTCTAATTGGCAGTTTTTAGGAAGTCATTTAAAAGTCGTTTGTCCAAGAAAATGATGTGATTGACTGTACTTTCAGTTTTTATCTTTCCGCTTTATCTTTAGCAACGTCAAAATATGAAAGCCTCCATAAAAAATACTCTCAAATACAATATCTGCCACTACCTTTTATTGGCTTCTTGCTTGACAGTGCATAACGTTATGGGGTGTAAAAAGGAAGGGTTCCGTAAATTTCGTTACAATATTTTTAGTATTTTTTTATTGTTTTTTTTAATAACCAATTTTTGTAATTTGGCAGTATAGGGTTCAACGTAAATAGATCAAGATTTCTAAGACTTGCTTGAAAATCAATTTTTTATTGCCGAATAATTATTTGTGCATTCCTGGTGAAGATATTTTTACAAAAATATACAAAAAACTGAAACTATTTTTAAGGCATCTACAAACAAATACAGCGATTAAAACAAAAATTACAGTTTTTGTCAGCCAAAAGCTGTTCTTTTTCGACCTAGGATGACAAATAATCAGAATATTGCAACGAGACAATTTTCAATTAAGATATGTACATTATAACTATACTGCTAAAGACGTGTCTGTATTTAAACTTGAAAAGAATGGTATAATATTGAAAGACAATAATGAATAATCGTTATTAAACAAAAAACAATCTTACGTTTGAATGTTTTTTTCCCAAATATATAGCAATCGATTGGATACTATATATGCCATTGCAATGTTCTGAATATTTATCACTCTGGGTCGACAAAAACAAATTTTTGGCTTAAATTAAAAAATGAACAATTGCGAAAGAATGGAACACGGTCATTGAAATTAAAAGGTGCGAACTCTTGAAGATAACATATTTTTAATTTAAAATTATAAAAACTAAAAAGCAAATTAAAACACTTAAAGTGGAAAACTTTTGTATTTTAAGCTTTTAAAATCAGAGCTTGAAAAAATGTTAATTTAAGCGCTTAATATTTTACGCGTATAAAATAGAAGCTTTTAACACTTTTCAGTTGGAAATTTTGAAAACTAAAAGCCGTTTGACTTTAAAATTTTAAGTTTAATATATTGTACAGTTAAAAGATTTAAAAAGAATAGAAATCCCCACTATGATTCTAAAATATTCTCTTAAAAATTTGTTTAAAAAATTAATAAAAAAATTGTCCAGGGATCTAATGATAATTTTAGTAGCTTTTAACTCCAATTTTTCATACAATCTTTGAAAATCCTGAGCAAAATTAAAAAATTACCTTAAAATATTTCAGATACTTTTTTTAAAATTTTGGAAATCATATTAAATATTCGTCTAAACTTAATTTTTCAAACAAAAAGTAATTGTTAGTTTTTCTAGGAATTTTAATACTAATTTTTTATTACTTTAAATCTTTCAAAATGGTTCAAATGCTCATAGATTTTGTGCTTAAGATCTTCAAAAATCTACGTTGTTTTTAAAATTTTTTAAAATCTTTTCATGTTTTAAATGATTTTGTAATATTCTTGTAAACTTCTAAATATATCATAAACTTAGTCGATTACTTTCCAAATTAATACTTTTTTAACTGTTATTAATTAATCATAATTTATTTATCTTGAAATCTTTGGAAGCATTCCGTTAAAATTAATTTTTCAAAATAAAAAGTCGTGGTAAATTTTCCCAGCAAACTTAACAAATTCGTTTATTTTCTTTAAACCTTTAAATACCCTTAAAAAGCTTCAAAATTTTATTTCTAAATCTTCAAAAATCTATTTTTTTAATTTTTAAAATCTTTTCCAGTTTTAAATTAAGTTTAGATTTTTTCAAAAGTTGTCAATATCTCTTAAACTTAACTCAAATATTTCTTCGAAATTGATAATTGTTAAATTGTTATTTATGCAACAATATTCAATAATTTCAGTTACATATTAAAAATGGTTAATTAGAGCAATAGAATTCTAACGTTCAAAATTCCAATTTAATACTGAAATTTTAACGACTTAAGATAGGTTATTTTTTTAGGAAGAAAGTATCATTTTTGTGTGCTACTTTTTGTTTCATTCAAGTGGAATAAAAATTTTGTTATTTACAATTAGTTAAATTGCTTTGACAAATAGATTATAGTCGATGGGGTCATTTATACAATTCGTTGTAAAGTCTCTGTTTCATTAAATTACTATGTAAGAATAGAGTTATTGATTAAATATAAAAATTTTTTTTTTGCTTGGACTGTATATTTTTGTCCTTAGGTAGGTCACTCACTGAAAGAACGTTATAACGTATAGAGTAATGTGCTTTCAAATACAAAAGTGGAATTTTCAATAAAACAATAGTGTTTTCAGCCGAATAAAGATTTTTTAAAAAGTAATTCAACTTTTAAACGAGAAAGATCACTTTTCTACCAAAAAGGATGTTTTCCCAACGAAAAATATGATATTTGATATTTCAACAGAAGATTTTAATGTTAAATAAAAAACAGTTGTGTTCAACCAAAGACGACGAATTTTCTACAAAATTTGCATCCAAATGGTTATTAATTTGCCAGCAAAAGAGACGAATTTTCAACTACGATCGGCGAGAAAACTATAGGCATCTGCCTTTGAAGCTTAACAACTCAGTCAAAAAAAAAAATGCTAGCGCAACAAAAAAACAATCATTTAAAATCTGAAAGTGTTGTACGTTAATGGGCTTGAAGACGTTTATGTAAAAAAATTTTGTGCTTAGCAGACTGAAAAATGTAAAAAAAAGTAAGGATTTTTGGGTACATTTGAGAACAGTCAAGTTTAGAGCATTATTTCTTATACAAGGGGCGATGGAAAAAATTTGAAAAAATTCATGAGTATGAGGAAAACTGTTGTGAACCAGTTGCAGTTGAGAAATTTGAAAAGTAATAAAAATTGTTGCTTAAAGGCACAAAAATGTGCAACTATATTATCTTCTGTTCTAATACAAATATTAAAGCGGTTCGAACTGCAAACTATAATTGATAGGCTCTGTATTTATTTTCAATCACCCGGAAGGATGTGTTAGTCTTCTTTTTTGTGAAAATCGCGATATTTTTAGACATTTTTTTTTGTTGGAA
>NC_046664.1:36545271-36557181 GCF_010883055.1 Belonocnema kinseyi | reverse complement strand
CCCCCCCCCCTCCCTGCTTTCTGTCACTTGTTTTCCAACAAAAAAAATGTCTAAAAATATCGCGATTTTCATAAAAAAGAAGACTAACACATCCTTCCAGGTGATTGAAAATAAATGCAGAGCCTATCAATTACAGTTTGCAGTTCGAATCACTTTAATATCTGTATTAGAACTGAAGATAATATAGTTGCACATTTCTGTGCTTTTAAGCAACAATTTTTATTATTTTTTGAATTTCTCACCTGAAACTGGTTCACAACAGTTTTCCTCGTACTCATGATTTTTTTCAAATTTTTCCATCGCCCCTTGTATAAGAAATAATGCTCTAAACTTGACTGTTCTCAAATGTACCCAAAAATCCTTACTTTTTTTACATTTTTCAGTCTGCTAAGCACAAAATTTTTTTTACATAAACGTCTTCAAGCCCATTAACGTACAACACTTTCAGATTTTAAATGATTGTTTTTTTGTTGCGCTAGCATTTTATTTTGACTGAGTTGTTAAGCTTCAAAGGCAGATGCCTATAGTTTTCTCGCCGATAGTAGTTGAATTTTTTAACCAAATAGTTAATTTTTTAAGTTAGAAATAAGACTTAATTACCAAATATTTTAATTTTGAATAAAAAATAGTTAAATTCAAACCAAACATTTATTTCAGTTGAAAAATTTATTTTGTTTAGTTAAAATTTCATTTAATTTAGTTGAAAATTCAAAATTTTGGTAGAAAATTAATGTATTTTTATGATAATTGGCGCTGTTTTTAAAAAATTAAACTGCTTTTGATTTAAAATTAAAACTCTTTTTTGGTTTTTATTATTATATTATTATTATCATTTGGTTGAATTCAACTAAAAAAGACGATTTTTAATGAAATAGTTGATTCTTCAACCAAAATGATGAATTTTCAACAAACAAGATTAATTTCCTATAAAGAAAAACAGTTGAAAAAACACTTGAGTTTTAAATCGGAAAATAAGAATTTTCAACAAGAAAGGTTTGTCAATCAAGAAAGATAAATTTTCAACTAAAAAGATAAATTTTTAACCAAAAATATAACAATTAAATTTTGCCTAAAAGTTTAACCATTTCGTTTAAAATTCAGCTTTCTTGTATAAAAATCAGCTTTTTTAGTGAAAATTCAACTGTCTTTGAAAAAATTCGTCTTTTTGGCTAAAAAAATCAACTCTCGAGTTAAAAAAATGCAACTAGTTTCTTAGAAATTCGTCTCTTTTGCTTGAAAGTTTATCCATTCAGGTGAAAATTTATCTTTCTAGATTGAAAATGAACTGTTTTATTGAAAATTTATTTAATTTCTGAGCAAATATTTTTTGGTTGCAAATTCAACTATTTTGAAGAAAATTCGTAATTTTTGGTTGATAATGTGACAAGCTGAATATTTTTGAGAAAGCGTATATCGACTGAAGTTTCTGTTGAAGTGTGTATAATACCATACATCCTCGATGATCGATAATTGAGTAGATTGATCGAACGAACAAGTTCTCAACGGTATTTGATACACGCAAACGAACGTGTTTTCAGTATCGTGACTTGATTAAGTTTGCAAGTGGAGGTGATGCAGAGAGGAATTTGAATGGCGGCTGAGTTGTTAACATTAAAGTATTTTACGTCAAAGGGGAACGAACTGAACGAATTGCGTTTGCAGTAGTGAGTAGCACAATAAAACCAAGTTCAGTCTCCTTGAGAACTCGCTAATAGGGCAGGCTGCAAAACGCAGCGAGATTTTTTACTTTAAAAAGTACAAATCCTAACAAAGTCCGGACTACACAAAGGAATTCTTTGTCTGCCAACCAGGCACGGAAGATCAACATCAACGCGATTCGCTTGTGACTAACGAGCGAAGGTGCCAATCTAATCTTTTTCTATCAATTATCTACCTCAGTGCCGTAATTAACACCATTTTCTTTTCTGAAATCCAGTTTAAACATTTTTTACACTCAATTTTCAATCTCACTGGATAAAACAGCCAGAAGTGTGACACTGACAATCAGTGAGATTTCACTAGTTCACTCAGTGGAATTTCGTCACTTATTTAATTAGTGAGGTTCACTGGTTGCTTTATTACCCGCAGTCATCTGATTTCATTCGTGATGTTCACTGGTTGCTCAGTACAAGTATTCATCGGGTTTAATCCGGGAGCTTCACTGGTTGCTCAGTACCAGTAGGCACCTGGCTTCATCAGTAAGGTTCACTGTTTGCTCAGTATCAGTAGGCATCTGGCTCAATCAGTGAAGTTCATTGGTTACTCAGTACCAGTAGTCGTCTGGTTTCACCCGTGAGATTCATTGGCTGCTCAGTACCGCAGTACCAGTAGTCATCTGGTTTAATTAGTGAGTTTCTCTGGTTGCTCATCAACAGTAGTCATCTGGTTTCATCGGTGAGGTGCAATTTTTGCTCAGTATCAGTAGGCATCTGGCTCAATCAGTGAAGTTCACTGGTTACTCATTACCAGTAGTCGCCTGGTTTCACCCGTGAGATTCACTGGTTGCTCAGTACCGTAGTACCAGTAGTCATCTGGTTTAATCAGTGAGTTTCTCTGGTTACTCAGTAACAGTAGTCATCTGGTTTCATCGGTGAGGTGCAATGTTTGCTCAGTATCAGTAATCATCTGGTTTCACGCATGAGATTCACTGGCTGCTCAGTACCGCACTACACATAGTCATCTGGTTTTATCAGTGAGGTTCACTGGTTGCTCAGTAGAAGTATTCATCTGGTTTAATCAGTGAGTTTGACAAGTTGCTCAGTACCAGTAGCCATCTGGTTTCATCAGTGAGGTTCAATGTTTGCTCAGTAATATTAGTCATCTGACTTAATCAGTGAAGAATACTGGTTACTCAGTACCAGTAGGCATCTGGTTTCACCCGTAACATTCACTGGATGCTCTAGTACCAAATGTCGTCTGGTTCCAACAGTGAAGTTCACTGGTTGCTCAGTACAAGTATTCATCTGGTTTAATCAGTGAATTTTAGTGGTGCTCAGTATCAGTATTGATCTGGTTTCATCAGTAGGGTTCACTGGTTGCTCAGTACCAGTACTCATCTTGTGATACGCGTTGTCGTCCGTCAGCTGGTTGTCTATGACACTTTTTATTAATCACTTTTGTGCTAAACTTTGCAAAATTATATTATTAAAACATCATTTTACTCTAAAAACAATAAATGAGGCCAGGCTGCAATGCAATATAATTTAATATAATTTGCCTAACTCTGGGAAGGCCCATCAACGTGGATGCCTCTCCACTTTCAAGTGGAAGATATTATACAACCTGATAATTACAGCCCGGCTCCAAATATTTATAATACAAACACTAGTAGTACACAATAAAGTTCGGTTTTACTCGATAAATGCAAAAAATCGACCAATGAGACGCCGGCGCATATCAGACGATTAAGCCGACTGGAGGTTCATGTCTTGGCCGCGTGGAGCGCTTAATCACTGATTGAATTTATCACTTGGCGTCACTGGTTCATTCACTAACGCTGTTTCAGTTAAGGCATTTACTGGTTCACCCAGTCAAAGTCGGAAAATCATTGGCTCACCAATGATAATTAAAAATACTGTTGCAGCCAGTGAAAATTTCTCTGGTTCAGTTTAAGAGGTTTAGGAGCATCCAAATATTACAAAAGGGTTAAAGAAATTCATATATTTTTTGCCGGTGTTTTAAAATGTATTTTCAGGAAGTAACAGCCATTCAAAGTTGAGTATTCTAAAATGATTTTAAGATGATGGTACTTGCAACGTATACTTTGTCCTATATTTTTAGATTTTATTTTGCAGATATTTTCACTACAATCTGTACAAAAATGGATGTATCTAATCTTTTTGGACACCTATTAGTTGCATTTTCAATCAAATAGTGGAATTTTCAAGCCAAAAGGACAAATTTGTTAGAAAACAGTTGAATTTTTAATCAAATACTCGTGCTTCAATTCTATAAAGATTAATTTTCAATCAATTGGTCGAATTTTCTAACGTAGATTAAATTTCAGCCATAGACAGTTCTTAATTCTGAACGAAAAATATGTTTGATAGTTCATCCATAAAAGTTTTAAGTCTTAAATGAAAAACAGTTGTGTTTAAGTTCAAACGATGAATTATCCACCAAATAGTTGAATTTGCAACCAAGAAAGATTTTCTACCAAATGAAATAAATTTTCAACAAATCAGTTCATTTTTGACCAAGAAAGATGAACTTTCAACAAAATAGTTTCATTTTAAAGCAAAAAAAAAAAATTAAAATTTTAGAAAACAGTTATTTTTGCAACTAGAAAAATTGAATTTTCAACAAAAAAGTTCAATTGCATCCAAGAAAAATGAATTTGCAACTAAGAAAGATGACTTTTCTATCATAGAAGATGAATTTTCAATCCAAAAGGACGAACTTTCGACCAAGAAGATTAAGTTTATACCAAAAGACGAATTTGTAACAAAGTACACTAATTTTCAATAGCTGAATATTCAACTAAACAATATAAGTTTTCAATAAAAAATGGAACGCTTGAATTTTCAGTTGAAAACCTAATTTTTTAACCCGTTTAATTCAACTAAAGAAGACAAATTTTTCACAAAATAGTTGAATCCTTAACCAAAATGATGAATTTTCAACAAAGAAGATTAGTTTCCTACCCAAAAATAGTTTTAGAAAATGGTGTACCCTTAAATCGAAAAAGAAAAATTTTCAACAAAAAAGTTTTCTCAATCAAGATAGATAAATTTTCAACGAAACAGTTGAATTTTTAACCAAATGTCAAATTGTTAACAAAAATACTATCATTAAATTTTCCGTTCAAGACTAATTAAAAAAATAAATAATTAATTATGAAATAGTAGAATGCAACTCAAAAAGATAAATTTTCAACAAAATAGTTGAATTCTCAATCGAAATGAAGAAAATTTACGAACAAGAATTTGCAACAAAAAAGTTCATTTACAACCAAATGGTTGAATGTAAATTAAAATAATGAATCTTCAACCCACAAAAGTAAAGACCTTCTAAACCTCAACCTTCTAAAGTAAAAAAAATATTAATTCAAAAGGAAACGTGCAATATTGTAGTTAATATTTCAACAAAAACGTATAAATTTTAATTCGCAAACAGTTGAACTTAACCAAAATGAGTTAAAAAAATTAATTTTTATGCAAAGATAAAACGAATTTTTAACAAAAAAGATACATTATCATGCAAGGAAATGAATCTTGAACCAAAGAAATGATTTTCTAACAATGTAATTCAACAATCAACTAAGCAGATGAGTTTTCGTTCAAAAATATTGATTCTTTGCCAAATATTTGTATTTTCTACAAAATAATTCAAATGTTAACAAAATGGTAGCATTTTTAGTCAAACAAGATGAATTCCGAACCAAAAATATAATTACAGACTCTCTTAAAATAGAGTCACGTAATACGTTCACTTTATTTCTCTTTTTTTAGCGTGAATATAAAATAAATTTGAATTTCGCACCAAAGCAACATTAAATCGTAAAGCCACTCTTGAACATAACCTCTGAGATTGGGGTTAGCCTGGCGCGAAATTTAAATTATTATTAGGTTTGCTCCTTCAGCAGGGTCGTGTAATTTACTGCCGTTTGAAAACAGAAGTGAAAGACATTTGTTTTGAGAAGTGCGCTCATATGAAATGGAATGCCCCAAATGTTTTAAGTTTTGTTAAAAAAAAGTAACTGTTAGTACTTTTTCAACCATAATTTTCAATGGCCTGGAAAGAAAAACGCGTGCGTGATTATTTTATGTTTTATTAGTTTATGCAAGAGCAATTTTTTTTTAAATGATAATATTTTTGTATAATATATATAGAGATCACAAGACGTTGCATTTTGATACAAAAATACTCATTTTCGATGAAAAACACTAACATAATTTAAAGTTGTTAAAAATAAATTTAGAAAAATGAAAAAATTTATAATTGTAAGTTTAATTTTTAGAGTCAAACGTTTTTTATTTAAAATAAACAATTTCCGACGAAAAATACTGGCATAAAAAACGTATAACATTGTATAAGTCTTCTTCTAAATCTGATGATTTTTTTTAAATGCTCATTTCTAACAAAGAAACAGTACCGTAAGGTAAATGTGCCAGTCTTCGTCAATGCATGGGTTGTCGGCAGATGGGCAGTATTTTAAATATAGTAAGCTGTTGTGTTCTACGTTCTCAGCAAAAATGTTTTTTTCTAAACGCGATTGCCGATCACTCACACATTGAAGTGCCGATAACTGAAGCAACCAGATTTCTGACTTGCCGATAATCCAAACTGAGAAAACATACTTGTTGAAAATAACCAAAATTCTGCTGAAAATAGCCAAGTAAGACTGCTAATATAGCACGTGCAAACTTCGTTGTAAAATTTACCCAAGTAGTATTGGCTAAAATTTTTTGATTAAAATTAGCAACCTACTCTGTTACGTTAGCCAACATAATTCTGTTGCGGTAACTAATCTACTCGGTTACAGTAACCAATGTACTTGGCTGTCGCAAGCGAGTGTCTCTGCTACGCTAACTATCCTACTCGATTACCATGACCAATGTACTTGGCTGTTGCAACCGCGTGTCTCTGTTACGCTAACTAACCTACTCGGGTACCGTAACCAGTGTACTTGGCTGTCGCAACCGAGTTTCTCTGCTACGCTAACTATCCTACTCGGTTACAGTAATCAATGTACTTGGCTGTCGCAACCGCGTGTCTCTGTTACGCTAGCTAACCTACTCGGGTACCGTAACCAGTGTACTTGGCTGTCGCAACCGAGTTTCTCTGCTACGCTAACTATCCTACTCGGTTACAGTAACCAATGTACTTGGCTGTCGCAACCGCGTGTCTCTGCTACGCTATCTAACCTACTCGGGTACCGTAACCAGTGTACTTGGCTGTCGCAACCGAGTTTCTCTGCTACGCTAACTATCCTACTCGGTTACAGTAACCAATGTACTTGGCTGTCGCAACCGCTGCCTCTGCTACGCTAGACAACCTACTCGGTTACAGTAACCAGTGTACTTGGCTGTCGCAACCGAGTTTATCTGCTACGCTAACTATCCTACTCGGTTACAGTAACCAATGTACTTGGCTGTCGCAACCGCGTGTCTCTGCTACGCTAGCTAACCTACTCGGTTACAGTAACCAATGTAGTTGGCTGTCGCAACCGCGTGTCTCTGCTACGTTAGCTAACCTACTCGGGTACCGTAACCAGTGTACTTGGCTGTCGCAACCGAGTGTCTCTGCTACGCTAGCTAACCTACTCGGTTACAGTAACCAGTGTACTTGGCTGTCACAACCGAGTGTCTCGGCTACGCTAGCTAACCTACTCGGTTACAGTAACCAGTGTACTTGGCTGTCGCAACCGAGTGTCTCTGCTACGCTAGCTAACCTACTCGGTTACATTAACCAGTGTACTTGGCTGTCGCAACCGAGTGTCTCTGCTACGCTAGCTAACCTACTCGGTTACAGTAACCAGTGTACTTGGCTGTCGCAACCCAGTGTCTCTGCTGCGCTATCCAGCTGACTGCATAGGGATGCATAGCCTTTCGCCATTCATCTAAATTTTTATTAAATATAGTTCGATTTCCTATTATGGTCAGCAACTCTTTTATTTCTGCTGTTTTCGGCAACGCCAAAGTCATAGAATTAATCGCATTCTCTGTAAAAAAAAGATTTAAGTTTTAACCTTTAATGCTACTCTACAGACAGAAATATTCAGTGCTCACTGCATTCTCCGTAATGATAATCTATAATAACAATCTAAAAATAATTCTCTGCATAATAATAATGTATAATAATAATAAAGATACAATATCATAACGGACGTCCCTCGATTGTTTTTTAAGGCATAATAACAAACAAAGCTTATTGTGTTAAATAAAAATGTTATGCATGTGCCTTATTTTGAGGTTAGGATCGTTTTTCAGCTCTCTCTCATTCTGATAATGTACATCTCTGTCGTATGGATGCTGTCGGTAAGCACTGTAGAATAATTATGGCAGAGCATTGTAACACAACACATTTCACTTAACTATTTTTGGACGCGCAACTGAATCCTACCAATCACTACCAAAAAAGAATGGAGTCGAAGCGAAATGACGCTAACAACGATGCTAGCAATGGCTCCTTTCTTAACTGCGCAGACGTCGGTCCCTCCGACTGTTCTTACTGCGAAACCTGCGCAATTCTGCTAAAATTATATTTCCACTCGGTTAAAAACTCGCAACTGAAATTGGTTCACTATTACCATGTTCAGAAGCACTTGGTTAAAACTTATCAACTTCAATTCGTTAGATTCAGCTACTAAGAATGATAAAAAAGAACCCAGTAAATTTTATTGATTAAAAACAGACAATATCTTTGAGAAAAAATAACAAGCATATTGATAGTGTAAAAAGTGACCAGTTTGCTTGTGAAAATATAGCTACTAAATGCAGCTTGGTTAAAATTGATCACAAAGCATTTGTTTGCTTTTAACCGAAAAAATCGTTTTATTTTAGCAAAGAACTACTCATTCAAATTTTTGCGGAGTCAAACTCGCTTCTGACAACCAAGTAATGTGTTATATTTTACCAATTGACTTTAACCGTTTTAGCTCGGCTGTGATAGCAAAAAGCACATGATTACTTACAACCATTACTCTGCTCTTTTTAAATAATATGTCCTTAACCGAGCTATTTATCCAGCTCGGTTAACGGTTCGTTTTCTCAGTGCATGCATTCTCGTATTTATAACTTCGAACTTCTTATAATATTCATTCTAATAGGATATGTTACAAGTGATACGTAATTTACCTTTCTAAAGGTACGCTTTATTCGATAAAATCCATTTCTTAAACTTTAAATATTTTTAATATAGTTTTTTAATCATTTGAAATCTGAAATTCGCCTTAAGCTTCCGATAACTGGCACAGTTACCTTAATAAAAAGTTATTTGTAAGATCCTAAATCTGGTTTAACTGATAATGATTTTTATTTTAATGTATGTTCCAATTTTTTATTTTTTTCATAAAACAAAAAAACAATTCAAAATTCTTGAAACTTGTAAATGTTATTATTTTATATAAAAATAGCAATAATTTTTTATGAAAAGCATTAACACAACATAACAGAAAAGATATGGTTAGTCAAATAGCAAAACTATAAAGTATACAATAATTTAAATAATTTAAAAGTTTCTAAAAACCTGGTAAATTACTTTCAAAAAAAAACTTCACTAACAAAATAATTACCATTTCCACAAATGAATTAAATTTTCAACCTGATAGTAGAATATTTAGCTACGCGCGACGATTTCTGAACCAAAAATATAATGGTAGACATTTCAACTAAAAAAATTTTAAACAGAAAATACTTTGGTTAAAAAAAAATGATTACAGTTTGTATTTAAGTGAAAACAAGATAAATAGGTAACAAGGGGGGTGAAAGGGGGGAGGGGAATAAGGTAAAGAGTATGATTTATGAATTTGTCTGGGTAAAAAATAGTGTGTTTGAATCAAATAAAAATTTGTTTGCATCGGTCAAATATTTGTTTGACCCTATATCAAAGAAAGAATTTGTTAAACTCAAACTAACATTTTTCTGAATGTAAATTGTACTTTTTTCGTAATCTATAAGATATGCTCAAAAGTTTGATAAATTTTGATGTTTTTTATATCAAGTTTATGCAGGAGAATAATTGATTTCCACGTACCCAACCAACTTGAATTAAATTTAGAAAAAATTGTCTGAATTTTTGAGAATTGCAATGTGTTTAAATAATTGTAAATAAAAAATTAGAAAACTTTAGTAATTAATAGATTTAGATTCTTACTTTATTTTTATTTATGAAAGCATTACAATTTTTTGCAGATGTATTTTACATTGTTCACATACACAAATTTTCAAATCACCAACAAAACTTTTAAGATAAATCTATTTTTTATTTTCTTTTATTTAATTAAAAATTCATCTGTTTTAGGCTGAACTTCGTCTTTCTTGGATAAAAATGCAACAGTTTGGTAGAAAATTCAACAGTTTGTTGAAAAGTCATACTTTTTGGTTAAAAATTCTGTTTTGTTAAAAATTTAACTCCTCCGCAGAACATTTATTTTGTACTAAAAATTTATATTTTTGTGTAGAAAAATAAACTGATTTTCTTCTGGGAGAAAGTTCAAATTTACAAAAATAATGTGTCGTTTTTTATGAAAAGTTCATCTTTTTTCGGAACAAATTTCATCTTTACTGGATAAAAATGCAACTATATGTTAGAGAATGCAACTATTTTGTTAAAAATTCATTTGTTTTGGTTGAACAAATTTGTCTTTTTGGATTCAAAATTAAATTTTCTTTCGTAGAAACTTATTTTTTGTTAAAAAATTCATATTTTGATCTTGAAAAGTCAACTTGAAACTTTTTTGGATCAAAATTCAATCATTTTTTTAAATTTATCTATTTGATTTACAAAATTCATCTGTTTTAGTAAAAATGTCTTTTTTATTCTTTTTTGCTTGAGTATTCAACTAATTTGCCTGAAAGATTTGGTTGAATCATTTTGTTAAGAAATCTTTTTTTTTAAGATTGATATTTTCGGTAGAAAATTCATCTCTTTGGTAGAAAGTTGAACCATTTTGTTGAAAATTAATTGTTTCTAATTAAAAATTCCACTGCTTGGATAGCGTTAAACTACATTGTTAATTTTTTTTATAGAAGGCTTATTTCTTTGTCTCAAAATTTAACTGTTCAGCGGAAAAGTCTTTTCTTGATTTAAATTAAATTTTTTAACTGAAAATGTAACTTTCCCATTTTTTTAAGATTGATCCTTTTTAGTTGAAAATTCTCCTTTTTTGGAAAAAAATTCTTTTATGGAGATATTAGCAAAATAGGGCAAGATTGAACTAAATCCCATGCATTTGGTTTCTAGAGAATAGAAAAATGACAAATTTTGAGAAATTCAGCTTCAAAGAATTGTGCGAGGAATTGCTATCATTAGGCATTGTCGATGATGAAGTCATCGAAAAATTGAAAGGTAGTAATTTTTAATTGAATATTTATGCACAAAACCATTTAGCATTTTAAAAGTTTATCGCCCCTTAAAGGACCTTAGGGGTAATTGCGATGATGGATTTTCCTATTTTTTTTCTGTATGCTTACCTGAATGTTGTAGCCACGCTAACTTTACAAGGATTTGTTCAATCGTGTGAGCCATCGATGCACTTTTCAAAGGTCCTCAAATGAAGGTTATGTTCAATGACCAGATATATGTACAACGAAAATAAAAAAACTTTAAGCATTTTAAGAATTTAAAAATATTTTTTTTCAAATTGCAGAAATGTTTATCAACGTTTCTTATACATGGGTGGAAGACTTGCAACATATGTACTTTTACATAATTTTTAGAAATATTTGTCTATCAGATTAGGAAATTTGATTAAAAGTTTTCACGGTATGTCAAATATATTTAGAAACTGAGTGAATTTTTTCAATTAGACTAAAATGTAAAAAGTTATATTTTTAAAAATCTGAAACAAAAAGTTTTAAGCGTTTTAGATATTTTTGTCAAAGTTCTTGGTGCAAGACAAAAAGACTTGCAAATTATCCTAAGGACATTTAAAATTTGTTTTGTTAGATGAAGAAATATCAATCTAAAATTCTACTAGATATAAAATATATTTTCTTGAAATTTTTTTAATTAGACTAAAATTCAAAAAGTTAGATAATTTTCAAAAACATGGCATTTTTGTTTTTAAGAGATCCGTAAGTTTAAAGCGTTATTTTTAGTGTATTTGAACCAGTTTTACAAATTATCTTGTTGAAATTTTTCAATTGGACACACATTGAAAATGTTCTAGATAATTAAGTTCACTTAATTTTTAAGATCACTGTAATATGTATTAACCAGAAATATGTGCATTATTTAAATAATATT
>NC_046664.1:36542574-36545171 GCF_010883055.1 Belonocnema kinseyi | reverse complement strand
GTGTGTAATATTGTTTGATTCAGAATGACTTGAGCTTTCAAATGTTTATTTAAAAAAATTTATAAGCAATTATTCGATTATTATTTAATTATTTATTTCATTATTTATACGTGCTAAGTAATTTCAAACTTTTAACGATTTTACATTTCAAAATAGCGCCCAAATATATTGAGAACGTAACCTTTTCAAATTAACTGATTTTTTTAATACAATTATAACTGATCAATCAGTTTTATTATTGCAGGTACATATAACTGATTCAATTAGTAATTTTTGTTTTACTAATCCAATCAATACAATTCTACTAATTGTCAGTGACTCAATTCTAGCTACAGAAATTAGTAGAATTTAACTGACAATCAGTTATATTTTACTAATTCAAATTTAGAGAGCATATAAGAAGCATGGTGCGGTCTGAGAGACTGCACGACCATATTTAACGGTAAGGAACCCAAAGTATGAGTTCTGAAAGAGACTTGCTAGACAGAACAGATTTTCTGCCTCGACTCATTTCGAAGATTTTACAAGTTAATGATGCTACTTTTACTTTATATAATATATACCTTTAACTATATTACATACTTGCAATATTGCGTAAATATTTAATGTTTTAAAAGAATTTCGGTATATCAATCATTCAATTTAATCTGTTTTTAACAAAATAAAAAAAAACTTTTGTTAATATTTCGGGGCCATCCATAGACTTCCTTATAAATGGGGGGGGGGGCAATAAACAACGGATGGTAATAAAGTGAGGGGGGCACTGGAAGCAAGTACGAACATAGATAACATTTAGTAAATTTCCTGATTTTAAATTTTAACAAAGTTTTCAAATTTTTCGAAAGTTAACACGGCAGCGGCATACAGTTTAATAATAACCTATTAACCCATTTTCCCTTTTTTAAAATACTGTTTCCCCTGTTTAAAAAAATATACCTTCTTCCTCTTCTTATGATTTTTTATTTATTATTATTAGTTTCTGTTAAGAAAGTTAAACTATTTTTCGTTAAAAAGTCTACAAGTAAATTTTTGGTTCGAAATTAATCTTTTTCGATTTAACGTTCTATTATTTGGTTGAAACTTAATTAATTTGGATGAAAATGCAATTATTTGGTCAAAAAGTCATCTTTTTTGGTCAGCAATTCAGCTAATTGGTTGAAGATTGAACTACTTTGTGAAAAATTAATTGTTTTGTTTGAAAATTCACCTACTTCGTTAAAAATTTAATTATTCCATTTAGAAAAAAATAATATTTTGGTTGAAAAATCATCTTTTTTGAAAATTAATTTTTGTGGTGAAACTTCGTATTCTGTGTTGAAAATACAAATATTTCGTTTAAAATAAATCTGGTTTTATAAAAATTTAACTATTCGGAAGAAAATTTTATTATTTTTTAGAACATTAAGTTAGTGCTTGAAAAATCATATTAGTGGGTTAAAAAATCAGCTATTTTGTCCATAACTTTTCTTTTTCTCTTCAAACTTTAGTGTTGAAAATTCATCGTTTAGGGTAGAAAAGAAATTTTTGTTTTTGTTTAAAATAAACTTTTTTCTTGAAGATTCAACAATTTTGTAGATAATTCGCTTTTTTCTCTTCATAATTCAACACCTTTGATGAAAATTGAACTATTTTGTCGCAAATTCTTTTATTTTTCGTAAAAAAATAATAATTTAATTTAATTTTTGGTTGAAACTTTTCAGAAAATTCATAGATTTTGTTCAAAATTCGTCTTTTAGATTAGAAAATTAATTTTGTTTGTTGAAAATATATATTTTTCGTTGAGAATTAAACTATTTTGTTAAAAATTCATTTTTGTTTTGGTTTAATTCAATTGACTGGAAATTCGTCTTTTCTCAGGCTGCCTTGGCTGCAAATTCATTTTTTTATTAGTATTCATCTATTTTGTAAAAAAACTCGTTCTTTATTTGTTTAATTTAACTGGTTGAAAATTTGTCTCTTATTAAAAAAGTAATGTTTCAACTGTCTTCTAAAAAATTCGTATTTTTGCATTGAAAATTTAAGTTTTTTTCGATTGAATTTTAATTTTCTTGTTGTTGGAAGATTCGAACATTTGGTTGAAAATGCATTTTTATAGGATGAAAATTAAATTACTTTGATAAAGTAGCTTTTTTGTCGAAAATTGAACTATTTTTTCAAAATTCGCTTTTTCCCCTTCAATTTTAATCTTTGAAAATTGTTCTGTTGGTCAAAAATCCACCTTTTATGATGGAAAAGTCATCTTTTAACTGTCTTCTAAAAAATTTATCTTTTTGGCAGGGAAATACAACTGATTTTGTTTGAATTCTAATTTTGTTTTTGGAAATTAGTTTTGAAAATTTAACTGTCTTTGAAAAATGGTGTCTTTTTGGCTTGTAAATTTAACTATTTGGTCAAAAGTTTTGTTAAAAAAAGTACATTTTTATGCTGAAAATCCATCTCTCTCTTTAGAAAGAATTAAGCTACCTTAGTTTTATAAGGGGTGAGGCTGATACAAAACTACGGTCATCATAGTGTGGGATGGGCGGGGGGATATCCCTAAATTGATATCGCTGTTTATAGAAATGTAAGATACTAAAGTACACCAAACTCTCACTTTC
>NC_046664.1:36535324-36542474 GCF_010883055.1 Belonocnema kinseyi | reverse complement strand
TTCCGATTAAAAACAAGTTAGGCGGCTCTCACTGTTAATGTTTCTGTCCCTCCGAAATCAGTCCAAGGGCATTTGAAGGCAACCCCCGACACTTGACTGAAAGCGAGAGTTTGGTGTACACTGAAAATTACGAAATTAGCTTGCTGAAAATGAAATTCAGTAACTTTGATGGTAAAACTAAATTTGTATTGCCATTCAGAATCGGCACCTGAATATTACAAATAAGTTTCTAAAATTCCTGAATGACGACAGAAATATAAGTTATCGTGGCCGAAAGAAGTGCGCAGTTAGGAACGTTGCACTCCTTCGCTTCTCCATCGCGTTCGAAGCGGAAAAACCATGGTGGTGGCGTAGCGGCATGTTCGGCAATGTACTGCAAAATGTTGCATTGATACCAGTCACTGGCCATCTATCGGATATAAACGAACTAAAGAGGAAACCTCAAAAAGAGTTCTACCCGAGTCTCAGTTCCGAAGGAAGCCAACATTTACTTGAGCCCGCAACATTACCGAACCCTCAGTTTTTTCTGTGAATGATTAAGCACGATTAAGAGAGCTAACATGACTCGCCTCATGTATAAATGGCATTATATTTTACGGTTAATTATCGTGACTGCAGTAATGAGGACACACTAAAGTGCTTATAAATTTGTGAGCCAGCACTGCAGTTCAAGGCGAGATCCATATTCAACGTACGAGTATTAACGATAAAACCGTTAAGCCTTTTTTCGCATACTATTCAGAAAGATTTAATCAGCGATAAGCTAGCGACCATCAATTTCAGAAGGGAATCGCGCAGAGAGACCATGCAATACCCGTAGCATTAAAAGCACCTGGCGCCATAATCAGAATAAAAAAAATGCAAAAAGAGGAATTAAGCAACCCTGTGTTGAGCCATCCGACAGACCGCAAAGAAGCGTGTTTCACCATGCAAAAGCGCAATTGAGGAAAATTATCTAGTCCAGGTTCTAAATCAGTTCTATATCTATTTGGTTTGATTTTATACGATTTTTTGTTTTGTAATTTCATTTTAGTTGACTGTTCACAATTTATTAAACAATATTTATCTATAATTCTGAATAATTATAATGAGTGCTAAAACTACGGTAGGTAGCATGTTCGAAGGGGGAGGGTGGGGAAGGGGGGTTCAGTGGAAGTATCATTATGAACCTAAATAACTTTGTGATCTATTCTCCTCTTTTCCCTCCTTTGTCCAACTTTTATCTTTTTTTCGCAAAAAAGTATTTTTGGTTAAACGTTCACTTGTTTAGTTGAAAAGTCTATCAATGCATTTTTTGTTCGGGATTCACGTTGTTTGCTTAACAATTTTACTATTTGATTAATCTATTCATTATCTGTATATTAATATATTTAATGGCTTTGCAGAAAATGCAGCGATTTTTTTTAAGTCGTATTTTTTGGTCAATAATTTTAACAAATTCGAACATTCTTTTATTTTTATTTTGAACGTTGAACTACTCTGTTAAAAAATCATTTACTTCTTTGAAGATGCATTTATTTAATTGAAAACCTAATTATTTTGTTCAAAATTCGTTTTATTTTTTGGTTCAAAATTAATTTTTCGCCTATTTTAAACTGTTTGGCTGAGAAGTTATCTTTTTTGGTCGAAAATTCAACTACTTCATTGGAAATGTATGTATTATGTTGAAAATTCGTTTCTTGGCAGTAAATAATTCTTCTCAATTAAATAATCATCATTATTGTTGGAAATTCAACTATTTGGTTAAATGTTGAACTCTTTTGTCGAAAATCCATTTTTTTTAAAGATTCATCATTTTAGTTTGAAAATTAACAAATCATCTTTTTGGTTAAAAATGCAACTGTTTGGTTGAAAATTTATCTTTTTTGGTTGAATTGAACAGTTTTTTATTTCAAATAAAAGTTTTTTCATATAGAAATATCAAGTATTATATGTCTCGTTGAAAGTTTATCTTTTTGGATGAAAAATTAAAAAATTGGATTGAAAATTAAACTATTTGGTTGAAAATGACCTTTTCTGTTAAAAATGTATTTTATTATTTGAAGATTCATGTGTTTGGTTAAAATTTAACAGTTTTGTTGAAAATTTATCGGTTTTTGTTCAATGTTGAATTCATTTGTCGATAATAAATTTTTTAAAGATTCATCGTTTTAATTGAAAATTAACAAATCACCTTTTTGTTTAAAAATGCAATTGTCAGGCTGCAAATTAATTTATTTGGATTGAGAATTCCACTATTTGGTAGAAAATTCGTCTCTTTTTGTTGAATCCAACTACTTTTTTAATAATTAAATTGTATTGTTGTAGAAAATTTGTCTTTCTGGATTGATTGAATTATGTAAATTTGAGATAATTTAAGGCATTTTTTAAATCATTCAATTGAAGTGAATTTTAGTAAACAAAAGAGAATTCTAGTGATTACTTACAATTTAAAGTTGAATTCTGATACAATTAATTAAAATTTCAGGAAATTCTAGGAAATTTTCAAGTCAATTTAACTGAAATTAATTTACGAAGAATCATTGTGAACTGAAATAAATGTCTGATCAATTTATGTCAATTTAAATGAATTCTTATTAACGCTAGCTAAAGTCAAGTGAATTTAAATCAACTTGAATCTTAATTAATGTATATTCGACTAAAAAAATTTGCTTTAAACTTTTTCAAAAATAATGTATTGTTTATATTCACACAACTTCATTAAAAAAATAAAAATCATCACTTCCTTTTATTCTAACTAAATTTATAAGGAAATGATTGATTAATTTGTAACAAAAATAATATACAATTTTTTTTATTAGACTCTAATTCAACTGAACATTTTTTTAAATCTCCGAAATGTTTGCTCAAGAGATATTTTGTAGTTCTTTTTATTAAACACATAAATGCTACACATTGAAAAATAACTAAATAATTAATTTAATTATAAAATTATTAAAATAATTATGGTCATCAGAATAGCACTATCTGCAAAAATGTACAGATATTTCTTTATAAAAATTCAAACAAATTTATTTACTTACTCTATATTATATTTCGTGAAAGACTTTTAGAAAGCCTCAATTATAATTTTTTAAGTTTTGAAACAAATCTGAACAGTTTAAACAAATGTGACATTTTTGAGAGATAGTTTATTTTTTTTATGAAATAAAAATAAGGTTCATAAGTTTCTTCTTTCAATAACTTTTGGCTAGAGTTTCTATTTCTTCACTATTGTGCAGCAAAGGATGCTTGTGAAATATATATATGAAAAAAAAAGTTTTTGTTGATTTAGGAAAGAGAATGAAGTTTCTTAGAAATATAATGCAACTGAGTCATATTATATTTGCGAAATATTGTGGTTATGAGATCGACTGATTTCATATCGGTTTTGAATCACTGCTTCAAGATTAATCAGGCGTTTCTGCAACATTCCAACATTGTTAGATTTCGCGCTAAGCAATCTTTATCAAGTTTTCAGAATTTTACCAATAATGAAGCATTGTGCGCGCTATGCGCGCATTAATTACCCTTTCTTTAGAAAAAAATTGATTGATTTTGCAAAATTTTGTTATTGATTTGACAGTAAATCTTATATGGCCTTAAACGTGATTTAGGGGAAAGCTACATTAGGTCATGCAACCTACAGTGGATAATCATCAATTAAAAATATAATATATGTGTGTGTAAAATAATTAATTTATTTGAGTCAGTAGTTAAGACACTGTGCGTTTTCATAAATTGACATTAAAATTGATATTTTTTCTGTTATTTGTTCACTTAATTAATAATTATCCACTGCAGGTTGCATTATCAACTATAGGAAGGTTTCCCCTATACAGAAGTTTATTATTATTATAGATAAAAAATTCCAGTAACTTCAATATGAATAAAACAATTTTTTAAATTTATTTACGATTCTTTAAAATTATCAGATTTTTTTCTCATTGACAAAATATGCCTCGACGCGTTTGTAGATGGTCCAAAAATGCATTGCAATTTTTTTCTCAGAATTTTTATGCATATCGCTCGAAACTTTGTTCAAATCCACACAAAAATGAATCCATTTTTTTTAAATATATAATTAGAGGTGACTCAAGACCCATGAAGTTTAAGCTGTATTTCCCATAGGAAAAAAAACTTTTATGTAAATTTTATTCAGAATCGTCAATAGTAGCTGAATTAAGGTGAAACTTAATATTTCTGTTTAAAATTTACCGTAGTATATGAAAAAAATGTTGCTTCTTAAATATAACTCTGTAAGTCTGTTTTATATGGACAAAAACCTCAATAAAATAATACTTTATTCTGACAATTAGATGTTTAAATAAGTTGTTTGGATAATTTATTACTATGTTTAGCAATTTTTTTTTAGAATAGAGATAGAAAGTCGCGGTTTTAAACAAAATTGTCAGTCTTATTCATAATAGTCTCTTTGAATAATGCTAAAAATTACATTTTTTTCTGAAATTTTTAACTTTTTTGTCCACTTTTCTCTTAAAAGGAGTTAATATTTAATTTAATTTGGCAAAAATAATTGTTTAAAGAAATCGTTATTGTTTATAACTATCTTCTCCTATAGTACTGCTAGATTGTTGCGTTTTTTTTCTGGATTTTAAAATTTTTTGTCCAATTTTTACTTAGTGAGGTAATAAGTAATGCAAGTAATAAAAGTTATTGTTTAAATAATTTATTATTGTTTATAACTATCTTCTTCTATCGTAATGCTAGATAGTTGAGGCTTTTTCTAATATAAATTTTTCTAACTTTTTGTCCACTTTGTTCTTAAAGTAAGGTAATAATAAAGTCTAAGAAACCTACTTGTTTAAACAAATTATTATTGCTTAAAATAATAAATAAATATGAGAGTGAATCATATATTTTAAACAATCTCTTTCTTTTTGATGAACATATTTTTCTGAAATATGACTCAGTGAAAAATTTACTGATTGAAATAGTAGTTAGACATTTGTTTGAATAATCAGTGATTTCGAACTTACTAGTCAGTTAAGTAACACCAGAGTGAATCATGTGATGTATAACCTCTACATTTTTAAGTTAAGCGTTGTTGTTACTCTTTTACTTAAGTAGCCAGAAGAATCCTTTAATGAAATAAATTTTTTAAGTTTAGGGCTGTAAGTCTACTGAATTAACTGCGGGATAAATATACTCTAACTCGTATAGGAAGCACTTACTTAACGAGTTTGTACATGATAGTCCAATCTTGAAATTAAAGTAATATGTGAGGCTGTTTGTCCTTTAAAAGCATCAGAATTTTTCATCTTTTTTAATAGTTGATCATATTTATGGGTTTTAAGTTTTTACTATGATTATTTGATTTAATGTACTAAAATATTATAGTTTATTATGATTGCTAAATTGACATGGTGCAGTCCCGTCAACCCTCAAAAGTGGTTATTTTACTAACAGTGACCCATTTCTAGCTATTTGAAGCATTGAAATTTCACTGATTCAGAATCAGAGAGATTCATCTCTAGGGAAAGAGATCTTTATCTCTAGGATATTAAAATATGTGTAATAACAAATTTTTCTTGTACGCTTTGCAATAAACTTTTGATTATTCCATTCATTGGGAAAAGAGCAAAAATAATTCACTCAAAACAATACAATGCTATTTAAAAATGATTTTTGTTGAGGTTCACTTATTATTTGTTTATTACTAAAAAACCAAAGCAAAGCTAAAGATTTAAGAATCAAACGACTTTCTAGAATTACTCTAAGAAAAGATGGTTATGAACAATAATAAATTTTTTAAATAAACAGGTTTGTTAACCTGCATTTATTATTAACTCACTCAATGTGAAAAGTATTAACATAGTTGAAAATTTAAGAAAAAATTGGAACTTCCTAGCATTATTCAAAATAATTATTATTAACAATAATAATAAATTGTTTGAAGAATTCATTGTGTTACCTTCAATTAATTATTTATCTCACTCTAATTGAAATTTGGAGAAAAATTTACAGGGTTTTTAAATCAATTCTTGCTCGAATCATCCTGTAAATTTGACTTTGGTACCAGGATTTTTCTCCTAATGTAATTAACTATTTGATTTTATTATCAAGATTTTCGCTAATCGAGAATCTCTTTTTTTATTCAAAATTTAAAAATTTTGATAACATTTTTTTAAATTAATTTTTAACTGATTTTTTTAAAAAATTAGTTCTAATTTCTTATGTAAACTTTTTCAAAAAATTCGTCTTTATGATTTGAAAACTCAAAATTTTTTATTAGATTTTTTTCTTTATTGATAGAAAAATTTCTCTAGGTCGAAATTCAACTGTTTTGTTAAAAATTCCTATTTCTTGGTTTAATTTAACAGTTTTTATAATTCAAAATTAAATTTTTGTGTGGAAATATCAATTATTACACTTTGTGTTAAGTATTCATTTTTTAAATAAAAAATTCATCAGTTTGGTTGAAAATTATCCTTTTATCACTGCCTCCCAACTTTAGAAATTGTTGTGACACATCTGTTTTTTAGACAAGGATTAATAAAGCCATTATTATTATCATCTCATTTTTCCTCACAGTAGATTATCGATATGTTGCTTAAATTATATTCATTTAAGTGTGAATTTAAACAAACAAAATAATTTTTTTTATATTTTATTTATCACTCTCTAAATTTGAATCAGTCAAATTTCACTGATTCAAATAGCTAGAAATGGGTCACTGACAATCAGTGAAAGGTTACTTATTGATTCAGTGAAATAACCATTTTTGAGGGTTGGCAGCTCTGCACCATGTCAATTTAGCAATCATAATAAAATAATATTTTAGTACACTCAATTAAAGAATCACAGTAAAACCTTAAAAGAAATAAATATGATCAAATATTTAAAAATGTGAAAAGTGCCGATGCTTTTAAAAACAACCTTACATATTACTTTAAATTCAAGATTGGACTACCATAATACAAACTCGTTAAGTAAGTACTTTCTATACGAGTTAGAGTATACGAGGTGTGCTCAAAAAATAAGGTGACTTTATGGTTTTCTCAACAAATATTCATTTATTCCTTAATATTTATGTTGTCCCCTTCACAGTAATCCCCCTCAGATATAATACACTTGTGCCAACGCTTTTTCCAATCATCGAAGCACTTCTGATAATCATGTTGTGGTATAGCCTTGAGTTCTTTCAGCG
>NC_046664.1:36532283-36535224 GCF_010883055.1 Belonocnema kinseyi | reverse complement strand
TCAACATTTCAAGAGTTTTAGAGCACTGGATTCCATTTTTCACACAAAATTTAATGCAAACTCTTTGCTCCATTTTTTTCGAAAGAAGAAAATCGCCGAGCTCACCAAACCCTTCTAACCTTTTACGCCTTTGCCAGAAAAACAACACGAGCTATATAGTCCAAACTGTGAACATATGATCGTGATGAGTGTACCAACACAACAAAACAAAAAATTTAAAACTTGAATGTACGTTGCCCGCGAAAATTTAAAAGTCACCTTACTTTTTGAACACACCTCGTATTTATCCCGCAGTTATTTCAGCAAACTTACAGCCCGAAAATTAAAAAATTTATTTCATTAGGGAATTCTTCTTGCTACTTAAGTAAAAGAGTAACAACAACGCTTAACTTAAAAATTTAAAGGTTATGCTTCACATGATTTACTCTAGTGTTACTGAACTGATTAGTGAATAAGTCAGAAATCACTGATTAATCAGTGAAATGTCTAACTACTATTTCAATCAGTGAATTTGTCACTGATTCATATTTAGAGAGTACATTTACAAATTTATCTTACCAATTTTTTGGGAATTTAAGAACCAAAAAATTTAATTAAAACTTGGGTAAAGTTATCAAAAATATTAATTAATTTGTTTACCTTTTTTAGAATATAAGTTGGTTGCTCTTTTCGTATTTGGCATAATTTCATTAGAAAGTTAACTGCAGCAGGGTGAATAAAACTCCATTAGTGAAAAGATTAATATTCGTATTGATATAAAAATAAGAAAATTAGTTTTATAATATTTTCAGGGCAACCTGGAATTGTTACATGCACCTAGAATGCACGGTAAAAAAAATTGAGCTGTGACAGGGATATTATTCCTTATTATAGCTAAACATTTAGCTGAAAACGAACGAAGGAATTTAGAAAGATCCCTGGATCAGCGAAAATGAATATCCTTCCATTTTCCATATACCCGGGATATCGTATAGTCAAACAGCGAATAAGTATAGCTATAATAGGAATATTAAGAATAGGTGTCTGAAACAATTATCGGAAGAGCGCCGGTGCATTATCGGAGCAGCGAAATAAAATGGCGACGGTCTAATCGGGAGCAATGACAGTTGAGATTTACTTAGGACAATTAAACGCTTTTTACCACTTAAAATGTGCGCGAATGTTAATATTAAATGGAGTTTATGATGCAGTAATAATAATTTACATTTGTTTCGATTGTAGGCGATAACTATATTGAAATATCAAGAAATGCAATAAAAACAACAAACTTGACCTCCAAGTGCATTACACGGATTTCAGGGAAATTCCTTTTCGCGATACCAAACGAAAGATTGGCTACTGTAAGTTAATATATTTCTATAACAACTAAATTTTTTTTCTAATCTCAAGATAATACAATTATACATAATCTGTCGAAAATAAAAAACTTTCGAACCTAGCAATTTTGTCCAAATTATTGATTTACGAGAACAATTTACATAAAGTAACTAAATGTTTAACTCTTCTAACTAAACATTTTACCTAATTGAAGCGTACACTTTCTTTGAGTTTAATATATTCTTGATTCACTCGTTCACCTCAAGAATTTTTTTTCCGTGTGTTGTTTCATTTTAAATAAAAACCCTGAAGTTTATAAAATATTGGGCAGTTTTAATTTCAACACCAATACATATAATAAAATCTCCTTAATGGTATGAAATATATGTAAAAACATTGCTAGAGTATGAGAAGCCAATATGTTACATTTTATTTACATATACTGCAGAATTTTCCCCTATTCTCCTTTTTTCCCCTTTTTAACGAATTCTTTTTTTTCCTTATTTTGAATAAACGTCCCTTTTCTCATTTTTCGCTTATACGCGAAAGTAATAAAAGCAAATAAAAAAATCAAACTATTTTTAGTTGTAAGTTAATTCTTTTTGCTTAAAAACTTAACTGTTTCTTTCTTTCTTTTTTTTCTAAAATTTAATAATTTCGATAAAAACTCAACTATTTTGTTAAAAAAATAATAATTTTTGGTTGAAATTTCAACTGTTTGGAAATCTATTTTTTTCTGGTGAAAAATTATATTTTTTGTAGAATCTTCAGTTTTTCGGTTAAATAATTCAATAGTCTTCTTTTTGGGTCAAAAGTTCAACTATTTAGTTAAAAATTTAACTATTGTGTTGAAAATTCATCTAATTTGATGATAGTTTAAAACTTTTGGTACAAAATTCATCTTTTTTGGATGAATATGATCTTTTTTTGTTGAAAATTCACTTTTTCAGGTTAATAATTTTATTCAGCTGTCTTTAAAAAATTTGTCTTTTTGGCTTAAAAATTCAAGCTTTTTGTGAAAAATTAACTATTTCTTCGAAAATTCATCTCTTTTGATGAAAGATCAACTATCGCCTTGTATTGAAAATTCACTATTTTTCATTTAAACTAAAATATCTTCTAAAACATTCAATCAATTGGTTAAAAGTTCAACCATGCGTTTAAAAATCAAATTATTTCTTTAAAAAGCCTTCTTTTTTGCTGAAAAATTAAATTCTTTGGTTGATCGTTCTTTTTTTTAAATAAAAGATTCGTCCTTTTTTATTTAAAATTCATCTTTTATTGTCGGAAAGTAATCCTTTATGGTTGAAAATTCATCTTTCTTGGTTAAAAATAAACTTTTTTTTTGTTGAAAATGCAACTGTGGGCAAAAAAAAATTGTTTTTTTTTTTTGGTTTGAAATTTTACTAATTGGTTAAAACTACAACTATTATTTTGAAAATGTGCTCTTTTTTTCCTGAAAGTTCGAATATTTGGTTATTAATGCAACTGTTTCGTCAAAAATTAACTTCTTCTTGGAAAAGTCGTCTTTTTTGGTTGTAAAATCATATCTTTTGGTAGAAAATTTCTTTTGGTCGAGAATTCAACTATTTTGTTTAAAATTTAATTTTTTATTGAGAGTTTG
>NC_046664.1:36524869-36532183 GCF_010883055.1 Belonocnema kinseyi | reverse complement strand
GTTGATAATTTACCTTTTCAGGTAGATAATTCATCTATCTTCTTAAAAATTCTTTTTTTTTCTTGGCTTTATTTTATTAGACAGTTGGCTATTTTCTAAATGATTAAACTTTTCAACTTGAAAACTCTTCTTTCAAAAAAATCATCTAAGTTCCAAGTTTATCTCTTTAGGTTGAAAATGTCACTACGTTGTTGGAAATAGAATATATTTCGACTTCAAATCTCAAAATTTTGAAGCAATGCTTCAAATTTATATTTTGGTGTTGAAAACTCAACTGAAATCTTTCTGGGTCAAAAATTCAACTTTTTTGTCAAAATGTTAGTTTTTTCTCATTTAAAAATTCATCTATATTAGTAGAAATTTCATCTTTTTTTTAATGCAACTGTTTGGCGAAAAATCAATTCTCCTTGGTTGAAGATTTAACTATTTTGTTGACAATTCGTATGTTTTGGTGAAATGTAACTGGTTTTTATTTAAAATTAAAATCTGTTTCGGTTAAAATATCTCGTGTTACATTAATCCTTGAAAATTCATCTTTTTTCGTTAAAAATTCGATTTTTTCGCAGAAAATTAATGTTTGTAACTGAAAATGAATCTATTCCAGTTGGGAATTCATAATTCTAGTTAAAAATTAATTTTTTAAGTTAAAAATCCGTCTTTTTTGTTGAAAAAATCATCTTTTTTAGATGTGACTAACTTTTTTTTTTGTTGAAAATAAACTTTTTAAATTTATTAAATTTAAATGAACCTTTTTTTTCTTTATTGACTGTGGAATATATATTTGTTGAAAATTCGTTCTTTTGGCAGGAAAATTCATACTTTTCGTCGAGAACTTAAATTTTTTATTTTTGGTTTAAAATTATCTTCTTTTGTTAGAAGCTTAACTATTTTTTTGTCGAGAATTCAACTATTTGGTTGAAAATTCGTCTAATGGACAGAAAATTTGTCTTTCTGGATTAAAGTTAATCTTTTTTGTTGAAAATTTAACTTTCTTCTGAAAAGTCCAATTAGTTGACTGAGAATTCAACTGTAATAGTTCGAGTTTATTGTTTTTATTTTTTTAATACGACAATTCGGTTAAAATTTGAACTATTTTGTTGAAAATTTTAATTATTTTGTTTGAAAATGAACCTGCTTTTTGGTTGAAGTTTAATCATTTTTATTGGAAAATTCGAGTATGCGGTTAAAAGTTCAACTATTTCTTTTTTGAAAATTTATTTGGTGAAAAAGTCATATTTTTTGTCGTAAGTTCCACAGTTTTGTTGAAAATTCGTCTGATGGATAGAAAAATTAATCTTTTTGGACTGAAATCGATCTTTTTGTAGAAAATTCAACTGTCTTCTAAAAAATGAAATTATTTGGCTAAAAATAAAACTGCTGAAAATTCAAGTATTTGTTTTAAAATACGAGTTTAAAAAAAATTAATTTAGTTTTATAAAAATTCAAGTGTTTTGTTGAAAAGTCTCTTTTTGGTCCAAAAATTGTTGTTCGTGGATTGAAATTGATCTTTTTTGTTGAGAATTCAACTGCCTTCTAAATTTTTTTTTATTATTTAGCCGAAAATTAAAAATTGGTCAAGGAAAAGGCAGGCAATATTCAAAATAAAGGTTTTCAGTCACCCTGAATTGATATTTTCGTTCTATTTTGTATGTGAATAATGGAAAACAAATCATTCAGTCGGTTTCCTAAAATTTCTATTTTTTAATCGCAGCCGAAAGCCCACTCTTTGGCAAACACCCTTAACAGGTTTAAACTTTCTTCTTCTTCTTTATGCTTTCGATAGCAAACCACTGTTTTTTGTTCCGCTCAAATTGGAATAATTTGAGCATTTTTACGACGCCTTTATGTATATCATCTCAAGATAAAATAAAATCTCGCTAAAATATTGCACTTAGAATGCCGATTTCGGGCAGAGGAGAACAATCCTGCCAATGCAATGTGCTCATGATTTCTTGGGGCGTTAAAAATAATGCTTCCTTAGCAGACGTCGCCGAAGGGCGTTGTCTGCGAAGTCTGAAGGTTGAGGCGATACAAGCCTAATCGCTTTTCAAGTGGAACAATAGGGTCAGAACTCCGGCTAGACTCGAGTGAGAGAAAGGGGGAATAAAAGGGACTTCTTTATAAGGTGTATTTCCTCGACTTTGTGCAATTTTATCTGGATTCGACGTTCAATTTGAGAGCCAGGTGGGCATCCTTCGATGTATGAGTATTTTCTATAGATCATGAATCGAGAAGGAGGAAGAAAGAAGAAAGACGGAAAAAAAGAGACAGATAAATTGAGACTGGGCGAAGGAGCGAGATATGAACGAGCGAAAGAGGAAATCCATAGTGGGAGGAGATCTGCAGACAGAAAGAGATGGAAAAAGAGAAAGAAAATGAGAGAGAAAAAGAGATAGGAGAAAAAAGATAGAAGGAGAAAGGAGAAAATCGCCAAAGAGGAAGAATGGTAGATTCTCTTAAAGATAGAAAGAGACAGAAAGGGAATAAGAGATAGAGGAAGAGAGAGAGAGAGAGAGAGAGAGAGAGAGAGAAAGAGAGAGAGAGAGAAAACAGGGTCCTTCACCCGTACCGAACGAAGAGCTCGCCAGCTTGCATTTTGCCCGGCAGTCTGGCATGACCGCTTGTCTGGCTGTTCGTGTAGGCCCTACTTTATCTACTGATGAGACTAATGATGTACATGAGCTGAACTTGTATAATTTCAAGTTATGCCATTATGCCTCTTTAAGAAGTTGGTGGCCGCATACCAGCAAAACCTGGAAATAAGGGGAAAGTCAGGGATTTAAAAAAAAAATTGGAAAAGTCAGACCTGAAGGCATAGTGATGCTTGTCTAGTGGTGCAGTCCTAAAAGAAGTGGCCTGTCGGTACTTTTCATATACTACAGAAGTTAGTGGCCACATACTAGGAAAACCTGGAAATCAGTGGAAAGTCAGGGGAAGTCAGGGATTTTTAAAAATGTTTGCAAAAGGCAGACCTCAAGGTGTATAGTGATACTTGTAGCAGTGGTGTAGTCGTAAAAGAACAAGTGGCCTGACGGTAGATTCCATATACTACAGAAGAAGGTGGCCACATACCAGGAAAACCTGGAAATCAGGGAAAAGTAAGGGGAAGTCAGGGATTTTGAAAAAAATTGCAAAAGTCAGACCTAAAGGTATATTGATTCTTGTCCAGTGATATGGGGAGGGGGGGGGGGGGGTAATAACTAGGGTTGGTAACAAGTTGGGGGTGGGGTGTAAGTAGAAATAAAATTACAAACTTAGATAACATTTAAAACTTAAACCCAGTAAGGAAATCCAACTATAGTTTTGCGTAAAAGTTATATTTTTTATTTATATTTGATTCATTTGAATTCATTTTTTTTATTTTATTGATATCACATCTCTTTTGTAGAAAAATTAATTACTTTGATGAAAATTCGTTTCATGTTTGATTCAAAATTATTTTTTTAAAATGATTTCACTATTGCATTTTTGGTTGAAAATTGATCTTATTCATTTGAAAATTTAACTACTTGCTTAAAATTCATGTATTTTTTTTAATTCGTCTTTTTTGGTAGAATATTAATCTTCTTTTTCGAAAATTAATTTTTTTGTTAAAAAAAAGTTTTATCTGAAAATCCAACTATTCCATGTTTAGTTAAAACATTATCCTGTATATAGGATAAATTAGACATTATGTCTTTCAGATATAATGTTAATCTTCTCGGTCGTAAATTAATATTTTTGGTTGAAAATTTAACAAATTTGTTAAGAATTCGTTTTTTTATGTCAAAGTTATTTTTTTATCCGATTTTTAATCTGAAAATTATATTCATACTATTTTATTAAAAAGTCATCTTTTTGGGTAGAAAATTAATTTTTTTGTTAAAAGTTCAATTTTTTAATGAGAATTACTATCTTAATTTGTTGAGAATGATCTTTTTTGCTAAAACTTTACTTTTCCGATTCAAAAGCCCTGTATTTTTCAAAACAATCTGTTTTTAAAAATGGGAACTTTACTCTTCTGTTGAAAATTTATTTTCCATGGTAGTAAAAGTAATCTTTCTTGGTTAAAAAACAATTTTTTTTTATGAGAATTCAAATGTCTTCTAAAAAATTTGTCTTTTTGTCTTGAAAATTCATATCTTCGATTCAATTTTAATCTTTTTTGTTTGAAAATTCGATCCTTTGGTTGAAAATGCATCTTTGTATGTTGCAGCCAAATAGTCGAATTTTCAAATAAATATATTGAAAATCAACCAAAAACATTTGAATTTTGAACAGAAAGATTAAGAATTATTAACAAAAAATATTATAAGCGATATATAAAGAAATCTCAATAATAGTTAAATTTTCATCCACAGAGTTGAATTTCCAACAAAATAATTCAATTTTTCTAAAATCGTTGACTTTTTAACCAAGTAGTTTAATTTTCAACCTACAAATATAAATTCTTAAACAAAATAATACATTTTCAACAAAAAAGATTAATATTCTACCAAAAAAGCGAATTTACAAAAATATATTTTTTATAATAAAAATATATTTTTTCTATCAACGAAATTAAGCTTTAACCAAAAAGATAACTTTTCAACAAAATAGTTGAAATTGTAACCTAATAGTCGAACTTTAAACGTACAAAATATGTGCATTTTTAACCAAATAGTAGCATTTATAACAAAAAATAAAGAGTCTTCAACAAAACAGTGGAATAGTTAAATTTTCATTTAAAAAACAAATCATTTTCAATAAAAAAAAAATAATCTTCAACAAAATATTTAAATTTTTGACAAGTGACTGGTAATTTCGTATGGCGCGAGATTTGAAAGTATATAATCCGTTCCGTGGTAAATTTTGTGCGGTGGCGTTTAATAGGCTCATAACATGGTGGTTTCGAATAAAACCTTATTATTGGCGGAGTTATGAATTATTATAAACATTATCAATTTAACAGTATACACATTATAAAATTATAAATATTATAAGCATTCAGCAGATAAAAAGTTTAAAAACCTATTTTTTCTTTAAGGAAATACAAATTTCAGGATCATGAGCAAAATGTCAGGAATTTTCCAGGTTTTTCCAATTAAAAAAATATTCAAGGTCTGAAACGCTGAAATTCAAAAGACAGTAAAATGCTAATGTAGTAAAACGCCCCTGCACAACCGATTACAATCTTTATGTTACATTAATTAAAAGCCTTCATTGTCTCCACCACTATTTATAATAAGTTCATGTAGCGTGAAGAATATCTGATTTGGTTATTTCAATTTTAATGAAGTTGTCATGCCTGAATAAGTAGATTATCTTCCCCAACCTGTTAATTTGTTTCTTTTATTTTAAAATGACATTTCCAGGGGTCCTAATGAGTCTCCTAATTACAAGTTCCCCCTATTTTTTATAAAAATACCCTATAATCTCTATATTTGAGAATTTTGGCCATTTCCCTCTTTTTAAAGCTTGCGGTTAATTTTTTAAATAATAACGTCTGATAATCCAAAATGCGCGCCATAATCTATACTTGTGCAGATAGATTGGTCCAACGGACCCCGCACCGAATTTACAGAAAATGAACATTTGTCAAAATTAAAATTTAGGATATTTAAATAGGAAAGCAATCCAATGTAAAATCCTTTTTTAACGTCCAATAATCAAATTGACAAAAAGAATTCCTGAAAATAAAATCAAGAATCTAACGACAAAATTTGCACAACCACCACAAAATGTTCCCGTAGGAATCTGAAAAAAAAGGATTCCAATGGGAACATTTTGTGGTGGTTGTCCTTTGGTCGTTAGATTCTTGTTTTTATTTTCAGTAATTCCTTTTATCATTTTGTCAAAATATCTATTTATATTTTTTTTATGTAATTTCGAACGCGAAAATCAATAATTCAAAATTAAATTATAAGAAAACTTTACAGTTTTTACTTATGCATTATTCTAAGGGTCCTTTTTTTTTGTTGTTAAAAAATAATATTTTATATGAAAATTAAATAGTTCAAAATTAAACTATTTCGGAGACAAATAATTTATTTTGTTGAAAATACGTATTTTTGAATACAAAATTAAACTTGTTTGTAGAAAATTCATCGTTTGTTCAGGTTGAGGATTCAACTGCTTGGCTGATAATTCGTCGAACTTGATTTAACTCGACCGATTGAAAATTCGTTTTTTGTTCCAAATTAATTTTTTGCTTAATTTTTTCAACTATTTTGTTACACATTGGTCCTTTTTCGCATAATTCAACCAATGGAAAATACTTTTTATTGGCTTCAAAAATCAAAATTTTGCTAGAAAATTAAACTATTTGATGGGAAATTGACTTTTAAAAACAATATTTTCAGTTGAAAATTCAACTGTTCTGTAAATAATTCGTCTTTTGGGCTTTATAAATCACCAATTTTGTTGAAAATTTCTGTATTTTGTTGAAAACTCATCTTTTTGGTATAAGATTAATCTTGTTGCTGGAAAATTTATCTTTTTGGTTCAAAAGATAAGTATCCCAGTGGACACAAAATTATGAAAATCCCCAGAAAGTCCTTGGGACGTTCCTTGGATGTACTATGTCAGGCCAATAAACGTCTCTAACCAATGTCCTAAAGATGACCTGAACACGTCTTAAAGACATGGACGTTCTCGGGACATCTTTTTTACTGCCATTAGACGTTTTAAGAGCATCCCTAGGATGACCAAAAGATATGTTATAAAAGACGTCTTAGGTATGTCCAAAAGACTTCTCTAGGACACCCTTAATTTTTTCCCCCACTGGGATTACTTTTAAAAATTTATCTTTTTTTTTGTTATAAATGCCACTAACTGATTGACAGTTGATCTGCTTCGTTACAAATTTATTTGTTCTGTATTCGCCTCTTTTGTTGTAAAATAAATTTTTGCTGTTGTTAAAAATCAAATTTTCATATGCAAAATTCATGTTTTTTTTTTATTAACTATCATGTTCGAATTTTGTTTTAAAAATGGGTCCTTTTTTATTAAAAAATCATCTTTTTGTTTGAAAATAAAAATTTTGTTAAAATTTCAACTATCTTCGACAAAATTCGTCTTTTTAGAATGTAAATTCATATCCTTTGGCAGAAAATCTTTTTTAGTTGAAAATTGAACTGTTTGGTTATAAATGCAATATATTTCAAAATGAAATCTTAGAAATTTAACATGTTTTATATTAGTTTGATTATGATATTAACATTAATTTTATTTAAAAGAATTTATTCCTCCATTTTCATGAAAAATCACCCTATTTCTTCTGATTTGAGTGAATTTTGGTTCTTTTTTTTCTGGGAGTAGGGGATACGAAAAAACTATTGTCGTCCACGGGCTGGG
>NC_046664.1:36510847-36524859 GCF_010883055.1 Belonocnema kinseyi | reverse complement strand
GGGTCAAAGGTAGCACCCAGGAAAACATCACACCTCTGTCGGCCACTTGATCAAGCTTATAGTCAATTTCGTGAAACATTCTGTCAAAATCTCACTAGGGGTTTAAAAAAATTAAATCCAACTGACGACCACCCGCAATGTTTTAATGGAAGAATCATGAAAAAAATTTTTTTACGTTAATTTTCCCATTTTTTTAGAAAAAAATTAGGAAAAGATATCGTTTCAGGGATGTCAAGAGACACATTGAGAGGTGGAATAGAGACGGAATTCTATCTTTCCCTATTCCCTAATTATTATCTTTTACCGTGTTTCGACTTCCAGCAGGTTAATTAAAAATTCAATATACTGATTCTAAATATCATGTTATGTAGGAAAATCCTTTTTTCTGTATGCACTTGGCGGAATTTGTTGCATCATAAAGACTTTGCTAAATCACAAAAGAAAAATGCTATTAGGATTAGAATATATTTTCATTGATATATTCCTGTTTCACGTAACACACTCCGTGACTGAGGACAGATTTTCTTAGGTGCAAAACAGGACGACTGGTTTTTTAAAAGCAGATAGCAGATGTGACGGGTTCTGCATCCCAGCGACTCGTTTGACATGGAATCTAGGTTATGGGGAACTGGTCTTCCAAAAAGAACAGCAAGGTTGCAGAGCAACAAGTATAAAATGCACTGACTCCCCAAGAATGTCTTTATGAGCGCTATCCTTTATCTTTTAAACATGCAATACATACAATTGCGACTTTAACCGATCAGTGCCTTTGCTGGTATTTCAACAGGCATGCTTTCTGACAGGATTATCATAGATTCATAGATAATACATCCTCAAGTTTCGATTGAAGAAATTCTTCAAATATTATCCTCTTTTTCCGAATGTTAACATTAGGAAATTGTTCCGATTTCTGAGGGTGTCCCAATTACTGATGGGGTTCCCAATTTCATTTAACCTTTAAGGATGGATGTGATTTCATTTTTGCACTAACATGGACCTGAGGTCTCACATACATCTACATTTATGTCTAATTAAGTAAGTAAAGAAATTTCTGTTATTTTACTTTCACAACCCTACCGAAAATTCCTATATAGATTCCTATATAAGAACCTAAATAGGATCCTATATAGGTTCCTGTATAAGTTTCTGTATGGGATCCTGTATATGTTCCTGTATAGGACTCTATCCAGATGCGCAATAGTATTCTATGGAACCTACGGCTGCGTAGAAGTTTTTTTGGTTCTCCAGGAACACCTAGAGACATACATACTATTGCGTACCATTAGTTACGGACAGTAAAAGAAAAGGATCAATTTGGTTGCAGAGCATTTTGCTCCAGCAATCATTTGACTTTCGAGATCATAATGATTTTCCATTCGGATCAATTTAATCTCATTTTTTGGTTCATTTGCAGACTAAACAAAATGGCCGCCAATTATTGGCGCCGGTGTCATAACGACATAACCTAAAAATGGTATCTAGTCGCACGCAAGTGACAACTACACTTAACAGCTGATATTTTCTAATATCAGATTTCGTTATTTTTTCAACTTTTCAAGTGCACTGCACGATCAGAAACCATAAAAAGCTTGAATATGAGCTAAAGTATTGTAAGAACGCCAGCCATCTTGGCTTGACTTCATACATGATCCCGAATCAGATCATTATGATCTCAAAAGTCGATCATTCTCTTCAGCCGATCAAAATGCTCTTAAATTCGGTATCATTTTTGTTGCATATCAAAATGATATTGATTTCGGTATCATTTTGAACACTTTTTTTTTACTGTGCGTACCATTAGGTACTATTAAGTACCTGATTATGGAGGGTCCTAAACATGCACTTATATAGGATCCTATATAGGATCCTACATAGGAATTTATATGTTTCACACATAAATGCCACCTATAGGAAATGAGATAGGATCCTATATAGGTTCCTGTATAGGTTTCTTTATAGGATCCTGTATATGTTCCTGTATTGGACTTTATCCATATGCGCAGTAGTATTCTATGGAACCTACGGCTGCGCAGAAGTTTTTTTGGTTCTCCAGGAGCACCCAGAGACATACATACGATTACGTACCATTAGTTATGTACCATTAGGTACCATTAAGTACCTGGTTAGGGAGGGTCCTAAACATGCACTTATATAGGAACCTATGTATGATCCTATATAGGATCCTATGTATGATCCTATATAGGATCATTATATATATAATCTTTCAATCTTTACAGTAAAAAAAAAGTGTTCAAAATGATACCGAAACCAATATCATTTTGATATGCAACTACACTGATACCGAATTCAACAGAATTTTGATCGGCCGGAGTGAATGATCTACTTTTGATATCATAATGATCTGATTCGGGATCATGTGTGAAGTCAAACCAAGATGGCTGACGTTTTTAGAGTACTTTATTTCATATGTAAGCTTTTTATGATTTCTGATCGTGCAGTTATGCAGTATACTTGAAAAGTTAAAAAAATAACGAAATCTGATATTAGAAAATATCACATGTTAAGTGTAGTTGTCAATTCTGTGCAGTTATATTCAATTTTTAGATTATGTCTTAGTGACACCGGCGCCAACAATTGGCGGCCAATTTGTTTAGTCTTAAAAATGAACCAAAAAATCAATCAAATGCTCTGCAACATAATTGATCCTTTTTTTACTGCGTAGTGGGGGAGGACCCTCATAGCAGAAGCATTGTGCGGTCTGGAGGATATATTATATATTTATTATTATATAAATATATATGCATATATTAATGAAGAATAATCTCACGGAACGGCTATGACCTTTCAATTTTTATTGCTCACCAATTACATGCAGGACCAAGATTTGTCCACCTACCTACTTAGAGAATGGCTAGTGGGGGGGAGGGGGCACATTTCAGAAACATCGTGCGGCCTGTAAAACCGCACGTCCATACTTAAAGGTTAAAAGAGCAGGCTGAAGTTTGTACCATAGAAATTATGTATCAGACATACCTCCTGAGTATTTTGATATAATATACAAAAATTGGTGAGACTCTTTCGAAATAACTCGAATTTTTTTTTATCAAGTTATGTGATTGTTTTAACAAGTATGTATTCTATATCTGATTATTATTGATTGAGTTTTCGCTCACTTCTAGTTTAAAAAATGATTTCATAATTTAAGCAAACCAATTTTCAACAAAATAATTCAATTTGCAACCAAAGACTTGAATTATGAACTTGAATGATCTAGAAAACAATTACGATTTAAACAAATAATTGTGTTTTATACTCACAAAGAAAACTTGTTTAAAAAATTAATTTTTCATCAAAAATAATAGTTCAATTTTTAGGTAAAAAAAATTTTTCAACAAAATGCATGCATTTTATACTATAAAAATGAATATTTTAATAAAAATAGAATAGCTAAATTTCCAGTGAAAAAATTCATTTTCAATTAAATAAAAAAAATTTTTAATAAAATATTAAAATCTTAAGTTACAGAAATAATTTTTAACTAAAATGATGAATTAAAAAAGGAATTTTTAAGCTAATAGTTGAATTTTTAACCCAAAATATCAATTTTTTTTCTAAATGGCAAAGTTTCAACAAAATGCATGAATGTTTAACAAAATAGTTAAATTTTCAACTAAAGAAGATAACTTTTAAACAAAATAGTTAAATTTTCTACCGAAGAAATTAACTTATAAATAAAATGGTTAATCTTAAAAAAATTAAACCCAACCATTTAAATTTCAACCCAAACGATTAATTTTCTACCAAAAAATACAAATTTTCAACCAAATACATGAATTTTCAACTAATTAAAATACATTTTCAACGAAATAGTTAAATTTTTTACCAAAGAAATTAATTTTCAACCAAAAAGATGAATTATTTACCAAGAAGATTAATATTTTATCACAAAAAAAGAATTTCCAATGAAAATATAGAAATTTTCAACCAAAGTGTTAAATTTTCAACTGAGGAACATACATTTTTATAAATTTAATAAAAAAAAAAACAAAAACAAACAATGATGAATTATGAATCAAAAGAGATTTTAATTTACAACCAAAGTAGATCTATTTTTAACCCATAATGGCGAATCTTCAACAAAACAGTTATAATCAAAATAATAATATGAACTTTAATTTACGTTCATCAAAAATTTTCTAACTCTGTCAGGGTATCCCTGAAATTCTCTGGCATTTCCTTACCAGTTTCAAAATTTCCTGACTTTCTACGACTTTCTGGAATTCCCTGACCTGTAGCACCGTCTCGAAAGGTTTAAATTCTGAAATTTTAAATAATATTTCGGAATGCCGGATAATTTCAAAATTCTTGATAGCTGCACTAATAAGGAATAATAAATAATTTAATTATTTATCGTTTCAAACAAATTATACAAAACAGAATTTATAAAATAAAAGAGAATCATTAGTCACCTTTTAACATAATTTTTTGCCATTTTTATGAAATTTTATAAAATCATAAATTTTTTATTGGATTTTTTAATGCATACTATTATTGTTAAAAACACTATATTTTTCCTCAAATTTTCGTCCAAATTAAATCAATTTTTCTAAATAAAAAAATCTAGGCTGACATGAACTTATGTTTTTACGTAGATATAAGTCCGGGTAAGCTTGAATGATTGAAACTGCTACTTCTCAACTTACTAGTGAAGATCGAGTTAAAATTATTACAAAAACAAGTCCCAAGAAAAGAACATGTTTTTCGGGAAGTGTGCTATGTGGGAGTATCCCTGAGACAAGATTTAAGGGCCCTAGAAAGCATCGGTAAATTGGACTCTATAAAATGAAGCAACACATTTTTTATATCTTTTATGTAATAATTGAAAGAAACAAATGCGTTCTATTAGCGGCACAACGAAAATACCACATACCGCAGTAGTATTCTACTATACAGGGTCATCAAAAAGTATCAGACACCCCCCCCCCCCTATCTGCGAAAAGATAAGTTTTCGTGAGAAATGTTTCAGGCAAAAGTTTCAGGGCTTTAGACGAGGATCTGAATGGTGACCTTGGCTTTGACCTTCAAGGTTATTTCAAGGTAAACTTTTATTTTTCAAATGGAAACCCCTATTTTTGACACCGCCAATCGAAAAAACGCAAAATTTTACGTTTAGATATGCATCAAGGTCATGTGACCCGACGACCTTCGAGGTCATTCCAGGGTCGTAAAAACTCAAAGAAGGTCTAAACGGCTGATCAGCGAAAATATGCGCTTTCGTGAGAAATGTTTCAGACAAAAGTTTCAGGGTTTTGGACGAGAGTCTGAACGGTGGCCTTAAAGCTGACCTTGTCGTTGACCTTCAAGATTATTTCAAGGTCAACTTTTATTTTTCAAATGGGAACCATCTCGCCTTAGCTGGCCGGATCAGCCCTTGGTCAGATCTAGACCTTGTTTGAGTTTAGACGACCCTGGAATGATCCCGAAGGTCATTGTGTCACAAGACCTTGATGAATATCTGAACGTACAATTTTCCGTTCTTTCGATTGGCGGTTTCAAAAATAGGGGTTTCCATTTGAAAAATAAACGTTGACCTTGGAATAACCTTGAAGGTCAACACCAAGGTCATATTCAAGGCCACTATTCAGATCTTCGTCCAAAATCCTGAGACTTTTGTCTAAAACATTTGTCACGAAAACGCATATTTTCGCTGATAGGGGGGGGGGGGGGGGGGGGGGGGTCCGATAATTTTTGATGACACTGTATAACTAAAAAGGGAGTAGATGAATCAGTTGTCTGCATCGGGAGAAAGGAATCTGCTCGGTTCTGTTTTTAGGCGATCCTAACGATAAAAAGAAAACTACCATCCTTCAGGACCCAAATTCATGGTACTTTCTCGTTTTTACATCAGGTTTACCCAAAAGCAGAATCAAGTAGACACTCTTCCTCCAACATGGTCGGTAAAAAGCATGATACCTCACGAAAGCAAAAACCGATGCAGGCAACTGTTTGATCTACTTCCTTTTTAGATATATACAGTAAACTCTGGAGTTAGTGCCGCTTTTTAAGGCTGAATGTGGACCTAGATCTGGGGACTCCGAACTATTTTATGTCTCCCCTGTTTCTCTGCTCTATCACGCTTGACTGCACACCGTACCCCACAGATCCTCTCATCCATCCACGCGGCACCGCGTCGATTCTCAGAAGAACTAACTCTGGGGGCCCTATCTCCTGGGTTCCCTGTAGTAAAATACTCCACTGCAGCAGACGGGGAGGATCTGCTCGGTTCTGTTTTTGGACGAACCTAACGACAAAATAAAAAAGCACCATAAGCTTGGGCCCTGAAAAATGGTATTTTTCGTTTTGTCGTCAGGTTCGTCCAAAAACAGAACCGAACAGATCCTCTTCCTCCGGTATGGCCGGTAACAAGCATGGTAAGTCACGAATACAAAAACAGATTTAGACTAATTTTTTATCTATTCCATTTTTAGACCGGCAACGATCATGGTAAGTCACGAAAACAAAAACAAATTTAGACAATTGTTTTATCTACTTCATTTTTAGAAAAATAGTAGAGTACTCCACTACTGGACAGGAAGAGAATCTGCTCGGTTCAGTGTTTGGGCAAGTCTAACGATAGAGCAAAAAACTACCATCCTTCAGGACCCAAGTTCATGGTACTTTTTAGTTTATTCGTCAGGTTCGCCCAAAATCAGAACCGAGTAGATCGACTTCCTTTGGCATGGTGGGCAAGAAGCGTGGTACTACACGAAAGAAAAAACCGATATAGACAACTGTTTCATCTAATGCCTTTTCAGATAAATAGTAGAATATTCCACTACTGCAGAGGAGGAGGGTCTGCACAGTTCCGTTTTTGGACAAACCTAAAGACAAAACGAAAAAGTACCATGAGCTTGGATCCTGAAGGATGGTATTTTTTCGTTTTTTCATCGGGTTCGCCGAAAAACAGAACCGAACAAATCCTCCTCCATCGGCAAGGCGATGTTATCTCGGTGCCGCTAATAGGTCGTTTTTTAAAAGTATTTAACGATGATTCCCAGGGGCCTTAAGGGAATTTCAGTTATTTTCAACCTGCTCCACCACTAAAAGTATCCCCCAAAAAAAGTTCCACCTCGCTTGATTAACGACTATTTGTCCTGCAGGCTTGATAAATTATAACCGAGGTATGAAACTGTAAAGGCGAGTTGAAGTACTTGATTTTTGCATGACTTCATAAAGTTTTTGCATCTCTCTATGGTGTGCTAACGGGACTGGAATATTTACACGGTATCTGATTTACAAACACCGCCTGTATCGCGCGGCGGAATAAATGTCGAGTGTTGAATACAATACATATGTAGGGATATGTAGGGAGAAAATAAGTTTCTGTATGTGTATTTAGTAATACATATAGGGGGATAATATTGCGTTTAGTCTACCCTATCGCATGAATGGGTCTGGTAGGGCAGGTCCCATATGTAGACTGAAGATTTTTAAAGATGAATGCACTTACAGTGCCTTGTACTTGCACTCCAAGGATTGTATTTGGAGAATGATAAGTCCAGAGTAAAGGCGATGGCTGTAAATGAAAAGCAATCAATATTAGAAAGTTTTTTTTTAAGCGAACAAGTCAGTATTGATAGATTAGGCTGGAATATGTGTTTTAAAAGATTTTGTTTTCATTTCGAATGTTTTAAACGGGCCGTTCATAAATTTTTTATCAATTTGAGGGGGATGGGATCAGGACAAAAACTACGGTTAATAAAAGGGCAGGGGGAGGGGTCAGTGGAAGTTAATTTGCGAACTCGGATGATATTTAGTTCATTCATTGATGATAAGTATTATAATTACTTAATAGGTTTTGAAAATTTCTGTCATATTTCAGACTTCACACTTTATCCCCTATTTCGAATTTTTTAAAGAATTCTTTTTTTCGCTTTTTTTAATAAACTTACCCTTTTTCCTTTTTTAATCCTTTTTATGCCGAATCAATAGATTCCAATAAGAAAATCCAACTAATTTTGATTGAAAAGTCTACTATTATACAGTTGGTTCGAAATTCATCTCATTTAGTTAAAAATTCTACTATTTGATTGAAAGTGGAACTGCTTTGATAAAATTCATTTTTCGGTTGAAATACATCTCTTTGATATAAAATTTAACTATTCCATTTTTAGAAAATAATCATCTGGTTATAATCTCTTTGATATAAAATTTAACTATTTAGTTGAAAAATCCTGTTTTCATTAGTTGAGAATTAATTTTTTTAAGTGATAATGTAACTATTTCATTGATGCTTGAAAATGAATATTTTCTAGTTTAAATTTAACTATTTTGTTGGGAATTCACGTATTTATTTGAAAGTTAGTTTTTTTTTGTAAAAAATTAATTTTTTCATTGAAAATTTAATGTTTCTATTTTTAGAATATAATCTTTTGGTTAAAAATCATCTTTTGGGTTGAATGTTGAACTATTTTGTTCAAAATCGATCTCTGGTTGAAAATTGAACTATTTTGTTAAAAAATTCTGTTTTGTTCAATTAAGAATTAATTTGTTTAACTAATAATGTAACTATATCATTTATGGTCCATAATTGACATTTTCTACTTAAAAATTCAACTATTTGGTTGGAAATTCTTGGATTTTGTAGAAAATTCGTTTTTTTCTAAAAAATTAATTTTTTTAATTGAAAATTTGTCCTTTTTGGTTCAGGATTCAGCTTTTTTGTTGGAAATTCTTTTTTTATTAATTCATCTGTTTCTCTTTCAAATAAATATATTTTTTGGTTAAAATATCAACTACTGTATTCTTTGTTCAAAATTAATCTATTTTAATTGAAAAATCCACAGCCTGGTAGAAAAATTTAATTTTTGGTTGAAAATTAATTGTTTTGTTGAAAAGCGTACCCTCTGTAGAATATTCCATCTATTTCGTTAAAAAAAAAACAATTTTGATGAAAAGTTAACTATTTGATAGAAAATAAACTTTTTTGTTGAAAGTATTTGGTTAAAAAGTTAAAACACTTTGTTAAAAATTCATTTTTTTAAATGATTCACATCTTTGATTGAAAATTCATCTTGTCGTTTGAGGATTAAGCTATCATTTAAAAATTTGCCGTTTTTGGTTGAATTTGAATGGCTGCAAATTAGTTTTTCATTTTAAAGGAATTAGAGTTTTGATCAGGAATATTTAACTATTCAATGTACAGTTCGAAATTGATATTTTATGAGGTAAAAATTCTACTATTCGGGAGAAAATTCGTATTTTTTGTTAGAAAATGAATCTTGTTTTTTGAAAATTCATCTGTTTGTTTATGGATTCAACTATTTCGTTCAAAAATCGTCTTTCTGCTTGAATTTGAATGAATGAAAATTCGTTTTTTGTTGTTGAAAATGATTTTTTTAAAGTTCAAATTTGATGATTTCGTTTTTTCTTAAAAAAATTATTTAATTGGAAATTAAACTATTTGGTTTAATATTTATTTTTTTGGTTTAAAAATTCATCTAATCATTCTTTGGTAGTCTTTTGGTAGAACATTCATCTTTTATGTCAGAAAAGTCCTCTTTCTTGGTTGAAAATTAACTTTTTCCTTGAAAACTCAACCATCTTCGAAAAAATTGATGTATTTAGCTTGAAAGTTCAGCTATTTTTTTGTTAATCCAACTATTTTGTCAATATTTAATTTTTGTTTGTTGAAAATTCATCTTTTTGAGTTTAAAATTTATCTCTTCATTGGTAGAAAATCTTTTTTGATTGCACGGAGAGAAATTTCAAGAGATTAATGAACGGAAACGCGTGATTTTAGAGCTACAATTTTTACGTGCTTTAAAGTGTCGGGCTCCATTATCTAATATCATAGAATTCGAGGCATGGCAGCAAAGAGACGTGGCCTAATGCCTGAAACTTCGAGACCTATGCTTTAAAAGCAAGGATTCCGCGGTCTTAGTTTTCACGTCAAAGCGTATAATAAAATCAAGGAGCAGTGTCGTGAATATACTCCTGAAATTTCTCTTCGTATGTGGAAAATTCAACTACTTTGTTAAAATTGAAATATATTTCGACTTGAAAGCTTTTGAGTTTAAAGTGTTTTATATATTGAATTCAACATGGAATTTACATTATTTTATTTGAAAGAATTTATTCCCATATTATTTTCCTATTTACGTGAAAAACGCCCAATTTCTTCTGTTTTAAGAAAATGGTGGGCTACATTATTTGGGGGGGGGGGGGGGGGGGGGGGGGGGTAAGACGGTCGTCAACGAGGTAACGAATTTGGCGTAATAAAGTTAAAAGTTATTGATCATCTCAATTAGCATAGTTATGAGAAAGACAACGAAGCAATCAATCAACCTTGTTTTTCTCATAACTATACTAACTAAGATAAGAAATAAAAATAACCTTCAAGTTATTTACGCGAAATTGGTTACTCACAATTGCGCAATCTCATTTTATGACGGCATCGATGACCTACGAGAATCTTCTAGAACATTAGAAATTTAGCACGGATACGAACCACTTAAGCTGTGGAATGTTCTCGATGTCCGTAACATGTTGATAACATGAATCTTGCGTTAGAACCCCCATACTTATCTAGTTATTACATATTAAATTAATACTAAAGAATGTATTTTAAAGATAACAACATCTGCATCGCCATATCAAAAACACTTTTTTCAATTTTCTAATTTAAAAATAGCAAGTTACTGATAAATAGGCTGAATAGAAACCTTTTATTTCAATATTTTTACTCATGCAAAATACTACAGAACATTTTAATTACACCCGAACACTTTGAAATCGCATGGAATTTTCAAGCTCCCATGAAAATGATTTGAAATTGTCTGAAATTCCTGAAACTCCGTGAAATGTGTAAAAAAAAAACATTAGGAGATCCCATGCAATCTTTGAAATCAATTGAACTCTCCAGAATCCGTGGGAATTGTTTCCGATGTTGTCTTGAAATCCCTTAAAATACTTTACAATCCATTACGGGATATTATTAAGGAATAGCGAATTTTCAGATTGATCCAGAATTATCGTGTTATTTCTGTAAATAACACGTTCGTTCCGCAACACTGCTCCGACCCACGTTGCTGATCAATCTCTCTCGCAATCACCCGAAGTGAAGATCCTCACAAAGTTGTTATGTAAGGTTCCCCACTTGGGTCCATTTGTGTCCAAAGTCTTTTGTTTCAGGCGTTATTCACTCTACTGACACTCTTTTTATTAACTATTTGCAGCCATACTTTCCTGTCCTGGCATACTTCTCTTGCATTTTATGCATTTATGCATTTTTTCATGCAGGCTCTCGTGTTTCTGTGACTTCTTATGTCTCTTTTAACTAGGGTCTCATTCACACATTCTAACCATTCTTTCCACAGTCTACTTCTGGGCACACTGCCATTTACTTTACCCTGATACACTTGTTAGGTTAGTCGTTCAATTGGGCATTCTCTCAGCATGTCCGAACCATCTTAACCGATTTCTTTCCCATGTGGCTACTAGCGTCTCTTCTGCACCACATTCTTATAGAATTATCTCGTTACTTACTTTGTCCATCAGAGTTTTCCCGCATATTATGCGCATGAATCTCATGTCAATTGCGTTAATTTTACTCTTATCTTTTTCTTGATAAGTCCATGTCTCGCTACCGTATAGTACAGTCGATACAAATATAGAATTACTTATTGCCATTTTAGCTTTACTTGATATATTTTTACTTCTGATAAGGGGACCTGCTCTACCAATAACCTTCTTACCTTCATTTATTCGTCTATCTAATTCCTCATCAATCTTCTCGTCCCTAGTAAATAAGCTACCAAGGTAAACGAACTTATTAACTTGTTCAATTATCTCATCATTCAATAAAATATTGCATAGTGTGTTCTCACTCTTTCCTTCGAACACCATAGTTTTTGTTTTATTTGCGTTAATTTTTAAGCCCATGCTCTTCATGCTTGCATTTAGTTTATTCAACATTCTTTGTAGGTCTTCGATAGACTCTGCCGTAACAACCTTATCATCTGCGAACGCTAACCCTCGTACCCTTACTGTTTCGAGATCCACACCCTCTTCGTCGAAGAGAGCCATTCTTAAACACTTGTCCAATTATCTTAAATAATTAAATCTTTTAAAAGAAATTCAAATTCCTCAATATTCTTCACAATTTTTTCGAATTGAGTGCAATATAAAAAACTTATAAAACCGTCTAAAATTCTGAGAAATATTCGAAACCCCTTTCAATTTCTTAAAATCCGTCGAAATTATATTAAAAAATTTGCAATCTTTTTAAATCCCTTCAAATCTGCGAAATCCCATTGAAATCCCCTGACATCCTTCAAAATTCGTGTAAAAACTTTAGTATATCTTCAAATCCATTAAAATACCTTGACATTATTTAAAGCTTTTGAAAACACCTTGGAATTTTAAAAAATTCCCCAAGTATTTAAAATCCTTTGAAATCAGTCTAAATTATTAAAAAGTATCAAAAAAACACTAAGGTAAATCAAAACCTTTAAAATCTTTTAAAGTCCCTTAAAATTCTTTAAAACTCTTGAAAATTCCTTGGAATCTTCTAAAATACCTTACAATATTTCAACTTCTTTAAAATCTTATAAAATCCCTTTAAATTTTTGTAATGTCTTGAAAATGTCTTGGAATTTCTTAAAATACCCTAAAACCTTTAAAATTGTTTAAAATCACTTCAAATTATAGAAATCAATTAAAAATTCCTTTGAATCTTCTAAAGTCACTTGAAATTTTGTAATATCTTGAAAATGTCTTGGAATATCTTAAAATACTCTAAGACATTTTTAATTATTTGAAATCCCTTCAAATTATTAAAATCAATTGAAAATTCCTTTGAATCTAAAATATCATAAAAATATTAACTCCTTTAAAATATTTTTAAATAGCTTGACATTTTTTTAAATCTTTTGAAAATGTCTTGGAATTGTTTAAAATACCCTAAAATTTGTCAAATCCTTTCAATTATTGGACTCAATTGAAAATTACTTCGAATCTTCTAAAATTGCCAAAAGTATCTCAACTTCTTTAAATCCCTTGCAATTTTTGTAATGTATTGAAAACGTCTTGGAATTTCTTACAATACCATAAAACATTATAAGTTTTTTGAAATCCCTTCAAATTATTGAAAGAATTAAAAATTCCTTTGAATCTTTTAAGATAACTCCAAATATTGCAAGAGTCTATATAATATTCTAAATTACCTTGAAATTTTTTTAATCTCTAGCAAAATCTTGGAATTGTTTAAAATACCCTAAAATCTTTCAAATTCCTTCAAATTATATTAAATCAATTGAAAATTTCTTCGAATATTCTAAAATTGGCTAAAATATTTCAACTTCTTTAAAATCTTCTCAAATCCCTTGAAATTTTTTTAATTCTTGAAAATATCTTGAACTTTATTCAAATACCCTTAAACATTTTTAATTTTTTGAAATCCCTTCAAATTATTAAAATCATTTAAAAAGTCCTTCGAATCTTTTAAAATACCGTAAAATATTTCAACTTCTTTAAAACCATCTAAAATTTCTTGAATTTTTTTAAATCTTTTGCAACTCTCTTGGAATTTCTTAAAATATCCTAAAATTTTTTCAAGTCTTATAAAATTGTCCCACATATCTTCTAAAATTCTTTAAAATCCCGCGAAATCTTGTTTAAATTCCTTAAATTCAGTGGTGCACATTGCAAGTTTTGCTGGAGGAGCTAGGCTCCTTTATTTACGGGACCACCCGCCTTCCCTAACAAAAAAAATCACAATTTTATGAGCAAAAAGAAAAGAAGAAAATACACGCCTTAACCCTTAAACGGCCAAAACGCCACTACCGGTACACTGCTTTTCAACGGCCAATAACTAAGACTATTCGATACTAGAAAAAATTGAGACACATATATTTTTATTACTTAAGATCTTCTCTTTCCGGCGGTGTCAATGAAATTCCTCAAAAAATTTATTTATTATCCCAAAATGCAGTTTAAACAAAAAAAACGTGATTTTTCGTGCCTATTTTTTTTTTGTGAACCATTTTCCA
>NC_046664.1:36496140-36510747 GCF_010883055.1 Belonocnema kinseyi | reverse complement strand
TGAATCATCTCCATCAGAGCTAGAGTAATCTGGATTAGGTATGATGATACGTTCATCATTTTCATCGGAATCCCATTCCGATTCGGAGTTTGTTGCAATTTTAAAGGTTTTACGCTTAATTAATTTAGCTTAGTTAATTACAGACTTGAAAACCTTTGGAAAATGGTTCACAAAAAAAATAGGCATGAAAAATCACGTTTTTTTTTTGTTTAAACTGCATTTTGGGATAATAAATAAATTTTTTGAGGAATTTCATTGGCACCGTCGGAAAGAGGAGATCTTAAGCAATAAAAATATATGTGTCTCAATTTTTTCTAGTGTCGAATAGTCTTAGTTATTGGCCGTTGAAAAGCAGTGTACCGATAGTGGCGTTTTGACCGTTTAAGGGTTAAACATTCTTTTATTTTGTACACATTATTCTTATTAGTCTACGCTTTTTTACCTCTAAAACTCAAAACTCCCCCCAGGCTCGGAGGAGCCGCCTCCCTATGCTCCCGTCGAATGGGCGCCACTGAATTCAGTAGAATTCAAAGAATTCAATAGAATTCAATAGAACTTGAAGAATTCAATAAAATTCAAAAAATTCAATAAAATTCAAATAATAAAATAAAATTATAATAATTAAATAGAATTCTAGACAATACAAAATTCAAGATAATTTTAAAAATTGAGAAATGGCTATAGTGTCTTTATCTTTAAAAAGTCTCTAAAAAGTGTTATGAAAATTGTCTAATAGTGACTATGTTTAAGCCACGAAATTCCCTGACTTTTACAATTTTCTTTTTCATAATCACTGCAGCTAGATAAATATTTGGTTGAATGCACAAAATTTTGGTTGATCAACGCTAGAATATTGCTTTAGAGATACTTCCAACCAAATATTTTGGTAGAATAAAAAGAAATCTTTTCCCTAATTCTATTAAAATGCTCTCTCAAATTATTTCGTCCACTGCGTGCGATCAACAAAACAATTTTGTTGAATGAAGAAAATTGTTTTTCTGGGTATGACCTTTTCGGTTCTTTTCTCCTGATTTACAGGTTTTCCATGACCTACAGTCACCCTGTTCCATCTCCACCTAAATATTGCCCATTCCTATCCAAACATCTCTTGAAAATATCAGTAATCGAAAGTTGGCATCTCTCCCAAATAAACATTGTGAATGTTGCCAAAGTTGATTGGAAACGACACACAAGACAACTCCCCAACAGCATTATCCAGCGAAAATTGGAAGCAATCGAAAGACCGGAACGTTGAACCTACAAGGTAGAGACGAGACACGAGGGGAAGAAGGAAACCTTCTCTCTGAAAAATGGAGTGATCAATTTAAACCTGATTTTTCGCGAGGGTAGCATGGTAGTAATGAACCGAAAACAGTAATTTCGCGAAGCCTGGAGAATTGCCAGATGCGTTTGCAGCGCGCTGACGTCTTAAATATGATGTTATGCTTGGACTAGGCTTTTACAGTTTTATTTGCAGTAAAAGGTAGCTCGTAGCTTGTAGCTCGATTCTCCGAAGGTCCGTTCTTCATCCCCCTTCCCTTTTTTGAGAGTCGTAAAAAAGTCGTTACGAGGACGTTGCACGACGCTTGAGTGCGGCCCTGCAGACAGTAAAACAGCCCTCGACCTAGCAGCCTCTCTCTCTTTCTCTCCATCTCTCTCCCTCGCCCCGACTCTATTTGTCTCTCTTACTCTCCTTAATTCTCTCCTTCAATTTCTCTCTCGTTCTCTCTCGTTCTCTTACATCTCCCATCTGTCTCGGTACGTTATTGGCACCGCCTGACGGCCGATGTGAATTTGCGATGGTCGTGTAGGAGTCGTTTGGTGCGTTTCGCAGTTCGAGGCATAAAAGGAGGAGGAGGAGGTGCCATTCTCAAGTCTCAACACCAGGATAAGGAGAAAGGAGGAGGAGGCTGGTGGTGGTGCTGATGAAGTTAGGATGTTGGTGTGGAGTGTGGTGGTAGGCACCTCCAAGCTAGAAATGCGCGATACCGCGGCAGAGACTTACGTGCCCAGATTATTCTCGAGTGTACATACAAGTGGTAGCTAAATATGAAACTGTCCAGATAGGGAGGAGACTACTCGCATTCTTGTCTCGCTTTTACCCGCGAGAAAGAAGGAGAGGGAAAATAGAGACAAAGATGCTTTGTCTTTCGGTGAACCACTTATTGGAATCCGACACGTCAGACTTCTCCGTGGCTCGTTCCCAAACTTAGTCTTCGTCAAGGGGTTAACCAGTAGAAATTTGAATGTACGTTAGAAATCAAGAGAATTTAAGAGAATTCAAGAGAATTCAGTCAAATGCAAGAGAATGCAGAGAATTCAAGGTTAATTCAAGAGAATTCTAAACACTTGGAAAAAATGAAAAGGACGTGCAGATAATTCAAAAGGCTTGATAAAAATTCAAAAGATTTCAAGCTACTTCAAAAAATGCAGTAGAAATATAAAGAATTCCAGGCGAATTCAAGAGGAATTCAAAGAAGTAAATGGAAATATAAAGAATTTAAAGTGAATTCAAGGTGAATTCAAGAGAATTTCAGGGGGATTTAAGAGAATCAAGGTGGATTAAAGAGATTTCAAGGTGGATTCAAGAGAATTCAAGGTGGGTTCAAGAGGATTCAAAAAACTTGAAAGGCATTCAAAACACTTGATAAGAATTAAAAGGACGTGCTGATCATTCAAAAGGATTGACAAGAATTCAAAAGACTTCAAAGAATTCAACGGAATTCAAAAGACTTGAAAGAAATCATCAATCTTAAAGATAATGCAAATGCCTTGCGAGGAATTCAACAGAATTCAAAAGAATTAAAAAGACTTGAAAATAATTCCAAAGAATTCAAATGAGTTCAAAGAATTCAATAGAAGTATAAAGAATTTCAGGTGAATTCAAGAGAAATTCTAAGAATTCAATAGAAATATAGAGAATTTAAGGTGAATTCAAGAAAATTTAGAATTCTTGAAAGCAATTCAAAACACTTGATAAGAATTCAAAGGACGTGCAAATAATTAAAAAGACTTGCCGAGAATTCAAATACCTCAAAGAATTCAACGGAATTCAGAAGACTTGAAAAGTTTTCAAAAGACTTGAAAAGAATTGATCAAAGTTAAAAATAATGAAAAAGGCTTATGAGGGATTCAACATAAATTAAATGAATTTAAAACACTTGAGAAGAATTCAAAAGACTTTTTTTAGAAATAAAAAAATAATTCAGGTTGAATTCAAGATAATTAATAAAAAATTGAAAATACTTGAAAGGAATTCAAAAGACTTTATAAGAATTCAAAATAATTTATAAGAATTCAAAAGACTTCATAGAATATAAAACACTAGAAAATAGTTCAAAAGGCTTGAAAAGCATTCAAAAGACTTCAAAGCATCCAACTGAATTCAAAAGACTTATAAAGTAAGGAGAAGACTTTAAAATGGTGTAAAAGGCTCAAAAAGAAATTAAAGACTTGAAAAAATTCAAATGACTTTAAGATAATTTGAAGAATTCAATAGAAATCCAAATAATTCAAGGAAGATTCAAGATAGAACAAATTTTTTAACTTGAAAGATTTAAATTAAAGAATAGATGTGATATTACACCCTTCGTGTAATTAACGTCTAGGAATATGATATAGATGAATGTGGTGACAAGAGACAACAACAACCTCCAGATAATTGTAATAATAAAAAAAAAACAATTGTCTAGAAGTTGCTGCTGACTCTTTTCACCGCATTCGTCACTTAAAAGGAGTTCAAAAGGCTTGAAAAGAATTCAAAAGACTTGACGACCATTCAAAAGACTTGATAAGAATTTAATGGACTTGAAAAAAATGCAGGAGACTTTAAGAGAATTCACAACACTTGCAAGGAATTCATAAGACTTCATGAGAATTCAAAAAGCTTTAAAGAATTCCAAGACCTCAAAGATCTCAAAAGAATTCAAAGGAACTTTAAAATATAAAGAATACAAGGTGAATTCAAGAGAATCGAACAAATTAAAAAGGCTTAAAAGGAATTTAAAAGACTTAATAAGAATTCAAATTACTTAAAAATAATTCAAAAAGCTTGAAAATAACTAAAATGGCCTAAAAGAATTCCACAGAATTCAAAAGACTTGAAAAGAAATTGGAAGACTTCAAAAGGCTTGAAAAGAATTTAAATAACTTCAAAATGAATCAATCGGCTTGAAAGAAATTCAAAAAACTTGTGAGAAATTCAACATATTTCAGAAGACTTCAAAATAATTCGGAAGTCTTGGAAATAATCCTGACAGCTTTAAAAGAATTCAAAAGACATGAAAAAGTCGAAAAACAAACAAATAATTCAAACGGCTTGAAAATAATTCAAAAGGCTTAAAATTAATTCAAAAGACTTGAAAATGATGCAAAAGACTTCAAGAAAATGTAATTAATATTAATTCGTTCTTTCAACTGTTGGGTTGTCTCAATAAAGAATTAAATTATAATAAATAAATGTCTAAAGAATCAGAATTATTCTATAGAATTATAAAGAGAAGCCAAAGAGCTTGAAAAAAGTTCAAAAGTCTTCAAAGAATAAAACGGAATTCAAAAGACTTGAAAAGAATTCAAAATGCTTGAAAATAATTCAAAAAGCTTAAACGGATTAAAAATAATTGACAAAAAATTAGAAGGCTTGATATCAAATCGAAATACTTGAAAATAATTCAAAAGACTTGAAAATAAATCAAAAGACTTGACAATAAGTCGAAAATCTTCAAAAAAGTTCAAAAGACTAGAAAATAATTCGAAATAATTCAAAAGAATTGAAAAGATTTCACAAGAACTCAAAAGGCTTGAGAAGAATTTTAAATACTTCAATAGATTTCAACAAAATTAAAGAGAATTGATAGAATTCAATAGAATTATAAAGAATTTAAAGTGAATTGAAGATAATTCAAAAGACTCGAAAATAATTCAAAATACTTCAAAGAACTCAACGGGATTAGAAAGACTTAAAAATAATTTAAACTTGAAATTAATTTCCAAATTTGATAAACATAAGGATGATTTGTTGCTTTCTCTAAATATTGGTGAATAATTTAATAACTTTCTAGAACATTATTGATTATAGAAACTTAACACGGACATGAACAGCTCCAGCAGACGAACGGTCTCGAAGTCGGTAATATAGGAACCTTGGTCTATAAAAGCTTCTGCTCATTCATTAAGCATAATAGAGAAATCAAATTCATCAAGGCATGTGAGCATAGCAAAAAAATTGTTGTTTGTCATTCGATAGTTGTGCAAAGAACAATCAAGGAAAATCTGTAATGCAATATTTAAAAAAGTGATTGCTTTTTGATACCATAAATTTTATGGCAGAAGGTTTATATCCTTAAGGCGTAGCACATTTTTCCAGTTTCCTTGCAGCAGTCCGTGCACTGTTCTTTATTGCAGTGTCGGTCACCGGACGTCCGATATAGTCAGTGATCGGACGTCCGATGTATTCTTGGCTTACCAATAAAGAAACTTGTCTGGACTTCTCAGAAAGTGTCGTATCGATTGAAACAACAAATGTAAAAAAAGTGCAGATACTCTTGCAACATAATAACTTTTAACTCAACTGCAACCAAAAAGAGAAGTCGAGCAAGAAAACAGGAGAAAAGAGAAAAAACATGAAACGATTTAAAACCCAGCAACTAACTAGGGTGGTCCAAAAATGGATTAGAATTTTTTTTGGATGTTTTGTACATTTTTTGTATATGTTTTGGCCTACGAAGTTTAGCATTATTTCCCATAAGAAAATAATATGTTTTTGTATATTTTATGCAGAATCGCGAATATTAGGTGTACCGAGTTCACCCTAAACATTTCGCTTTACAATTAGCCATAAAATACTAGTCAAAAACTACTTTTTGAATTTTACCCCCATAAGTTTGTTTTATATATGAAAAAAACTTATGGCGGTCACAAAAAACCCATAAGTGAAAAATTGGGGTTTGTGAGTTTTTAGCGCTAATTTTATTTTTCGATTTCTCTTACTAAAAACTATTTGTCGCACATTTAGAAGGTCGCAGCTTTTTCTTTGAATTTTTCAACTTTCTTCCAACTTTCAGTTGAATCATTGTTTAAACATCATATTATTATTTATAACAATATTCTCGTAAAGTGATGCTAGAAAGGTGCGGTTTTTTCTCAAATTTTCAATTTTTAGTCCAATAATTTTTTTGACAATTGATTATTTGTTTAAGTAATAAGCTCTTTGAATAATCCTACAAAGATGCAGTATTTTTAAAATTTCCAAGTTTTTTGGTGCAATTGCAGAATAGGGGCGTCACCTGTTTTTTGCTGAAAAAACAGTTTTTTTCTGCAAAAAACTATTAGAATCTTTAACTGAACAATAAATAAAGCGATTTGACAAGACAGAAGTTTAAAATTATTGTTACTTTTTTTTACTGCGATATATTAAATATGGGTATGCCACGATATCAGAATGATCGCATTTAACTTACCGTTTAGGTGCTTTTAAACATCCAAACGGCCAAGTAAGTAACGAGAGTAACAAGAGTAACAAGAGCAACAATAATTTTAAATATTTGCCTTATCAAACTAATTCATTTATCATTCAAATGATAATGTCAAAATAGAGGTGACGCCCCTATTCTGCAATCTAACAAGTTTTTTTCATTTTTTAGTTAAAGTGAGGTGAACATTAATCAAAGTCTACAAAAATAATTTTTTAAATAATTTATTATAGTTTATAGCAATTTTCTCTTAGAATAGAGTTAGAAAGTCGACGTTTTTTTTTAATTAGTCAACTGTCTTTGATCTTTTCAGTTTGAATGAGACAATAAAATCAATTAATGTTTTAAAAACAATTGTTTAAACAATATATTATTGTTTATAACAGTATTTTCTTGGAGTAATTCTAGAAAGTTGCGGTTTTTTTCTATAATTTTTTACTTTTCGTTTACTTTTCACATTCGAGTAATGTAATAATTAATCAATTTTAACCAAAATAATTCTTTAACAAATTTATTATTGTTAATAACTATGTTCTCTAAGACTCTTAGAGTTATACTAGAAAGAGCCCGTTTTTTTAATGTTCTACTTTTGGTCCACTTTTAATTAGAGAGACGTCATAATTAATTCAAGTTAACCAAAATAATTATTTGCTCAATTAAAAAAATAATAATCTCTTTGATTAATGCTGGAAAGTTGCGGTTTTTTCTGTAATTTCAACATTTTTAGCAATTTTTCAGTTAGAGTGAAATAATAATTACTTCAAGTTAATAAGCATTTGTTTAAACAATTTATTATTGTTGAGAATTAGCTTGTTTTAGAGTTATGTTAGAAAGCGGCGATTTTTTCTGACAGTTTTAATTTGATGTCTGGTTTCAATTAGAGTGCGGTAATAAATAATACAAGTTAACGACAATAATTCTTTAAACGATTAATTAAAAATATATATATTCTCTTTGAATAATGCTAGAAAGTCGTAGTGTGTATACTATGGAAAATTTTGTTATAACATAATTTTCCAGTTTTTATCTACCTTTCAACTAAAGTGACGTAATAATTAATTCAAGTTAACAAAAATAATTGTTGAAATAATTTATTATTTTTCAAATAATAATCTCTGATTAATGATAGAAAATTTCGCTTTTTCTGTAATTTCTAAATTTTTCAGCAACTTTTCAGTTGGAGTGAAGTAATAATTAATGAAGTTTAACAAAGCATTTGATTAAACAGTTTTTTAAAAAATAATAATGACTGACTAATGCTAAAAAGTTTCCGTTTTTTTCTGTGATTTTCATATTTTTGTTAAATTTTCACTTAGAGTGAAGTGATAATTAATTAAACTTAACAAGTATTCGTTCGAACAATTTATTATTGTTTATACTGCCGTACAAACTAAAAAGATACGTTAGTGACATTGTCGCTTAGAGTGATTCTCTTGAGCGTGGCAATGCAAAAGTCGACCTAAGCGGCAATGTCACTTATGTATCTTTTTAGTTTGTACGGCAGTATAACTATCTTAGAGTTATGCTAGAAAGTGGCGGTTTTTTTCTGGAATTTCCCACTTTTTGTCCACTTTTTAATTATACTGAGGTCATAATGAATTCAAGTTGACAAAAATAATTCTATAAAAAATATATTATTTTTGAAAATAATAATCTCTTCGAATAATGCTAGAAAGTTGCGATTTTTTCTGAAATTTCCAACTATTTCTTAAACTTTTAGTAAGAATCAGGTAGGGATTAATTAAAGTCAATAAAGTATTTGTTTAAAACAATTTTTTGTTGTTTATGATTATCTTTTCTTCATGTTATACCAGAAAGTTGAGTTTTTTCTGAAATTTTTTACTTTTCTGAAGCTTTTCAGTTATGAACAAATAAAAAATAAACATCAAAGAGAACTTTGTTAAGCAATCCCTTTCTTTTAAGGATATTTTTTTCTGAAATAAAAACATAAAAATTATTAATTTACCTCTTATCTCACACTAGACCTGATAGCAATTAAATCATTTTAATCAGATTTTTTCAAATTATTTAGATATATAGATCAAATTGAAAGGAACACAAATTCGATTTTCGGACGAGAACCAACCGAATAAAGACTGAGAGTATTTCTAAAATTATATAACACGTGAATAGCAGATAATAAGAGAATATGCGAGGGTGATTCGAAGAGATATATAGCTATTCCTTTATCTCGAGATAAGATGGATAAAAAACGATCTTTTTCTTTATCATGATGTATAATGTATGAAGTCTGTTCGGGAGGCTTTTTATCAGACCGAATCTGAGATGTCGTTTATGACAATGTCAAAAAGAGGTGAAATCCGAAACTCTCTTTTCGGCTGGGGAAAAAAAAGGTGGGCGACCTTGAGTAGCTCCGATGACCTTTTACGTCACTGCCAGTGGTTCTCTCTTTCAAGTTTAATTATAATTTTTTTAGTTTTAATATTAAGGACAATAGAACCTTCTCATTCATACACATTACCAATTAAATAAATTAAAGACAATGAGTTTTGACGGCAAACTCCTCTCACCGACATTTACTTCGACATTTACCGATAACTGACCATGAAAAGAAGTCGTAATCAGGGTGGTCGAAAAACTTCATATTTAAAATTCCCTTACTTTTCCCTGGACAATTTTTTATTGTCTGAGACCACTAATATTCAAAGAACAGCGATCTAATTTTGTAACATCAACATACAATTTTTTAAAAAAACTTCTGTATTTGTTTCAACCGAAAAAGTGAGTTTTCTACCGTAAACGTTGAATTTTCGTCTAAAAAGATGAATTTTAACAAAGTACTTGAATTTTAAAGAAAATAATTTTAATTTCAACAACAATTTTGAATTAAACGCTTGAATTTTCTACCTCCACAGATAAATTTTCCACCATATTTGGTAGAAAATTTATTTGGATTTTTAAACGAAAAGTAGAATTTTTCAAAGAAAAGGATTACATTTAGATTATTAATATTATTTTTTCCACTAGAGCAATTAATTAATTTCTGATGCTAAATTTTTGTTTATTACTGGTAAAAAAAGAGAGATAAATATTACACACAATCATTAAATTTTAAACAAAATAGTAAAATGTTTAGCAAATTATTTGAATTTTCAACGAAAAATACAAGTTTTTTTAGAACATGGTTGAATTTCCAACCAAAAAAGTTAATTTTTTAACAAAAAGATGAATTCTCGGCGAATAATGTAATAATTGAATTTTCAACTAAAAATATCGATTTTAAACAAACAATTAAAAAGTTACATTTTCAGACAACAAAATTAATTTCAACCAAAAAATGTGGGTTTTTAACAAAATAGTTAAATTTTCAACCAAACAGATCAAACTTGAACCAACAACATTAATTTTTGACAAAGTAGTTTCAACAAGCTAGTTGAACTTTCAATTTCATCAACTTTCATCAATTTTCTATAAAATTGTTCAACTTTCAACCGAAGATAAGAATTTTAAAATAAAATTATTTGTCCAAAATGTGAACTTTTCTACATTATGTTCCACACTATTATATCAAATGTATATTATATTTATTTATGTACCTCGGGCTGGCAGTGCTTATTCAGATATTGCAAAATAATGTATAAATTTTATTTTTCATGATTACATTAATATTTTCTCCATATTTTGCACTCATCTTTATTCTCAGCTATCCTGGGCCGGAGTAGTGTTGCGGAACGAACGTGTTACTTAAAACACGTTCGTTCCGCAACACTACTCCGGCCCAGGTTGCTGATCAATCTCTCTAGCAATCATCCCAAGTGAAGATCCTCACAAAGTCATATCATTTCAATAAATGTATATTATTACATTTCATGATATGCATTAGCATGAAAACATACGTATTTTCATTATCTTGTTTTTATAACTTCAAAAAAGTGCACATACTATAAAAAAACTATTTTGTTATTAAACATTTTATTTCAACTTGTGTCGTTTTTTCATCAGTTTAATTTATTTATTTTCAATGCTATTTTTTACGATATAAACCAAAGTACCCATCCTAAAGTAAATTGTTTCTAAGCAAATTTTTTAGATATAATTGAAGCGAAAAATCTTGGTACATTAAATGTGATTATCGTTTTTTCAAAGAGCTATTTTTTTTTGTTTTCATGTATTTTTATAACAAGAGCTTAAGCAAATTTGCAGATAGTTTTTGGTTGAACAAATTTTGTCTTTTCATTTTTTTCGTTTTTCTCAAAAATTTAATTCGTTTATTTTTAATCTTATCTTTTACGCTAGAAATAAAATTTACTCGCTCTTTCTAAAAATTATAAATATAGAATTATTGAATCCTTTTTTTAAACAACTTTTGTCACTTAATTTTTTTTCTTGCCTTGCCTCATTTTTCAAACATTCAATTTTTCTATTTATAATTTTATTTTTCACGATTAAAATAAAAACGTTGCATCCTATTAAAAAAATTAGTAATGTAAAAATTTGTAGCTCTTTTTTGGAAGAGCAACTTTTGTCTATTCATTTTTTTCATAGCTTGTGTCGTTTGTCCAAAAATTTAATTTTAGAACCTTTTAAATGTTTTTTACGAATAAAATAAAAACTAAAAGTCCTATAAAAAGTGATCAAGAACAAAGTTTGTAGATCTTTGTTTGTTGCACACTTTTTGTAGAATCATAATTACTTGTGTCTAATAGTTCGACCGAAAAATGGATTATTTGATTATTCATTATTTTTTGTGTTGTCAAGATCTGAAGTTTCGATTTAAAAAAGGAATCAAAAAATTGTTATGACATCTTGTAGGGCGTTCAAAAAGCAACAATTCTCTTCTTTTGAATTACCTCTGGTAATTTTTTTGTTATAAAAAAAGTCATAAGCAGAAATTGTTTGTCTTTATGAGTAATTGGAATAACCGTACAGCGAATTTTTATATCTTGAAAAAGTGGCCTCAATAATTTTCACAGTGTGCTCACTGTTTGAATTTTCATCCAAAATGGCTGGCGGACGAACTTGACCTTTATTTTAGGTCACTGAAAAAGTGTACCAAAGGCCATTTCCATCTATCAATTGCTTCGAAAGTTACCATGCTAACAGACTAATAAAAATTTCCAGACACATACGGACAGACAAAAGCGCAAAAACCTGTTTTTCGGGTACAGAAGGTCTAAAAACGTGTATATTTGTAACGGGGGGGGGGGGCAAATTTTAAACAAATCTAATACCTTCTCTTATTACAACCAAACTTATTGTAATTTGAAATCAATCAGTTGCATTAACAAAAAAATTTGTTTAAGAAGATAGCTGAATCTTCAACTAAAAGAAATTAATTTTTTTTCCATAACTGACCTACAAGCCTTTCTTAATAGGAGATAATATACGACAAACACAATGTAACTTCAAAGTACCTAAAATTGAAGTTCCAGGTAACTGCAAAATTCGCAACTAGGTTAAGTTACAAGTTACTTTTCAAATAAGTAACAAAGTTACCCTAAAAGTTACAAATAACGTAACTTTTCAGTAACTTAGTTTCTTGTAACTAGTTTTTACCCAACTCTGGTACCACATAAAAAATGGATGTTCCCTCTTTTGTTACAACTCACAATTCAAGATCTGATCCTCTAGTTGTTACGAAGTGAATCTTGAGAATCCCCATTTCTTTTGGCAAAGTATTTCGGACCCCTGGTGATAGAAAGAGGTGGCCAATGTTTCCTTAGCGGATAGTAGAAGAATTGCTCATTCGATGGATGGAATGTAAGAGGGATAGAAATAAATAAAGAAAGAAGGATGAAAAGAAAAGGAGAAAGAAAGAAGGGAAGTGAGAAAGTACAAGGATTTGGGGTTTTAATCGGAAGTCTAGACTAGGTTCTATATTTCTATAGAATCCAGAGTTTCTATATGCCAGACCTTGGACTCACTTCAGAGATCAAAAATAGTATGAATAGTGTAACAAATTTGAAAAAATAGTGTCAAAATAGTGTCATAACATTTATCAAGTATTCAAATTACGTGTAGTTTCAATTTAATTAGAAATTAATTAATTAATTTCAGACTACGTGTGTAGTCCGAAATAAAAAATTATACAATCGAAAATTACCTTTATTTTTTAAGCTAAATTTACAATTTTCTAACTAAATATTTACATGAAAATTAAATTCAAGGTTCTCATGAAAAATCAAACAAATTTCCAGGTTTCAAAGGTTTAAAAAAATCCAGGTTCTCAAGGTCACTAGACACCCTGCTTTTTGTTACTAAAAGAAGAATTGCTCACAATAGGATTATTAGGAATTCTGAAAATTTGCAGAATTGTGAACTTTTTAAAAGAGTATAATAGATGTGAATTCAATCAGGTGTTTCCACTTTATTATATTCTCATCAGAAAAGTTATTAGATTTGTGTAAAATTTGACCCCCCCCCCCCAGTTTTTGTCAAATGTCCACGTTTTGAGACCCTCTGAATCCGAAAAACAGGTTTTTAAGAATGTGTCTGGCTGTATGTCTGTCTGTATGATTGTATGTATGTATGTCTGATTGTGAACTTGATAACTTTAAAAAAAAATCTATTGGATTAGCCTTTGGTACACATGTTTAGTGTCCCAAAGTAAAGGTCAAGTTCGTTAGCCAGCCATTATGAATAAAAATTCAAGAAGTCGGCACATTTTGCATATTTTTGAGACCACTTTTTTCAAAATTCAAAAATTCTCTGTACGGTTATTCATAGCATTGAAAAATCTGAACAATTTATCCTTATGACTTTTTTCAAAAAATCAAAAATTACCAGAGTTATAGCATTTACAAAATTCCAAAAACACACGAAATTGAACATTTCAAGTCAAATAACGCACGATATGAAAAAACCTAAGAGAAGAAAAATATTGCTTTTTGAATGCTCTATATGATTATCATAAGAACTTTTTGAATTTTCTTGAAAAATCCAAAATTCAAATTTTGACAGCATACAAAATAATTAAAAATCCAAAAATTACATTTTTCGGCCAAACTATGCAAAATACGATAAAAGATGAATACATAAAAATTGTGAATTTAAAAAAGATCTACAAACTTGTTGTCAACCACTTTTTGATAGCTTGCGTAGTTTTGGCTTTAATTATGAAAAACGTCATTAACAGTCGAAAAAATATGCACGCTGCGTGGGCACATTCTTGTCACAACTTTAGTCTTTTAATTTATTTTTCGTCTCGTAAGTGGGGTTTCAAAAAATTGAACTTTTCATATTTTTTATGCTATTTTTTATGTTTAAAACTAAAAACAGGACTATCAAAAATTATTCATGACAAATAAATCATTTTTGCATTCTCATCAAAGAAGGTATTAGATTTGTGTAAAATTTGACCCCCCTAGTTTTTATCAAAGGTCCACGTTTTGACACCCCCTGAACCCGAAAAACAGGTTTTTACGAATGTTTCTGTCTGTATGTATGCCTGTCTGTCATTATGTCTGTCTTTATGCCTGTCTGTCCGTCTGTGAGCACGATAACATTTGAAAAAATTAATCTATTAGATTGGCTCTTGGTACACTTTTTTAGTGTCCTAAGCTAAATGCCCAGTTCGTTAGTCAGACATTTTGCATAGAAATACTAAAAGTGAGCCCATTTTGAACATTTTTGAGTACACATCTTTTCATGATTCAAATATCTACAAATTTTGTTATCAATCACTTTTTTATAGGACACGTAGTTTTTGTTTTGTTTATAAAAAAAAATTGAAAATACAAAAATTAAATTTTTCGACACACGAGACAAGCTGAGCAAAAATAAATAGATAACATTTTTTCGCCGAAGGTAGCGCAAAAAATGTTTATCAATGGTTTTTTTAAATTATCATCAGAGAAGGTACTAGATATGTGTAAAACTTAACAACCCCCCCCCCCCAGTTTTGTTCAAATGTTCACGTTTTGAGACCGCCTGAATCCGAAAAATAGGTTTTTACGAATGTGTCTGTTTGTCGGTCTGTCTGTATGTATTTATGCCTGTCTGTCAGCACGATAGCTTGTGAAAAAATAATTGTATTAGATTGGCCCCTGGTACACTCTTTTAGTGTCCTAAAGGTCAAGAATTTTTTCTACGGTTATTCATTTCATTTAAAAAGTCGAACAATTTATCTAATGACTTTTTTATCAAATAAAAAATTATTAGAGTTATAGCATTTATA
>NC_046664.1:36472840-36496040 GCF_010883055.1 Belonocnema kinseyi | reverse complement strand
ATTCCCGCAAGAGTTTTATCAGACAGAATATTCCGGGTACAATCGTAGCAACTCCCTTATAAGGTCTCTATACCTCTCTTTCGTTTCATTCTTCTTGGCTATGATGTTTTTGTCAGCTGGTGCCAAAAATCCGATAACGAGCATGGTTCGCTTCTCGAAGTCAAGAAGAACCATGTCAGGCCTCGAGTGTGCAACAGAAACTATTGTCGAGAATATACACTTCCAGTATACCAGTATGCGGCACTTCTCATTCTCTTCAATCGACTCGATTTCCCTAGGAGGATTTAGAGTAGTGATATTAGGTTTAATGCCGTAAGAGTGACAGAGATGGTAATAAAACACTCTTAGTGCCGTGTTGTGCCTCTGGATGTAGGTTGTTCCCGCATGAGCTAGTCAACTAGATAGTATGTGTAACAAATGCTCGGGGTGTGCATGACACGTCCTGCAGCTACTATATAATCGGGAATGTCTTGGCTCAAAATGTGGCGACTGTATGTTGAGGTGGAAATGACACCGTCTTGACGTGCCAAAATGAAACACTCCGTGCCAGACTTCAATCCGCGTGATTTAAGGAAAGCAAAAGTTAGCTCACACGACATTGACTGATCCTCCACATTTCCGAGTGTTTCAGCAGCCTCCTCCGCTGCTTTGTAGAGAAACGCTCCTTTGCCCATTTCATCGTGCTTCCTGGCCATTTTAAGAAGAGGGTCTCTTCCATTTGCGACTCTATGTGCTATACCAAGAATAATCCTGTTCTGAAGACATTCAAGATTCAATATTCCGCGACCACCTTGACGGCTTGAGATGTAGAATCGCGGATCAGAAGACTTTAGATGCATGCTTTGGTTCATGTGCATAACCTTTCGTGTCCCGATATCAAGGAATCTGAGCTTGCTTTTCGTCCATGGTACCACTCCAAATTAATAGAGTAATAGCGGGACGGCAAGCATGTTCGTTGCAGATACTTTGTTTCTCGCCAACAGTTCGGAAGACCAAATCTGCCAGATGAGACGTTTGTATCTGCTTCGGAGAGTATCCTTTATAGATGTCACATCTTGAATGCGGCTTTGTGACAAGCCCAGGTATGTACAATTCTCTCCAGCGCAAAGGTGTCGTATAGCGCTTCTATCAACGAGCTCAGGATCTTCAGAGATGCCATTAAGTTTTTCTCGCTTCAAATAAACCTTGGCGCATTTGTCTAGCCCAAATTCCATTCCTATTTCCTTAGTATATCGTTCGACAATTCCTAGAGCTAGATGTAGTTGCTCTTTGTTTTTAGCATAGATCTTAAGATCGTCCATGTAAAATACATGAGTGACCTTGTACTTTCGATATGCAGGTTTGTCGCAAAAGTACCCGTCGGAATGGAGAAGTGCTAGAGATAGTGGCAATAATGTGAGGAAAAAGAGGAGTGGGCTAATATTGTCGCCCTGAAAGATACCTCTCTGAAAGGTCACCTTGTTAGTTGTCACACGATTTTTTCCAGATGAGATAGTAAATCTGGTTTTCCAAAGTGGCATCAACCTCTCTACGCACCTCACGATTTGTGGATGAACCTTTAAGCTTTCCAAAAGACAAATGATAAGTCTATGGGAGGTCGAATCGAAAGCTTTCCGGTAATCAATCCAGGCCATCGATAGGTCACGCTGGTAGTATGCTGCATCTTTGCAGACACATCTATTGATGAGCAGGTTCTCCCGACATCCTGCTACGCCTTTCTTTAAGCCGCGTTGTTCATACATTTCTTGCCACACAGGTTCAATTGTCCGAACAATTCTATAATTTAGGATAGCTGTGAATATCTTATACAGTGTGCTCAGACAAGTGGTTGGCCTGTAATACTTCGGGTCAGCTAAGTTGCCTATTTTCGGCAGGAGTATTGTACGTCCTTCCACCAACCACTCCAGAATTGGTTCTTCCGACTTTAAATATGAGGTGAAAATACGGGCCAAATGCTGATGGGTTGAAGGAAACTTCTTCCGGCAAAATGTCTTGATACCATCTGGTTCCGGAGCAGAATAGTTCTTCATCCCTCTTAATACTTTTTCTCACCTCCTCGGTAGTGATGGGTGGGCATTCTTCATCAGGTGTTATGAGGGCATCACACAGCTCCTTGAAGCTATTTATGTTATCTGAGTCTTCGTCCAATCTATACTGCACTCCGTAGACTTCTCTCCTAAATACTTCGACCTTCTCTGGTTTGGACGTGTGATCGACAGTAACTGGGGGGTCTTGGAAGAGTCGAGATTGGTTAAAGAGAAACTGTTGATTTTCTCTAAACCACCTCTCTCTCCGCTCTAAAGTTCTCTTAGCGTCAGATAATATCCGTATTCTCTCAACAATATGCTGCTGATTGTCAGTAGCTTTGACTTGTTGAATGTGTGATGACAGGTCCGGAGTTTGCGCGCAAACTTTTGAACCTTGGCGTTAAAATTCTTGCCAGATGTGATGTAGTCAATCACACACTGAATACGGGACGCGTACTGTCTTGTCCAGCCTATCTTTATGGCGATTTGATGCATTCGTCTTTTGTTCTTATGATCAACCATTGGTTTTGTTTTACGACTCGCATCGGCCAAAGCTCTCGCTGCATTATACACGCAACAATTGATAGTCCACAGGTCGGATTCTTCGGAAAAATGTCCACGAAGCTCGTCATCCATTTCAACCAGATCTTTAGGCTTGAGAGAAACCTGGATGTTGATGTATCTCCGCGTCATAAAGAATCGCTCTTCCTCTATCGGATGCCTGCCCGCTGTTGATCTTAGTGTTGCTTCTCTTTCTGTGTTGCCGGCTTGTTCTGGCTGTGGTAGAGTAGGCATTCCGCTTACATAGCCCCTTTTTGGAGTACTTCGGCATGGTTTCGCAGACGTTGATGCAAAAAGTGCGATAGTTCCGGGTGTTTGTCGTACCACAGAGCCTGCAGTCGTGCCATGTAACCCCGCTTAGGGGCCTCACTCGCATCGTAGCACTCTAGCAAGTCGTGATTTAGTTGCTCCGTCCAACCTAAAGGTCCCGAGATTCCGTCGATCCATCGCATTGAATCCATCTTCATTGGCTCCCCCAGCTCTAGAGTGGTCGGCATTGTTGGCATTGTGGTTCTGTTGTTTTGAACCGCACTTACTACAACTAAGTTTGGTGTTATCATTGTTGTTCCCACGAGAAGCTAGGGAAAGGGGTTCGTCCATCTTTGTAGAGCCCCGCATGCAAGGATAAGGCTGCGTACTCTGAGAGGTCGCCCGACATCCCAGAGTCACCGTTCTAGACACCTCACCCAGTGGCCATTCAGCTTTTGGCACGGTTTTCACACCTTCGCTTGGGGGTTAATTCCTTCGGGACCACCCCTGGACAATTGTCCGCGTCAGCCTATTAATTTTTGTAACCATATTCAGCAGAAACCCTTGGTACAGGGACCCTCTATCCGCAACCCGAGGATGCGTTCGATGGCTTTGTCATAGGTCCTTCGGTTTGAATCTAGAGGAATCAAAAACGAAACCGCATGGTACATCGGCCCATTATGACACACACACACACACACACACACACACACACACACACACACACACACACACACACACACACATATATAATTAGAAATTAAAAAACGGTAAGGCTGCTCAGTAGACCGTATGTGTAAAGTTTAAATCATAAAAAAAACATTTGAAATAAGCAAATTCAGTTGATGGAAAAACGACAAAAGTTGCAATAAAACGTTTAGTAACACATTTTTTAAAAAAGAATACGCATTTTTTTAAGCGGGACAATAAAACTTCCTCCGTTTTAATCCCAATTTTGGTACTAAAGGATTTTGGTAAATTTTCAAAATTACGTAAGTTACGCTATGTTGAATTCCGGGGTCACATTTTTTGAATTATCAATATTTCTGGAAACGATATTTGAATTTTGATCAAAATTTGACACATTAACGGTGAAATGATATATTTTAAGTATATAATACAATCATTTTTTTTTAATTTTGCCCGAAAAAAGTGGAAAAGAGATTTTGATTTAATTTTTCATGAATTTCACCACTTTTAATTGTTTCTAAATATGGATAAAATGATTCCTTGGGAAATCACCTTACTTTTTTTAAAAAGTCATGGAGACTATATTGGGTTCCCACATATAGTTATTTTAGTGAGACCGCACGGGTAATAATGAGACGACTGAGACCGGGTAATATTTAAAACAAACAAGCTTCCACTTCTCGCGGACCGCGACACTAAAATTTTGAAAGATCCTTTGTGCAAAAATTTCCTTCATGTAGCAATATAATTTTACTAAGTTGGATCAAAATCGAACGAAATTTGTGAAATCTTTCTAAAACGTGAAAGCCTTTGTGAAATTTTATAAATTTATTCGAAATCTGTTCTAAATATTTGTGAAATATTTGTAATCTTTGTGAAATCTTTGGAAAGCTTTCCGAAATAATTGATATATTTTTGAAATACTTGGTAATATAACACTCAAGGTCCAATAGAATCCGGCCCGGTTTTCTAATTTCTAGAACTGCTGGTTCTAGCTCTTTTTCAGAGGGCAGTGCGAGAACCGGTTGCGACTCTCGCTTCGGAAGGGCCGCAGTACGCGAGTATTCAATCGAGTATGTTGCGCAATAATATGTTGCCCTGTCTGTTTAGGTTTCAACGGTACTGATTTAGAAAAAAGGCCGATAATCTTCCCACCCTACCATAAAAATACAAAAATAATCAATTTGTAATAATCAATTCGTCTTGAGTGAAGGAATATTTTATATTCTGCTATGATTTATATTTATATTACAAAAAAAATTTTTTTCAGAAGAAAACAGATTATTTAAACATTGTAAAATTCAAAAATGAAGAAAAATACAGTTTTTAGAAATGCTTCGGTTAGTTTTTAATATTACATGAATTCATCTTCAAAGTACCATGTTCAAAAAAAAGAATGACACACATTCACGCGCGCGCAAACACACACACACACACACGATTCCAGATAATTGCTTATAACACTGTATTCATCGTTTTTTAATTTATGACCGTTTAATCAAACGAATCAAATTTTTTTCTAAAATGTTACCATCACAAAGGAGTAATCTACTTGTAATCCAAATTTATCCGAAGTAATACATTTATATCTATGTAATCCACATTCGAAGTAATTCAGGTGCTCCACGTATAATTCCAAGTATTCCTCTTATAATCCGGAGTAATCCACTTGTAATCTGAAGTACTTAAAGTGATTCGGAGTGATATATTCCGGAGGAATCTACTTGTAATCTTAAGTAATCCAATTTCAAAAAGGGGCAATACGCTTGTATTGCCCCTATCGACAATATTGATAATATGGAGTAATCTACTTGTAATTCAGGCAATTCGAAGTCTTTTATGTAATCCACGTAATTAAATTTTGATCCCGCGTAATCTAGGTAATTAAGAGTAATTATATAGGTAATCCAAATAGTTTTCAATTATTCTGTTGACTTTTTTTAAAATTAACTTTCTTAACTGAAAATTTAACTACGTATTCCATTTCTGGTTACAGATTCATCTTTTTTAGTTGATAATTCATCTAGTTTGTTATAAATTCGTATTTTTCGATTAAAAATTCAAATCTTTTGACAGAAAATTTATTGCATTGTTTAAAAACTGAATTTTATTGTTAAAAATTCATTTTTTGTACATTGTAAATTTTTCTAGTTTAGCTTAAAATTTGACAATTCGGTCAAAAAATTATGTATTTTTGAACATAAAAATTTCTCTGAAAAATATCTGCTCAAATCGCTCCGCTGGAAACGAACCACATAGAACTTCCGATTGCCGGTCGGGTGCTTTTCGGATTGAACAACTTAGTTCAAACGTATCCTTTTTGATTGAAAAGTAAACCGTTTTGTTTGAAAATTCCTCTTGTTGTTTGAGGAATCAATTTTTTAAATAAAAATACGTTTTACTTGAAATAGCAAATATTACATTTTTTATTCAAATTCATCTCTTTTGGTAAAAAATTAATCTACTTTGTAGAAAATAGAAGAATTTGGTAAAAATCCATATTTTGGTTGAAGATTCACCATTTTAGTCAAAAATTCGTCTCTTTTGGTTGACAATTTCACTATTTGTTGAAAAATCGTTGTTTAATTTTTTTAATTTAATTTTTCAACTAAAAATGTAACTATTTCAGTTAAAGATAACCTATTTTAATTGAAAATTCATCTTCTTGGTTAAGTAGTCAACTACTTGGTTAAAATTTCACCTATTTCATTGAAAATTCCATAATTTCGTTTAGAGAGTCATCCTTTATGGTTGAAGATTCGCATGAGTCTAGTATTGGCGCAGTAATCCAGCATAATTTTATGTAATCCAAAGTAATAGTAGGTAATTCAGAGTAATTTTGTATATAAATGTAATCCAAGGAAATCCAGTATAAGGTAAGGTAATCCACCTATCCGTTTGACCGCATTTTTAGGAGTTTCTTTCCACCTTAGTAATTTGGATTATTGGTTGATATTTCGGTTGGTTTATAATTATAGAATATATAATATAGACTGATGGTCTGGTGAATCAAATTGCGGTTCTGAACTCAGTCAATGAACAAGTCAGAGAGTGGCGGTTTGCGAAGCTCGACACACAATGGGAGCCTACATAAAGAGCCTATATTGATTTTACACGATCGAAATACCGGAAATAGGCATCAGTCTGTGAAATCGCATATTGCATTTACATTGCTCGGGCAATACAATATCAACTTTACTGCACCTCGTTAAGCATGAATATGCAACAAGAGTACATATCAATTTTTTAACACTGCAATTATAACGGCTGATGTATAGGTTGTTATTATCATTCTAAAATCTAATTATTATACATGACTGCAATTTGATCTTTTTTAGTGCATATAATTTACATTGTATTCGAGTCTTGAAAACTAGCTGTGAATTCGACCTCGAGTTTTTCCACTTTATTTATATTTATAATTACATGGTGCTCATTTCACGAACACTTTTTGCTTTCTGTTAAAAAATGTATATGCTTCCTCATAGAAGAAGCATTTGTGATTTTTAAATAATAGACAAACTAAAGTTTTCATTTTGATCAATTTAAAAATACAAATTTACAAAATAACACAAACAATTTCTAAAATACAATGGCAAATCAGAAAAATCAAATTTTGTATTTGAAATGTTAATTTTTCGTGGTGGAAAAAGGAAGGGGGAAGGTCTATCACAGCATATCCCTTTCTCAGCTTTGTGGTTTTTTTTACAAAAGTTGTCAGAATTATTTTATTTTACAATTTATGATCAAAAAATCTTTTCTATTGATGGATCAACTTCGAATTATGTAAATGAAAAAAGTTTTACTATAAAAAACTGTTTTGTAAATATTATGCATTACCGTAGCTTCCTTTTACTTCAATAAAATGTATCAATATTATAGGTCAATTACATGCGTTTAGAATTAAAACATCTTTTCTGTTCTCGCATATACTTTGCATTATGAGAATGAGAACATGTTTACACAAAAAATCGATTTTTAATATAATGTAAATGACTATAACTTCCTTACTCTTTAATAAAATGTATCAATATCATAGGTCAATCGATTCGTCTCGAACCAAGGAATCTTTTATACTATTGCATCAACTTGAATTATGTTAATGAAAAATGTTTTACTGTAAAAAGCCGATTTTTGAAATATTATAAAGTGCTAAAAGCGTTCAATAAATATTTTTAGAAATTCTTCGACCAACTTTAAGATATTAGTGGTGAAAATAAGCCCCCAAATTTCATCAATTTATCTGCAACTGTTTTCAAGTTATCGTGTTCACAAGAAAGTATGACATCCACACACACACACATCCGGACAATTGCCTAGAATAATGTATTAGATATTTTTAAATTGAGGAACGTTTGAATGATTGAATTGCAATTTTTTCGAAAATGTTACCATTACACAGCTTCCTCTATGAGGAAGCAAAAAGCGATTTGTAAGCAAACAAAATCGAACATCTTCTAATTAAATTCTTTCCCATCAAACATCAATTAACATCAGTTAATCATACAACATGGATGAAAGGAGATACAACAATGGAACAAACAACTATGCAGATATAGGTTCTTTCAAATGAACCGGTATACAGGCAAGATCCAGCATCTTCTAATTGAATTCCAACCTCCTGTGTAGAAATTACCCTGTTTGGCTCTACTACAACAAGGTTTCCGGTCGGGTCCCGGCCGGGCTACCCCTGGCTGGGTTTTATGGACAGAAACCGGTCGGGAGCCGGACGGGCTACATTTTTCTCGAATCACCAAGTCGGGAGCCGACTGGGCACTGGTCAGGATAATTTTTTGTTGTTGTAAAAATTACACATTTTTTAAGAGTTGTGATTTTATCAAAGACGTAATAATGGATGATAGATCAATTATCATTTAAAAAGTATAATTTAAAGATTTATTAGAGCAGTGAAACAGAAATAAACTGTTTTAAATTCTTAAAAATAGAACATTACATTTTTGTGAATGTTTTAACTCATTAAATAAAACTTATCAATTTCGCTATCTCCATCAACGGAAATGTTGCGCCTAGCAACTGCATAGATACTCACTAATTTTTAGTTTTGCACTTCGAACGAGGGTGCACATTGTACTCACGTCGCGTAATTCCCTCGAAGTTTGCAAATAAAAGCGAGATCCGTAATTAAAATCAACCTTGTTTCAGTAATCAGTTTGAAAACTCTACATAGTTCGCGGATAATTATTCGTTTTAATCAAATTATACTGTTGTGAATACATTTTTTTCTTTCTTCCTTCCTAACCTAAAATCACCACGTGGTTTCTGACGTAAAACAATTGGTACAAGATTCTATTATCAGTGGTTGAAATTCTATTCCAATTTCTTCGCCATAATTGGTTAACTTGATTTGACCTTTAAAGTTTAACCCTATTCTGTACGACGAGCCTTAAAAGACAAAACAAGTTACCAATTTCTCGCCTGAAGCAACATTTTTAACCGCTTTGTGGCCGGATTACCCAACCGGATTCCGGCCGGTATTCAAGCCGGGATCCGAATAGTTTACCGTGACGTTTTTAGCCGGATCCCGGCCGGATTCCCCGACAAACGTCCGGCTTAAACAGGGGCTATCCAGCCGGATCCCTGATTAGATTCCTACACGGGGCTGGTTAACATCAATTAGCATCAGTTAATCATACAACATGGTTGAAAGGAGATACAACAAATGAACAAACAACTATGCAGGTGGGTTCTTTCAGATGAACCAGTATGCAAACAAAATCCAGCATCTGCTAATTAAATTCCAACCTGGTTAACATTAATTAGAATCAGTTAATCTTACAACATGGTTCAAAGGAGATACAACAATGAAACAAACACCTATACAGATGGGTTCTTTCAAATTGAACCAGTATGCAAACAAAATCCAGCATCTTTTAATTAAATTCCTACCTGGTTAACATCAATTACCATCAGATAATCATACAATATGGTTAAATAACTTACAACAAATAAACAAACAACTATGCAGATGGGTTCTTTCAAATGGACCGCAATAAGCAAACAAAATATAAAAATCTTATAATTAAATTCTAGCTTGGTAACATCAATTAACATCAGCTTATTATACAACATGGTTGAATGAAGATAAAACAATGGAAGAACCTATACAAAAGGGTTCTTTCAAGAATATTTCGATTGTAAAATTTATTGTGCATACACTCCAACCTCTATAAACTATGGACCCTACCGGCAGCATCTGCCATTTTTAGGAAATAATTGCAAAAACATGATTGGACCAAACAGTCGACACTGCTAAGAATGAAAATTATACAGCCAATAAAAGTATTCATTTTGTAATAAACGGTTTGCAAATTCAAAATTCGAAACCTACCGGTCTCAACAAATACAGGCATATCAAATCTTTAATAAAAATATTAAAACTGTAATTTTCTGGAAGTATCTATAGTGAACTGTTAGAAATTGGAAAAAATGAACAACAGTCTTAGATTCGCAATCCAAAGGGTTGTTGATTTTAATTAGAAAAGACTTGGTTGCTTTTAAAAAATAAAAATAATAATGGATGTCAAAGTAAATTCGGTTAGTTTGCTTCACAGAAAAAACTAATGTTAAATTTTGTTGCACGTGAAATTTCCCGCTTGTAAAGCTTAAATGCTCTTCGGCGAAAGTTTATCCTACGAAGGAATAAAAGCTGTCGTCTGCTGTGGCGACCTTAGCAGCTATGGGAAAACGGTAAAGAGGTTACGCTGAAGTGAGCAAATTTCGGTAAAATATGTAGAATCAGCAACAGAAAAAATGAAGAAAATTTTGTTCTTACTCACATATCTCCTCTAAAATAAACTACACCATTGTAGACGAATTAGAACGTATTTGTTACCATTTAGCAAAAAGCGCAAAAAGAAACTGACAGATGGGAATCCCCATTTCTCTCCAACTCAGTAATTTTTCGTTTCGCAACTGGAACGAGGATGCTGCTTGCACTCACGTCGCATCGTCTCTTCCAAGTTCGCAAATAAAATTGAGACTCGTGGTTAAAATCAACCTTATTTCAGTAATTAGTTTGAAACCCCCACTTAGTGCGCGAATAATTATTATTTTAAATTAAAATGTAGTCTTGTGTATACAGTTTTTGCTTTCTTCCTTCCTAACCTTAAATCGCCAAATGGCTTTCAAATTACTATGAGATTCTATCATCAGGGAATAAAATTCGACTCCAAGTTTTTTGCCAGAATTGGTTCACTTGATTTGATCTTTAAAGTTCAACGTAATCTTTACGATAAGCCTTAAAAGACTAAACAAGTTACCAATTTCTCGCCTGACGCAACATTTCTTAACCGCTTTTTGGCCGGATTACCCGATCGGATCGCGGCCGGTATTCAAGCTGGGATTCGACCAGTTTACCGTAACGTTTTTAGCCGGATCCCGGCCGGATTCCCCGACCAGCGCACGGCTTAAAACGGGGCTATCCGGCTGGGACCCGACCGGATCCCTGATTGGATTCCTACACGGGTTACAAATAATATAATATATGCGTAAATCAAAATTCTTAATTGTTGTCAAGAGTTATCAGTTCTTAATCTTCTAAATTTAAAAATTTTCAAATGTAATTCATAAATATTGCAAAATTCTTAATTGTAAAACTTTTGAACATGCATAATTCTTAGTTCTACATTTTCAAAATTAAAAACTCTTCAAGTCTTTATTTTTAAAGATTGACAATTTAACGCTCTAAAATTTTGAAGAACTACAATTGAAAAGTCTTTAATTTTAAAAAATATAGAGCTACATACTATTTTCAATATTGGAAATTTTTCATTTGTTACGATTAGCAATTTAATATTCTTCCATTTTTAAATTTATAATTGAAGACTCATTGATTCGGAATATTTCTAGGATAAAATAATTTAATTTTTAACTTTTTAAAAAATATCTAACTGCATTTTTAAGAGTTACGGTTGAAAATTCTTCCATTGTGAATATTTTAAATTTAAAACTCTTTAATAATGAACATGTTTAATAAAGAATTATGCAATTTTAAATGCTTTATTTAAAGTAATTCTTTTTTAAAAATAAAAAATTTTTAAATAATTTATTGAGAAATTTTGAAATTAAAATGTATTTAATTTTAAATTAAGGTGCTCAAACAAAAATTTCTCAATTTTGTCAAAAGATTTATATTCTAATGTGATCATTTCTCAAGAAGGTATTTGAAAATAGCATGAATTTCAGTGTTTTCTTAAATTTTAAATGATATACAAAATAATCTACATTTTTTAATGTTCTTGTTATAATTGTTAAGCAATATTTTCAGAGTATCGCCGAAGCTTATAAGCACTATTCTAAAAAAATATCCTAGTTTAGCGCGAGAACTTAAAATTGTAACAAAAAGTTAGAAAAAAAATGGAAAAAATCATATCTGTAGACAAAGTATGATAAAAATTAATTCAATAAATATTTTGAAGGACTTTTATAGAAACCTTATGATTAGATATTCCATATATTTTACAGCAATATTTTTCTTACTAAAAATGATACTGAATTTTTTCTAATTTTTTTTTTCGAACTTTAACTTCATGCAACATACAAGATCTAATGTGTACATATGTGTGCTGATAAGTGGTTTCGGTCATGTGTTAATTTATCTTTAAAAAGAACATAAGATCGTTAAGAAACGTTTATTATTTGGAATTTTATTGAAAATTTTAGAAAACTTTCAAATTCGCACTTTTAAAAAATATTTTCTTAACAAATTAATAAATTTACTTCACTTTGTGTTTACTTTCTATCTAATTTTTAAAACTTTTAACGTGCCATAAAAATAAGTGTAGGTCAAATATAATTAAAAATTAGGAGAACTTAATCAACCATAAAAAATAGGTGGATGCATAATTCTGATTCATTTAAGCTATGTACCACTAAAACCGTCCGCTTTAGGGTCCGATTTAGGATCGCATTTTTTTAAGTAAGGATATTTTTTGTCACTCTGTCAAAGAATTTCAAAACGCCTAAACTTAAAAGTTATGATAGATTTCCTTTTCATTAAGAATACTCAATAGGGGACTAATTTCAGTTATTTTACTAAATAAAAAATAATAAGAATATTTGCCATTTCTTTATTAGAACTGTTTCCCGAATGTCAAGTTTCAATGTAGACATTCGATATCATCTAGTGTATACCAGTCATCTTCGGAGTCAAATCTCCTGCCCAACATTAGTAAAACGCAGTGAAACCATGACCTAGACATTATCATGAACGGCTCCCCATTCGATTGTTAGCCGCGCTCGAAATGACTTAACGTTCGCGATTTCGCCCGAGTTGAGATTCACCGCGTAGCTACTTATCAAATATATAATTATTTGATTAAAATAAACATTTAACAACAAAACCTTCATATAATTAGAAAGAATTAAAACTATATAATGCAAGGTAATATATAATTGTAATACCTATGTATAGTAAGTAAACATAATTTTACCCAAGCAACATTTTCTTAGCATACTGAAACCAAAATACAGCGAGTGTGTAATGCATATTTTACTATTTTCAAATCGATCAGGCGTACCAAATTCTAAACACCTATTATCTCATCAGAACATAGCGTCATAAGAATTTGCGGTACCAGGAGCACTCTTCGACAGTCTCACAAACTCGAATGGGTCTATGAGTTGATAAGGCGTTCCAGATACGTGAACTTTAACACTAGTGCCAAGGAGTAGTATTGGTACAAAATGTCCCTCATCATTTCGGACTCCGACAATAAAATAATCTACTATTAATCGATGACCTTTAGGAAATACGATTCGTGAGTCAATATTCTGATCAATGTGTTCCTTCATCATTTTTTCAAAATCTGGAACGGATAGAGGTAAAATAGATGGTCTGCTTGCGTGTGATCTGTATCCTATGCCATTCTTAGTTATTTGTCTCTAGATACCATCTTCAGTGATGGTTCCAATTAAAAATCCATTATGTATTATTTCATAGCCGCCAGGCACGGTGAACGGTGTACAACTTATTAGTTCTGTAAAAATACAATTTAAATATGAAAATTATAATTTAAAATATGAATTGTATACATTATTATCAGCCAAAAGCTCTGTTATTGAACAGATGGGTGTACAATTTCAACAATCTGTCAGGAGGAAAAGATGGAAAGGAATCCCAGTGATCAAGGAATAAAGATATTATTATAGAGCGCCATAAGAAAGATTTGTCGACGTAGAGGTTAACAATTTTATGAAAACTTAAATCATTTAGATTTATTATTTGAATCAGGGTATCTAGAGAAATTTTGTTATCAAATGCCGGACAAATTCCCGAATTTCCCGTATCGAAATTAACATTTTACTCGAGGGGTTATTTATGCATTTTTGGTTCACGGTAGATCTCATCGGTGTAAAAATGTAATGGATTTTATAAACTGTAGATAGATTTTTACAGATTTAAAAATTATTATAGGCCTATAAAGATTTTCCTAACTTTTTTTGCAATTTTAGAAAATATATTGTAGAAAATCATTATGTAGAAAACGATAGTTGGATAATCAGCATTGGAATAAATAATAGAAAATTATTGATAAAATTAATTAAATAAGTAGAGAAACTATAAATGAATATTCATATGAAAATTAATATAAAAGTACACAAAAATAGCGATTCTGCACAAATAAAGTTTACACAGCAAAATGTGTGAATTCCCTTGATTTCTGTATAATAATAATTCCATTTAAATTCACGGAAATCCTTCCCGGGTGGAAATTTAAGTCGGGGGCTGGCCAGTCTACGGCTAGAGAGCCCGGTTTCAAGTCGGGAGCTGGCTGGGGAGCCCGAATTTAAGTCGGGCTGGGTCCGAGGTTTCTGGTCGGAATCCGACCAGAAACCTAAATGATTCGGGTATCAATTGTATAAAGAGCATTAGTCACTGAATTAGGGTATCAATTTGATTCTTTTTTACTGTAGAATTGGAGCATATTAATATATGAAAATACACACGCCCAGCACAAACACAACATTAACTATTTTCACGTAGTCGTTGAGACAAATGATTTAAGAAATAAATATTAAATGATTGCGAGTATTTTGACTTTAAATATTAATAGTCCTTGTTTAGAGTAAATACATATATTACATTTTTAAACATTATATCACAAATAAAATTTCTAACGCTACGGGGAATCAAACCTACATATCTATATCTAAATCTAACGCCTAGCAGTCGGGAGTGATAACCACTGCGCTAAACCGGCAAGTTGAAACTCGTTGAAAAAGCCATTCTCATAAGCTACAGTTCAGAAAAGTTAAAGTACCAAATTTTAAGTTCTATTTTTCTAATTATTTATTATTATGCGGCGTTATGTAAATATAAAATACACCTACTTTTAACAGGAGTATCAATAAAATACTTTTTAAATAACTACCTTAAATCGATTGCAATTTTTCATCGCGTGCTACTTTGTTTTTTTTTTCGTTTTAGACTATTTTACAACTTTTTACAATGACAGGAAATGCAATTTTTTATGAACATTAAAAATTTTTTAATGAAGGATCTCAGAAATTTAATCGTGAATGTTGAAAATGTCCTAATGATAAAATTTTCTTAACTTTCGTGTAGGGTTTGGTTTTTAGGTGTTTTATACTATTTTACAAGTTTAAGATTGATATAAAATGTAAATTTTTTCTGAACATTTGCAATTTTTCATAAACATGGAACATAGAATTTTTTTTCTTTAAAAAAACAGTTCGAATTTCCAAAAAGTGACATCGAATATTTGTCAGAAAATGCATTGTTTGTAAGTCTGAACTCATGAAACCTTAAAATTTGTGGTGTCAAAAAGATATTCAACCAATATATTTTCACGCGTGGAACATCCATGCGGGTATACGCATCCATTTTTTAATGCAATCAGACAAAGTAATTAAGTTATAAACAAAGTCTAACCATTTTTTTATTGCCAATCAGCGCCCGGCCAACTAGCGTCTGAGCATTCGATCGTAAGATTTGTCCGATCAGGGCCCAGTCAGCCCCCGACTGGGGTTTTGCATAATTTTACCTAGAGAGCATCCGACCAGCGCACGGCTAGGCTCTTAAAAAACAAACATAGCCCAGTCAGTCCCCGACAAGAAATCTTGTTGTACCAGGGCTAACCTGGGCTATTTCCACACGGGTTTGAAATTGCTTTAATCTAAAGAATTAATTTAAAATCCCTTAAAATAAAATCAATTAAATTTATTCCCTAAACTTTTCTACAAATTAGTTCAAATCCCTTAAAATTAATAAATCCCCCTAAAATCTAAATTAATTCGAGGTCCTATAGAATCAATTACATAATGTAAAATACTTTTTTATTCCTTAACACTTTTTAATCTTTTAAAATTCTTTGCGATCTTATAAAATAATTTAAAATCTTTACAATCCTTCGACATTTTTTATTGCGGCATACCCCTTGAAACTTTTAAAATCCGTACAAGCCCATTGAAATGAAATTTAAAATGAAACTACTATGATATAAATTAAATTAAACGCATTTATTAAAGTTCTCCAAAATCTTTAAGCCCTCTTGAAATCCTTGCAGATTCAAGAGTTAAAATTTTGTGAAATGCCTTCAATTACTTTTTAATCACTTCAAATTATTGGATTACTGATTAGAATCCTTTAAAATGTCATTATCTAGAATTTAATAATCTAGAAATCAGTTTAAATCCCTTGAATATATAATAAAATTAAACCTATTTATTAAAGTTAAAAAAACTGCTTATCCCTAGAAAAATTTGAAATCGCTAGGGTTTTCTATTCCGTATCGTAGTATAATGTTATTGACAAAGTGATATCATATAATAAGCTATTACAACATATCATCACAGTTTGAACAAAGATTCCAGAAAAACAGATTTTTTTTATCTAGCGTTATCTCTGTCGATTTCAATTTGTATTACATCTATTTTCCTATATATATAGAATTTATCTAAACATTAGAATTTTAAGGTTTAAACATTTTTGAGTGTCAGATTGTTAAATATTCACGACTCAAAATTAATTAATTAACTCATAATTAAGTAATCAACTCAAAATTGTTTGACAGGAATCTTTTCTCATACTACAAACATAGTTTAACATGAAAATTGTTTTTTTTTTTTCAAATTTGACGTATTTCCACACAGTAATTAAATTAGCGAATAAACAATTAGGAAATGTGTGCCACATATATTGACTAGAAAAAAACTTCAAATAGTGATAAGACAATTATAAACATGACATAACAAAGAAATTAATATCTGGATGAGAGTATTTGATCCAAGATAATTTATCATAAACAAAATCTGATTTGGAATTGTTGAAACAATTTGTTTAAATCTGTGATTTACGTAAAAACTAATAAGACGGTTGGATTACATGGGAACAATTATATTAAGGGGACAGTCTGACATCTTCAATTACTTTTTTCAAACATTTTTTTCTCTAGTAAAATTAATTTATCAATTTAAAAACGTTTAGTAGATAAAAAATCGTGTGAATTAGGATAATTCATATGTGATAACATACATCAAAATGTCGGACTTTTGAAATAATAATTGAGATATGGCGTCACACAGTTTCAAACAGGGATTAACTTTGAGATGCCGTACTAGCGATATTTACATTAATTTTTTTTAATTTGCTGTATTACTAATTTGCTAATTTTCTAATTTGCTAATCTACTAAAAGTTTCATATTGATAAATTAATTTTACTATGAGAAAATTTTTTTTGAAAAATTCCGTGAAGATGGCAGAATGTCCCCTTAATTCCATGTATTGGATTTGTTCAATACATAGACATTGTGTAATTTTTTCTGTAGAATCCAACGACTTCATTAGTTTTTGCGAAAAGTCACAGATTAATGCAAAATTTTTGATCAATATTTGTTTGAACGATCAAAGAATCGATTATAACTATATATAAATTGTTCATAAATTTTCAACGTATGTAACTTTCATGTTAGCGAATGCCACTTCAACAATGAATCAACGATTTTAAGACAGAATAATTTTTTCCACGAACAAACTGATAAATTGAATTATTATATGCTTGAATACATTTTAAGAGCAATTAATTTCATTGAACAGGCTGAGAAAAAATGTATTTTTTACCCAAAGACTAGACTAACGTGACCCCGAAGGATTTTGATTTCCCAAAAACGAATTCGTTATCCAAATTTTTCCTATACGTCAGGATTTTGAGATATTGTAACCTAAAAGTAAAAATGGCCATTTTTGATAATGAAGAAAATTAAAAAGAATCTGAAATAGCATCCTTTTTGAAGCAGTTTGTATTAAATAAATAAGTACAAAATCTCTTCTAAGTGTAATCTCTATGAATTTTCCAGAAAATATTTTTAAAATTGAAGAAAACTGACGGTTTAAGAGTTATTTAAAACGTAAATTCCTACCAGATATCCTACTGTGCGACGGAACAACAATTCATTCATGACAAATTATGTTCTAACCAAGTAGGTCCTGATTACTGGTGTTTCCTTAGAATTGGTATAAATGATCGCAGTCAACAGTAGCATATGTATATCATATGTTTAAAAATTATACTTACCACTTAAGTCGAAAAAAACCGTGACGATTAAGGAGAGAATATTAATCTGCATTTTTAATGAGTAGAGAAGTCGGATTCTTGAACAACTTCACAAACAGTGAAAAAAGAGGGATTCTAACTGAAAAATTACTACTATATACAATACCCTCATCACGTGGTAGATATTGTTGAAATTCCGTTATTGGTCGCTTTTTTCCAGAGACAATAATTCCATGTCAACAAACACTGCTCTGTCGAGCAAAGAATAGGTATTTACTTTATTATAACCCAAGTTATCAACGCGCTACTTCACAGTTTTTTATTTATTAAAAAAAATACATAAGCCCAACAGTCAACAAAACCATGTACAGGGCTACAAGAACAAAGATTGCCATCTAATTTCAACATTACGTTGATTTGATTATACATTCTGAATAGTGGAAAGCGAAGACTCATACAATAGCCCACTTTGTCGAGTTGTTAAATAATTCGGAACATTGAGGGGTAGCATTCCTAGCAACATTGGACAATCATACAGATCGCTAGCAATTTTAAATGAACATAGTATATCCGAGAATGTTCGTCTGTCTTTCAACGACCATGCTTCAAAACGATTTCGAAAAGATACATAATCTGCACCACGACATGGATATACTTTATCTTCTTTCCATGCTAGATATTTAAAAAAGAAATTTTGACAACTTTCAATCAGTTTTGAGTATTTTTCAGTATTAGGTACCTAGCCGACAGACGCAAATTTAAGTTTAGCTCTAAAAATCAGTTTAAATGGTAAGATTGCTGGTGCTGTTGTTTTGAAATACTTGCATCTACGCAGAAGAAAACCTAAACTTTTATTAGCAGCAGCAACAATATTGTCAACATGTGAGTTGAATGTTGAACTACTATCAAAGAGCACCACAAGGCTTTTAATCGTATCAACCCGTACTACAGTACAAGTCCGATAACTTTCCAACTTCGGGGCTGTAGGGGCGAAAATTTCCAGGGATTACGGACTTATCGGATGCCCCCTCTAGTAGCATGATATTAGCTGCGCGCATGCGTAAATCATGGGCGCAACTCATGAGCACAATAGTACACGTAGTGGGAGAACCACAATTAGTGTGCATGCCGTACGTGTGATGACGTTTGAAGGGGAGTGACACTTATCGGACGGCAAGTTATCGGACTTCTACTGCAAATGTAATTCCTTAATTGAGTGTTGATAAATCAACTTAGCATTCTTTCATATATTAAATTTGTTCAGGTTAGCCTGTAGAATGTCACAGGAATTGATGCTAGATACAGGATAATATAATTGAATATCATCAGCATAGATCAAATAGTAACAAAGTAATCCCGAAAAGATATCATTCAAAATTATAATGAACAATAACTAAGATTTGAACCTTGAGGAACTGCTGATGTAGGCCGAAATTTTCGAGAAGAGTGCCCATTATATACAACTTCATCTCTCGTTCAGATAGATATGATCTTAATCAACTTTTTACAGAGTGTGGCAAATAGATGACATACATTTTATTAATTATCATATTATGATTAACTGTATCTCCACTTATCAGGAAAGGAAATATTTTGGTAGCTTTCTAGATTCTCGGAAAAGTTCTAGGTTTTAAACAAAAATAAAGATTATTGTAAGCGGTGTGACAAAAATACTACACTGAAAACAATGTTCAAAATCTTTTGAAGTTGGGAACATTAAAATCCCCAAGCAATAGAAGCATATGTGCACAAATCACAGTAAAAACTGGAGGTTCAGGAATGTTGCGGCTCAAGTAAAAGTTGACATCATTTAGAACTTAGGTTCTAAAGGAACTCTTATTGAGGGTTCTTTTTTAGTCCGTTGATATCTGAGAGATGGCTATCGGCAGGTGCCAAAGTTTTTAACTGCGCATATTCCGAAAAACGCGGGCCTGTTTGAAATCAATAAATACTATGAGTAGTCATACAGATCAATATTAACAAACTTTTTTTATTCTTTTTTGAAACAAATTAATTTGAGTGATAAAAATACCTAGCTTCCTAAAAAATTTAATATTAACCTAATATTGCAAGTGTATATTATATCATTTTCAATATTCCCACGCTTTTTGGTACATCCACAGTGGAAAACATAGGATTTTTCACATAAACTTAAAAACTATCACATTTCATTTGCAGTATACCCGTATTCCTATTAAGAATGACTAATATCTATGATTTTAGTTTCTTCATTAAATTTTTCCCATTAAATTTAATTTAATGCTAATTATAAAGTAAAATATGCTCTATTAAACCCATTTTAATCCATCCGTTGGTTTCATTCAGAATCCATGTATCATTTTGGGTTCTTTTTCAGCAAGAGAGGTTCCTTTTTGTTGCAGCTCCTTTGGAAACAAAAATTGGTTCTAATTGAAACCCTAGTGTTTTCTGTGATATCACAACAGCTGCAGCGATTTAATATTTTACGCCCGCAGTATTGAATTGAGGTGTAGTATGAATAATTAATTTTAGATCTAATTTGTTGCGTGGGGAACTTTTATTAAGGACAATTAATTTCCCCCCTCCAGGCCTGTCAATAAGTTTATGCATTTTGAGAAACAATGACTTGTCTCTTATTAGTTCTATAATCAATTTTGCTACCTCATAAAGGAAGCTTTGCAATGGTAATATTTTCGAACAATTTTTAATTCATTTAATAAAACGTTCCTTAATTTAAAAATGTCTAATTTGATGTTCAAGCATTTGCCCGGATGTGTGTGTGTATGTGTGAAAAACACACTTTTCGAGACGAATCGATTGGCCTATAATATAAATATATTTTAGTACAGAGTAAGGAAGTTATTGAGATTTAAATTACATTAAAAATAGATTTTTATAGTACAAATGTTCTCATTCTCATAATGTAAAGTCGATGCGAAAATGGGAAAGATGTGTTGATTCGAGACGAATTAATTGACCCATAATATTTATACATTATATTGAAGAGTAGCGAAGCTATTATAATGCATAATATTTGAAAATAAACGGTTTTTTAAATTAAAACTTTTTTCTCTAACATAACTCAAAATTGATGCAAGAACGAAAAAGATTTTTTGATTCAAGACAAACCGATTGACCTATAATAATACACTTTATCGAAGAGTAAGGAAGTTTTGCTCATTTATAATATTTGGAACATCTGTTTAATACAACAACAACAATTTTTGTAAAAAAATCACAAAGCTGGTATAGGGGTAGGGTGCAATAGACCTCCTTCCCTTTTCCAACTCGAAAAATTACCAGTTCTAATGCAAAATTCGATTTTTTCTGATTTTCCATTGTAAATTTCTATTTCTAAATTAATAAAAATTAAAAATTTAGTTTGTATATTATTCAAAAAATCACTAATGCTTCCTCTATAAGGAAGCAAATACATTTTCTAAAATCTTTTCAAATCTTTCTAAAATCATTGTAAAGCTTTTTGAAGCCATTTGAAATATTTAGAATGTTTAAAGAATTTTGTGGAATATTTTAAAATCGTTTAAAATACTTAAAGTGTGATATGATTTATGTAACTTTTTAAATCTTTGTGACATCTTTTGTAAACTTTGAAATCTTTATGAAAACCTTGAAATCTCTGTAAGATATTTAAAATATTCTAAAATCTTCAAAAATCTTTCTTAAATCCTTTGAAACGGTGTAAACCCGTTTGAAATCGTTTAAAATCTTTAAAAATTGAAATATTTTAGTAGAAAATTGAAATATTTGGTAGAAAATTCGTTTTTAAAAATGAAAATGAATCTGTTTAACTGAGAGTTTAGCTATTCAACTTTTAATGTACATTTACCTTTCTTAATTGAAAATTTAAATATTTTGATTGAAAATCTATAATTTTAGTTCAAAATTCACCTTGGGTTAAAAATTAAACTGTTGTTTTAAAATTACGTTGTATTTTTTTGACAAAAATTAGTTTTCTAATTTAAAATTGTAACTATTCAATTTTGTTTAAAAATTTGTTTTTGAGTTTATAATTCCCCTATCTGGCTAAAGATGTATGTTTTTCATTTGATGATTCAACTGTTTCGTTGAAAAATAGTCTTTTTGGGATAAAAATTCAACTGCTTTGTTGAAAATTCGTGTGCTTTGTCGAAAATTCGACTTTTTCGTTGGAAAATTATTCTTCTTGGTTAAAAATTAATGTTTACGGTTGAAAAATGAACTGTTTGGTTAAAAATTAATCTATTTTGTTAAAAATTAAAGAATTTGGTAAAAATACATTTTTCTGGTTTAAGATTCTTGACATCAGTTGGAAATGGTTAGGTTGAATATGTAACTATTTTTTTAAGTACTTGTTAAAAGGTGAATTTTTTTCTTTTTAATTCATTATTTTTGGTGCACGATTTATCATGTTAGTGTGCATATTCACTGAAAAAACTAGTTGGTTGGGACAACTAACAAAGTATTAAGCCCAATTATTTTAGTTTGTAATATATTCCGCTGCTATTAAAGTGGTTGAGGCTAGTACTTTTATTCGCAAGATTGGTAGTAGTTGTCCTTACTACTTTATTTGTTCTTGCTACAACTTTCGATGGTAGGTACTACTTTAAGGTAGGTGTGTTTACGACTTTCAATAAAAAGCGTTACTACTTCAATTAGTAAGTATAACTATTAAATTAGTTATTTTACAAATAAATTAGTTGATCTTACTACTTAAAGTAGTAATCCTTACTATTATATAATCTTATATAATATTGCTATTCAATCTTATATTTTCTTACTATTCACATAATTATATTCAACCCACTGGAAAGCTAAATTGTCACGATGACGTATTTATACAAATTAGGGTACCTTTTCACGGAGGCCTGTTTTGAAGTATTCGTTGAATTTATTTGACAGATCTAGGTTATCAATCAATCCAATTTTCCATAATCCAACAAAGTAACTAGAAATAAATCCTATGAAAAATATTCATTCCACGATTATTTCAAAACAGGCCCCCGTGAAAAGGTGCCCTAGGCGTAGGCCATACAGCAGCGATTCCCAAAATTGTGCCGCCGGCCGATGAGGCTGCCGCCGGCAGGGGGATGCCACTCCGGGCCGGGCGGCCCCCGAGGGGGAAGCCAGTCCGGGCTCAGCCACTCGGCAGCCCCCCCCCC
>NC_046664.1:36470780-36472740 GCF_010883055.1 Belonocnema kinseyi | reverse complement strand
AAAAGAAGCTAGAGAAGTATGCCAGGACAGGAAAGTATGGTGGAAAATAGTTAATAAAAAGAGTGTCAGTAGAGTGAACGACGCCTGAAACAAAGACCTTGGATATTAATGGACTTAAGTGGGGAATCTTACATAACGACTTCGTGAGGTTCTTCGCTTGGGGTGATTGCTAGAGAGATTGATCAGCAACCTGGGTCGGAGCAGTGTTGCGGAACGAACGTGTTATTTACATAAATAGCACGAGAATTCTGGATCAATCTGAAAAATCTCTATCCCATCCACACACTACTCCTTTCCCCTGCCGAGTGAGTCACGCCTACCCCGTAAGGGAAATGGCTTAATGGTGTAATAATAATAATAATAAATAAAATTTTAATAAGTTCCGTTAAATTTGTTAGATTATCAAATTAAACGTTAAAAAAAGGTAGAAGAAGATCGGATAATAACTTCAAGAGTTATCGCACTTTTGTTGCATTCACAAGATTTGTAAATATTTCATTTATTAGTTCGGATATTAACCGATTTTCAAAAACTTTGTTTTCATTTTCTTTAAATTATATCACGAAATTCATTCAGCCAATTAAAATCGTGCGTCATTCGTGGCAGGTACACGAAAGTCGATGAAAGTAGCCCTCTGCTCGCAGCGGGGAGCTTATCTCGGAGCCTGCCTAGCTGCCCGGCCCGGGGTGGCATCCCCCTGTCGGCGGCATTAGTTTGGGAATCGCTGCCATAGAGCACGCCCTAAGGATCTATACCAGCGATTCCCAAACTTTTTTCGCTCTTTCTGGGGAGCTTTAGGGTCGCCACCCTCAAATTTTTTTCATAACACTTAAACCCAAGGGGGGATACTTGACAGTCTGTGATGCGGGCATGTGCTGACTTATCGCGCTCGACCTTCCTATTATAAGAAAATTAGAGCCGATTAGAAAAAATGGAAAATTATGTTAAATATTCATTAGCGAATTTTAATAGGCAGCGTTAGATTTTTTGGACTATGCCGAGAATATTAGAAAAAGTTAGGAAGAAATCGGTTAATGACTTCAAAAGTTATTGCACATTTGTTACGCTGCAAAGTAGTCCAGTAATGTATTTTCTAGGACAAATTTAGTGAAAATATTAACCGATTTTTATGAACTTTTTTCCATATTTCTAAAATTATAAGACGAAATTAATTCCGCTCATTTGAATGTAATTGTGTCATACCTTCATAACTTCAGTTATTGTAACAGGTCTCAATCTCAGAACAATGAAAGGCATTCATGCTAGGTCAAAAAAAATAGTCCCATGCTCACAGTGGGGACCCTCCCTTGGAGCCTAGCGAGCTACCTGGCCCGGGGTGGCATCCCCCTACCGTCGGGTAGCCACCCTACCCACGGTAGCAGTTTTAGCAGGGAGGGGCAAGGCCGCCGCCCTACAATTTTTTTCCTCTGTCTGAACTATTGGTCATGGGGGAGGTTGCATGTTTCACGCGATAGAATTAGAACCGGTTGGGAAAAATTAAAATATGTTAATATGTTATTCAATTAAATTTCAATTAGTTGAATAAATTTCCTAATCTAATTTTAAGCAAATGCAAAGAAAGTTGATAAAAATCGGTTAATATCTTCAATGCCAGTCGACAGTTCTTGTAATTTTGCATGTTCTTAACGATATGCTTAGTTACTCGAAATGTTAACCAATTTCCATCAACTTTTTTTTCATTTTCTTAAAATTACATCAAGAAAATGATTCAGATAATTAGAATTGAATTGAGCCATATCTTTAGGATTTTAGTTATTGAAACAGCCTTAAATCTCATGACAATGAAGGGTCCTCATAGCGGGGGAGGGGCTGCCGAGTGGCTGGGCCCAGGCTGGCTTCCCCCTCGGGGGCTGCCCGGCCCGGGGTGGCATCCCCCTGCCGGCGGCAGCGTCATCGGCCGGCGGCACTAGTTTGGAAATCGCTGGTATAGATCAGTGAT
>NC_046664.1:36469408-36470680 GCF_010883055.1 Belonocnema kinseyi | reverse complement strand
TGATGTAATTTTAAGAAAATGAAAAAAAAGTTGATGAAAATCGGTTAACATTTCGAGTAATTAAGCATATCGTTAAGAACACGCAAAATTACAAGAACTGTCGACTGGCATTGAAGATATTAACCGATTTTTATAAACTTTCTTTGCATTTGCTTAAAATTAGATTAGGAAATTTATTCAACTAATTGAAATTTAATTTAATAACATATTAACACATTTTAATTTTTCTCAACCGGTTCAAATTCTCTCGCGTGAAGCATGGTGTGTCAAGCAGTGAAGCAGTCAAGTGTCCCCCCTTGACGGCAGGGTATTGTGAAAAAATGTGAGTGTGGCGGCCCTGCCGCTCCCAAGAAAATGCATAAAAAGTTTGGGAATCGATGATCTATACGATGCTCTTCAATATTTTACACGTTTTTACACTTTATACGTAAAGGTTCAGAATAAAATGGCGATCATCGAAAACAATACGCGATATTTCGATGCGAATGTTGGCAGCACTGTTCAGATTTCAGTTGGAAAATAAATTGCTGGTAAATGCAACTAATTTATTTGCTGTGACTACAATTACTATCCTTACTAATATAACCTTCACAGGAGGACCAACGGCGACTTGTTGCCGTACAAAACTGGTTAGGTACTGTTACCATCGAAGTAGTTGTTATAGCTTATACCAACTCTACTAATAAGGAGCTTCTTGTCGCAACTAACCATTTTTTTCAGTGTTCATCTCTTTGCTTCAAAATTGAACTACTTTGATGAGAAAGTCAATTATTTGGTTAAAAGTTCATCTATTTTATTGAAAAGTAATTCTTTTCGGTTAAGAACTAGCGTAAGTCTAGTTTATGTGGAGTAATCTAACATCATTTTCTTTAATCCTAAATGATCCTATGCAATCAGCATAAATTCAGGGTAATCCGATATAACCGGAAGTAATCAACCTCCTCTGGGTCGCATTTTTAGGAAGGAAAAAAAAGGAGGGAAATGGGTGTAGGGGAAGTAAGCGAAGGGAGGCGAAATTAGAGAACGTTGAGTAAGGGAAATGAGGGAAGGGGAAAGTAAGCTAAGTAGGGGAAAAAAACTTTGAAAGGTGGGAGCAAAGGATAAAGTAAAAGGAAATGAGGAAAGGGGAAGTAGGGATAATGAGGAGATGTGTATTAAGGGAGGGAAGGTGGAGCAGGGAAAGTGAGCGGAAATGAGGGGAAGTTAGGAAAGGTGAGTAGGGAAACATATAAGAAAGGAAGGTGAGTAGAGGAGGGGAAATTATATCTGAAG
>NC_046664.1:36450278-36469308 GCF_010883055.1 Belonocnema kinseyi | reverse complement strand
ATCGACTTAATTAACGTTTGAATACACAGAAAAAACTGAAGTTAAATTTTGTTGTATGTAAAATTTCCCGCTGTTAAGTTTATATGCTATTTGGCGAAAGTTTATCCTACGATGGAATAAAACCCGACGTCTGCTACGGCGTCCTTAACAGCAATGGGAAACGGGCAATGTATGAGTTAATTCGAGTTATAAATCGGGACACCAGATTTTAAACGACACAGAAAAAACAAAAGTTAAAATGTGTTGCAGGTAAGACTTGAAACGGTTAAAAATTAAAAATATTTCGGCAAAAGTTTCACCGAGGTTAGGAGAATAATTCTGATCTCGTCTACTGCGTGACGCGGAAGTGAGCAAATTTCGGTAAAACATGTAGAATCAGTAACAGAAAACACGAAAAAAATGTGTGTTTACGGATATATTTCCTCCGAAATAAATTAGACTATTGTAGAGGAATTAAAACTTACTTAATACCATTTAGCAAAAAACGCAAAAAGCTACTGACAGTTGGGAATCCCCGGTTCTCTCCAATTTAATGAAGTTAAACGACGATAGATAGCGCTGGCGTCGCAATCCTCGCTACATCTCTAATAAAATTGGAGCCATTATAAGGCGAAAGATTATCCAGACAAGGTTAAAAACCAAAAATTATCTTGGATTCTTGTAAAGTTTATCCGACAAGGTTATTTTTTGTTGCGGTGAATCTTTCACCTGAAATCGATGTAAACTTTATCTTTCGTTTTTTCTGTGTAGGCTTCTTTGACTAACTTTTTCTCTTTGGTATAGGTAAAACATATTGTAGAATGTGATGAGGTATGATTAAAGAATATAGCTTATATGCTCTTTATGGTACATAAATATTTGATACATTCTACATTTTCTTTAATGGAATGTGTCTATTTGAGACATTGTGATAATAGTTAATGAGAAAGTTCTCATTCGTAAAGTTCATAATGTATATTTCTGTACATGAGTTTGTATCAGTGAACATATGGACGCAATTCTGCATGCTTCAGTTCATATAGGAAAGTGTTTATAATGGAAGGGTTTGTATCTCAGAATAATGGTACACATATGAAAGCATACAAAAATATTACATATACACAGATGTATTTTATGTCGATGACTATATAGTGCAGAAAAAAAGTATAAAGCAGAAATTTAAAAGTGAAAACTGATAAAATTCTAAATGGAATATTGAAACAACTTTTAAATTATTAAATAATATTCTAAGCTAAAGAATTCATTTTTTAAAGCAATATGCATGGTATACAAAGAAACAAAAGCAAATTTGAAAATATAACAATAGTAAGTTTAGAAACTTCCGAATCAAAAAATATCTCGATCAATAAAACACCAATTCTATCATCATTAGGGATAATTTGTAACATTTCAGTGACCTACCCCCTCCCCCTTGTTTTTTATTACGAAATTTAAATATTAATTGATATCAATGTCAATAAAAATGAATAAGTTCACACTATTCGATACTAGTATGAGAATACTTTTGATTAAATTATTAAGATATTTTTTCCTTTACTTAAAAAAAAGATTTTTCCTAAATTCCATAAACTCATATCCCCTTTTTAAATAATTCCTATTTTTTCTTCCATTTTCACGAAACTTCTCCTTTATTTCGGTTTTTTCTTATTTTGTAGTGAATTAATAGAACCAAGTAAAATAAAACTATTCTTTATTAAAGATTTTTTTTTTGTTGTTGAAATTTTAACCATTATATTGTTGGTTGATAATTCATCTAGATTGGTTGAAATTAAACTATTTGATTCACAATATAATTATTCTGTTTAAGATTTGTTTCATTTTTGCAGGGAAATTAATTTCAACTTTTCGTCCCAACCTGAGTTGTGTTAACTTAGAATTATAATTGAAACAATTATGCTGTTTAAAAATTCCCTGTTCCAAATCAGGATAATTTTAATTGTTTACGTAATTTTTTTAAATATTTTATTTATTTATTCCCTGTCCCAACTCAGAATTATAAATCTTTTTATAAAAGTCACTATTCCAACCCAAAATGATTACAATTCTTTACTGAAATATCCTGCCCCAAAATAGATTCATAATTATTTTCGAAAATTGCCTGTTTCAAGTAGGGGTAATTTGAATTTATTATGTAAATTCTTTTATATTTATTTCATTTATTCTCTGTCCCAACTTAGAATTATAAATCTTTTATAAAATTTCCTGTCCAAAACGCAAAAATTTTTTTTTCTGAAGTCTCCTGTCTCAACTAAGAATTCTAATACTTTTGGAAAATTCTCTGTTCCAAGTCGGGGAAAATGTAATTAATACTTTACGTTATTTTTAAAATAGTTTTTTTTTATTTATTCCCTATCCCAACTCAGAATCATACATCTTTTAGGAGATTTCCTACTTAAAAACCCTATTCTTTTCGAAAATTTCCTGTCCCAACTCATTATCATAAACTTATAAAATTCCTTGTCCCGAATAAAAAATTATATTTCTTTTCTTAAATTCCCTGTCCCAACTTAGAATTATAAATCTTTTACAAAAATGCCTGTGCAAAACTCAAAACTATAATTTCTTAATGAAATTCCCTGTCCCAATTTACAATTATAACTCTTTCCGAAAATTCTCTGTTTCAAGTCAAGGTGAATGTAAATAATTCTATATGTGATTTTTAAAATTGTTAAAAAAAAATTATTTTCTGTGCGAACTAAGAATCATAAATCTTTTTAAAAATGTCCTATGCCAAACTCAAAACTGTAATTCTTTACTGGAAACTCATGTCTCAACTTAGAATTATAATTATTTTCGAAGATCCCCTGTCCCAACTCAGAATTATAATTTTCTTATATAATTCCCTGTCCCAAATACAAAATTATATTTCTTTTCTGAAATCCTCTGTCCCAACTTAGATTTCTAATTCTTTTTGAAAATTTCCTGTTTCAAGTGAGGGCACATATAATTCTTTACGTGATTTTAAAAAAATATTTCTTTTATTTATTCCCTGTCCCAACTCAGAATTATACATCTTTTAGAAAATTCTCTGCCCCAAACTCAAAACAATATTTCTTCACTGAAATCCCCTTTCCCAATTTAGAATTAAAATTCTTTTAGAAAATTCACTGTTTCAAGTCAGAACTGTAATTCTTTTAGAAAATTCCCTGTTTTGAATGAGAATCATGATTTTTTTTCTCCAAAATTTCCAATTCCAATTTAGAATTAGAGTATAAAATATATGAAACTACTTGCAATTTGCATGTTAGTACATACGAGAGAAAAATCCCGGTCATTTCCTGGATTTCCCGATATTCGGGTCAGGCTAAAAGTTAAAACCTTGTTAAAAGTTGGTTCAATAAATGAGCGTTCATCTAACATTTTTTCAGCGATAAAAAATTCAGTATCAGAACTGGTACTCTCTGGCAACGATCGACCCCCCCCCCATCCCCAATCGGTACTTTCAAACTTCAATATTTAATTATTTGTTTATTTATCTCATTATCACCCATCCTAATATTTTTGCATTGTAGTCCCTTTAAAAAAAAAACCCGTACATCCTCGCTCTCCCTCCTCAACGGCCACCGGGGATAAAAGTTGAACGTCCTTCAATTCGATTTTTATTACCCCTTCAGTTTGCAAACTTGATTTGTTCGTGTTCGATCAGGTTTGAATCCTTTGCTGAGTGCACCCTCTGATCGACAACGGACAGTGGCTCGTTGCTGGGCAACCAGACAGCCAGACTGCCGTTGCCGTCTGCCGATCCAACCCTGGTTAGGGTGGCTCAGGGAGAGGGATGGGGAGGTGATTACCCATTGTGGGGGTAACGTACGAGTAGCGGGGAAACTTGGGGTAACTCGAGACAAGTTGAGAAGGGACGAGGCCGCGAGACCGCCGAGAGAGACGTGGTCATGGACCGTCGACGATGGGCTGGTGTGAGGGGTTGGGGGATTAGGGGGAATCCGCCGGCGATGATAACGGACGACGGAAGGGTTGTTCGAACCCAGGGGTTGATGTCAAGGGGTGTCAGGGGCAGCCGGGAAAGACGAGGCGAGGTCAGTTATCCACCACGCCCTACGCTACGCTGAAAGCAACACAACGCGCTTGTTCCGGCGCACCGCAATGCACTTTCGACGCCACTGCACTGCATGCGATCACTGCGTTTCCACTGCATTGCTAATACATATTGCTGTTTTGCCCATCCTTGCCAGCTCCTACTACATCCTCTAACGTCTAACACTATAGCATATGACGCAATCATTTTTATTGATGAGATGAATGACCCTGAGGTGCCCTGAATATTCACCAACCTTGTTATCTTTCCTTGACCTTGAAAAAAGATTCCTTTTTTTTCGAAAGAAGCTGAAGCTTCTTTTAAGAATTTGTTAGACACTAAACCTGTAAATCAGAGGAAAGTCAGGGATTTAAAAAAATGTTGTTTTTTTTTACATCACTTTTTATATTAGTCATTTCTTTAAATTAAGGGACTATAGTCACTTTTTGCAATAAATTAAACTATGGGTTAAATACTATTGCATTCAGGTCTATACCTATTTCTGAATTTTCTTGAATTTTTTTCAAAAATTTTAGGGTATTTTTAAACACTTTAAGATATTTCTAATCGATATAAATAATTGAAAAGCAATCCAAAGGATTTTAGAGATTTTAGATCATTTTTTTTAATTCCAAGGAATTTTCATGAACTTGAAGATATTTCAAGGGGTTTCCAAGGGTTTCAATGATTTTGAGGGATATAAAAGCTCAAAAATTATTTTATTAAATTTTCAACGTATTCTTTAACAATAATTGAAGGATTTCGTAGGGTTTCAAAGGATTTAAAATACTTTATAGAATTTTAAAAGATTCCAAATCATTTTCAAGCGCTTTACAAATTTTCAAGGGATTTCAGAAGATTTCAATGGAATTTAAATATTTTAAGGAGTTATCGAGGGAATTTTTAATAGAGTTTAATAACTTGAAGGTATACCAAATTTTTTTAAAGGGTTTTTAAATTTTTCAAAGGAATTTCAAAAGATTTCCGAGGATTTTTATTATTTTAAGGGACTTTAAACCTCTCAAGTATTTTAATACATTTTCAAAGAATTGTGGGATTTCTTATTAAGGTTTCAAATATTTCAATGTATTTCCAAAGATTGTAATGAAGTTTACAGATATTAGGATATTTCAAAAGATTGCAAGGAATTTTCAGTTAATTTAAAATTAAAATGTTTAAGAGCTTTAGAAAATGTCAAGATATTTCCGATGTTTTTAAAAAATTTGTTAGATTTGGGACATTTTAAAAGATTCCAAGGAATTTTCCGTTGATTTCAATTTTTTAAACGGATTTCAAGGGATTTGAAATATTTTAGGGAATTTTAAAAGATGCCAAGGAATCTTTGATAGATTTAAATAATTTGAAGGCATTTAAAGAAATTTCCAAAGATTTTAAATCATTTGTAATATTTTTTTAAGATCTTAGGTCTTACGGCATATTCTCCTTGCACCTTGTAATTTTTTGAAACTAAAAACTTTTTTTGTATATGTCAAATATCGGCTTCAAACTTTAAGAAAGGAAAGAGCAGAGAGTAAATCACGTTTATCTAGGTTTTTTTTACATCGCGCAGATATGTTAAACACAAAAAAGTTCTAAGATTGGAAAAAGTCAGTGAACTGATAAAATGAGGTCCGTAATATAGGTATTTGAGTGCGTCACGTAATATAGGTATTTGTGTGTAAAGGATTCTAAATATTTGAGGGTATTTTAAAATATTCCAACGAATGTTCAATTGCTTCTAGTTATTTAATAAAATTACAAAAGATTTGGAACATTTTAGGTTATTCTTTAAGCTCCAAGGAATTTTAAAGAACTTAAATTAATTTCGAGAGATTTCCGAGGATTAAAATGATTTTTAAAGATTTGCAAGCTCAAAATTCATTGTAATAAATATTTAAAGAATTCTTTAACAATAATTGAAGGATTTCGTAGAGATTCAAATTATTTTGGAGTTTTAGAATATTAAAAAGAATTTTGAATAGATTTGAAAAATTTGAAGAGATTTTTATTTTATTAAAAATATTCTAAAGAAAGTATTTGAAATTTTTTATAGCATTTAAAAAGATTCCAAGATATAAGACCTTATGTAAATAGTTGTAAATAATTGTATATATAGTAAGGATAAGATTGGAATGTATATATATATGTGTGTGTGTGTGTGTATAAGTGGAAAGATTGTAAGGAATGGAAATCATGTAAACCCTTAAGGGACACATTATGAATAAAGAAGAAAAAAATTCCAAAAAACTTTAAATAAATTTTAACTAAGAATTAAAAATATTTTGAGGAATTTCAAGATTTTCAGAAATAGTAAGGGAGTTTCAAGGAATTTTAAATGTTAAGATTTTACGGTATTTTTTAAAATTCAAAAGAATTTTCAAGAGCTTTGAAGGGTTTCAAGCGATTTCAAAAGATTACAAAGGATTTTAAATATTTTAGGAAATTTTAAGATTTCAAGAAATTCTCAATATATTTCAATAATTTGAAGGCATCCAAAGGATTTGATAGATTTGATAGTTTTTTTAATTCCAAAGCATTCCTCACAATGGGGGGGGGGGGGGGGGGGGCTAAAATTTTTAAAAATTTCAATTATTTTTGAAACTTTAAAACTTTTAGATATATTTTAAAGTTACTGGAATTTTTTATAAATTAATCACAATTGTTCAACTGGTATTCGTTCGTCAAAACTATCTTAAAATTAAATTTGAAATCTTTTAAAATTATTGCCATTTTTGTGAAAACTTTGAATAAATCTAGCAAAAGTTCAAAGAAACTAAATCTTCTAGATTAATTTATGACAATTTTGGAAATCTTTTTAAAATTATCTCTTAAAATTATATTTTCAAAATAATAATTTTAATTTTCCTGGAATGTTAATAGTTTTTTTTATTTTTTCTAAGCTTTTCAAAATGCTTAAAAAGCTTCTAATTTTTTCAAGATCTTAAAAAAATCAGCATTTTGTTCAAAATGAGCCTTTGTCTAAAAAAATAAAATTTGTTTTTCAACTTCATTTTTTGAAGATGAAACTTTTGTAATGCTTACAATCAAAGGAAAGCGCGCAAAAACAACTGACAACAAAAAATTCCTTATAAAGTTGTCTTTTGTTGAGAAATTTGGGGTTTATTCAAGGAACTAATTTTTTTTTATTTGTGTGAGTAGATCATATTTTTTATTTATCTATGATAAGTATCTAAGTCTCGAGGCTTAATTTAAAATCGAACATTTTTTAAATTGTCTTTGTGAGTCAAAAACAGTATATTTAAAATAGAAATACAATTTTATTCACAAATTTTACCACAAAATTTGAAATGCAAATATAAATCTAAAAAAAATGTATATACATTCCTATGAAACACTTTCTGTAATTTAAATTCTTTGTAGAATAATGTAGATTTAAAGACTTTAAAATTTAAAGTCCTGAAATTGCATATATTAATAATAGACACCGCTTCCTCTCACGGGTGGCATCCTTCGCTGCCACTTTGCTTTCTTCTCGTTCATTTCTAAATACAGAAAAAATTGTTGATAAAAAAAGGAAATTTGAGAAAAAAGGTACAACTTCCTTTTTTAACACTTTAATTAGATTATTTATTGAATCATAAATAATTTATTACTATTTACATCCTGTCGCAATATAACATAATACATATAAATAATACAATAATACATAAAAATGACAGCTGGATGAGGACGAAAAATTAATTTCTTTAAACAAATTTTTCAACAAAGTTTTATACTATAGGTTTTTAAATATAATATTATTCTGTGTATTAAGGAGGGGGGCAAGATGCTCCTTATCCAGTTTTCCATCTCTAAAATGTTAAAACTCCGTATTTTTCAAAATAAAAATACAAAAATATAGTAAGATTTTATGAAAATATGAGAATGGCAGCTGGATAAGGACCAAAAAAATCCTATTTCACAATGATTCCTGTTTTATAATAAATCGTAATACATTAATATCTAATCTAAATAAATAATATATAATCTAAGTAATATACAATAATAATAATTCCTGATACAATAATCCTACAATAAATCCTCAATTATTTGCATTCGTTAACAACAAAGTTTCGAAAAATTGGTCCTTGACCAGTTTAGGGTGGCCGTTTTAATCCAAGAAAAAAATTCCTGATCACTTGCCGATTTTTTTTCCGTTCATAAAATTTGTTGAAAGTCATTTAAAATAATAGATTCAACCTCTTGAAGCTAAAATTATTTTCCCTTTAAGTTTAAAAAATTGAACTGAAATTCCAAACACTTAAAGTGGAAATTTTTTGAATTTTAAGCTTTTAAAAATAAAGCATATATTTTTTTTAATTCAAACCCTCAATAATTTACATCTATACGATGTAAGTTCCTAACACTTTATGAATTAAACATCTAAACTTCTGTAACGTATAACACCAAAATTAGAAAATTTAAACTTTTATGAGTGCACAGTTCAAAGATTTAAGGAACTATATCACACCAAGCTATCGTTTTCAATGCTATACACTGAAGAATTATTTAACCAATTTGAAAATTTTTCAGAATTATATCATTTTAAGCATTTTTAAGTTAAAATCATTAAAAATGTCAAGATTACAATTTTTCAAAATTGAATACTTTTCATAACAGATGTTGAACTAATTTTAATTTAAGTCATTACAAATCAATAATTGTTCAATTTTTATTTATATATCAAAATTTGTTTTCAAATCGTATCAAAGATTCCCATGAAATTATTTAAAAATAAAAAATAGTCTAAAAATTTCCTGTGAATAAGACATTTTTTGTATTATCTTGGAAGCTTCAAGATCCTCAAAAGGATTTCTCTATTTCAAAATTTTCAAAAATTTACATTTTGTTTTAATTTTTAAAAATATTTTCAAATTTCAAATGATTATTTTTCAAAATTATTTTAAAACTACTAAATATCTTTTAAAGTTATTGAAATATTTCAGAAACTTTGAATAAATCCTGCAAATTTTTTTAAAAAGTCTTCATATTTTCCAAATTATTCTTCTGAAGCTATTCAAAACGCTTTTTTTCTAAATTTAAAAAAGTTTACATTATTGTTTAAAAATTTTCCGAATCTCTTTAACATTTCCAAATATCATTAAAAATCATTAAATATATAAAAATTCAAAAATATCACTTGCAAATAAAAAAAAAATAGATTAATTAAAATTACAACGTTCAAAGCTAAAATTTAGCACTCAGAAATTTTGACGTTTCAAGATTTTATGTTTAAAACAATTCAGTTTCAAATTCTTTAGTTTTAAGTATATGTTTTATAATTGCACATTTTGAATAAGTAGGCAGACATTGCTAAATAACTTAAAATAACAATTAATAAATGAACAATTAAAAATTGTTAACAATTTAACTAGACATCTTTAAAAAAATGATATTTCAAGTGCTTACATAGATTTGCTGCTAAAAATTTGTGAAATTCCAAGTCAAACAATAAATCCACTATCATTTCTCGGTTTTAAAAAAGTCCGGGTGATATTTCAGTTTCCCGATACAGCGGCCACCCTGCCAATTGTTATTCTCATAATATTTTCAGTTTCTTATTCAGTTACTCTCGAAACTAAGTTAATATAAATATACATTTCCGGATTATTTTGAAACAATTTCGGAAGTCCATCTTTTGAAATAGATTTAGGTTTCCCAGCTGAATACTTACAACAGGAGGATAAGCTAGGGTGTTTTTTTGCTTGAATATATAATTTTTGTAAATAAAGGTTATGATCCCAAAGTACAATTTTGAAATTCCTAGGACCTAATATCTGACTAGTTTTGAGAAAAACGACTTTAAAGTTTTTTTGCCGGTTTCCTGGACTAGAAAAATATACATCCCAGGTCTCGAAGTAGCTCAAGCGGTAGCGCGTTCGGGTTTGTCACCGGAAGTTTGCGGGCTTGATTCTCGCTGCCTACACTTTTTTCATTTTTTTGTTTTGCAACTTTATTAATGAATATATACAAATTCTAAACAAAATGATTATATTAATAAAATTAAGAAAAAATACAGTAAAGCTCGGAGACTGTGCCGATTTTGGGTCTGGAGGTGGTGGAGAACAAATCCGAGAGAGTGCCGCTTTGGATGAAAACGCTTTTGTTTGTCCATGCCTGAGTAACCACCGCACACTCCCCGCAGCTCCTTTTACACCTATCTGCGTCGCGGATTTAATTTTCGGTAGGGTTATATCTGGGGGCATTATATCCGAGTTTAACTGTAAATTTATTTGCGAAAAAAGTTCGAAAAAGCGAGTTTTATATTGAAAGAAAGAACGTAAAATTTTTTTTGCATAGTTTGAAAAGAAGTTAAATATTTATACACTTTAAGAGGTAAAATGATAATAAATGTAGGCAACAATAATCAAGCCCGCATCCTACCAGCTACAAACCCGACGCGATGCCGCTTATAATAATATAATAACAGTTTCGAGGGTTGCCTCGCACTTTCCTTGTTACTAAATCGGTACCGTCGAAACATAAACAGTCAGGACCGAAACATTTCGAACTGAAACGCATAATATTGCACAATATACTCGATTGATTACTCGCGCACTGTGGCCCTTCTAAGGCGAGAGCCGTGACCCTCTCTCGCCCGGCACACTGAAAAACTGCGGGGGCCAGCAGTTCTAGGAATTAAAAAACCGGACAGGCTTCTATGGGTCTTAGAGTGTACTAGGAAAGTGGGAACATATATTTTTCTAGTCCATAAGACCTTTGTTTTATTATTATTATTATTATTATTATTATTATTATACAATTAAGCTAAATCCCTTTTTGGTTAAGCGTAACCCCCTCGGTTTTAGACTTGTAATACTGCTGGAAATACCGGTACTACGCAGGACGCGAATCAATCTCTCTGGCAATCACCCTAGGTGAAGAGCTTCACAAAGGCATAATGTACCATAGATCACATCAAAATGCGCAAACTGAGCTATTTACAAAAACTATGAATACCAAATAAAAACACTCTACATGGCACCCCCCTTATCAGAAAAATAAAAAATAAAAATTTACATTCGAATGCACTTTCTAAATAGCAGTCCTCTTTGCTGTTACAGGCATGAAAGCAAAATAAGAGTACGTTCAAGCTAAGCAGTTCTAGAGTGAATTTGGCACGTGTTTCCGCACTAAAATAAGGTAAAGTCCTACAGAAGCAGGATCTTGAAAGGATTCCTTTCATCCATTCTCCGGTTTTTAATCGAACACTAACAACTCGTTCTAGAGAAAAGAAAACAAAACTATACAAAAGTTTCTTAGATTTTTCGTAAAATACTTTTCAGGTGGGAGACTAAACCGACTTCAAAGAAATAAACGCCCTCTTCCGGTTTGCAAAAAAAAAGGAAAGTTAGAAAATACTTTTTTTTAAAGTTGAAGAAACTTTTTGGAAAAGAGCAGAAACTGCAAACAGGGTGGCCGTAATACTGGAAGAAACAAATTCACGTTCATTTCCCGGCGCGGAAAAATTTTGGACGGACATTGAAATAAAAAAATCCAAACTATTAACACTAAACATTTTTTTATTTGAAATAATCAAAACTAAACTGCAAATTAAAACATTCAAAGATGAGCGCTTTTGAATTTTAAACTTTTAAAATTGAATATTACAACATTTTAATGTAAAATTATTATATGTAAACGCTTAATAATTTGCACGTATTCAATGGAAGGTGTTAAAACTTTTCAATAAAACAATTTTAAATAAAATTCCATTAAACTGTAAACTTTTCAACTTTAATAAATTGTACAGTGCAAATATTTGAAAAATGTAAATCCACGATATTCTTTTTAACGCTCTAAATTGAAGAATAAAACAAAAAATTGAATTTTTACAAAATTTATATCATTTTTAACAATTGTAAGTTTAAAAAGTTAAAAATGAAATATTTTTGTTTAAAACTGAACACTTTTTAACAGCGATGACTGAAAATCCCGGGAAATAAAATCCCAAAATAGAAAATATTTGAAATAGAAAATTCCAGAAATAATACAATTGCCGAAATCTGTAGATCCCGAATTTAAAAAATCCCGAATAATACAATTTTTGACCATTTATAATATTACAAATTTTTTAATTCCCGACAGAAAATTGCATAATTATAAAATATTTGATACTGGAAAATTAAGCCCCGAATTTAAACATTCACAATTTTTTAAATAAATATTATTTATTGTTTATGTTGTATAATGTTTTTTCTTTGATCAAAATACTTAGTTTTAGTATATTTAATAAATAATAAAATATTTGTTACTCAAAAATTGCTTTGTTTGTTGAATTCAGGAATTTTTAGTGCCGGTAATGATAATATTCGAGAATTTTAAAATCTGGTAATATTATGACCTTTCGGGAATTCTCCAACTCAAGATTTGTATATTTCGGCGAATTGATCATTTCGAAAATTTTCTTGCTAGAATTTTTTTCTTTTTCGGGAATTTTTCATTGGACGGGTTCAAATTTAAAGTTAAATTATTTTTATTTTAAGTCCTTTCATTTTTATAATTTTTGAATCATTATTTATTACAAAATTAACAATTTTCCAAACGGAAAAATTAAATTCTACCTTTTAAAGTTTAAATTTAGCACCACTAAATTTAAAACAATTCAAGGAGACGACTCAAAATTCCTGAAAAATAAAATTCCCAACACAGTAAAATTTCCAAAACAGACAGTTTATTGAATTTGAAAAATTTCGAATTGACAATATCCAAAATAAAATGGTCAACTTTATAAAATATCCGAAAGAGGACAATTTCCGACTTATGAAATTTATGAATCTAGCAAATTAAAAAATTTGTTTTAATAACAATTAAATAGAATAAATGATCATTGAATAAAAGTATTTTATTTTATAAATAATTTATGCTTTATTATTTTAAAATGGTTTTATTGTTTAAATTCCAGAATTTTACTATATTTTTTGGTATTTTTCAGTCGACTCGATTCAAGGCTTTCTATTTCAAACAATTCAGTTTTAAATTGTCTAGTTTTGAATATTTTTTTAATAATTGCTCATTTTAAATGAAAAGACGAATATTGCTAAGTCTTGTATTCAAAATTTATTATTATTTTTTGATTATTTTAAATTTCATCGTGCCATACGATATAAAATTTGTGATATTTCAAGAGATTGGGCACTTTTCTTCTAAAAATGTGTAGAATTCCTGGTAAAAAATAATGCACTGTTATATCCTGGTTTTTCCCGGTCATTTCCCAGACCAGCGACCACCCTGGTTTTTTTTTGACTTAAACATTTTATTTCTTATGTTTTCAGGGCGCCTACTCAAATTCCCCCAAAAAACCTGACAATTTCATTCAAGTATTAAGTATCGATTTTTTTTTTTTAGCAATTCTGATCAAAGAATCCGGAGAAAATTTTGAAACCGGTTAATATGATATGCTCGGTTTTTGAATATAAAGATTTTTTTTTATAAATTTCTATTTGTTCAAAAGTTATTGCAAATTTGTATATATTAAGTTTTTATTAGTAAACGATGATAAAAATTATTTTTAAAAATGTTGGTTCAATGTAAAATTTTTTTTAATGTGTAAAAAGCATTTTTTTCGGATTGAGTCATATACACACATTTTGGAAAAAGTTGAATATATAGTAGCTTAAATTTCTTCAGCTTGAACCAAAGAAACATTTTTGTTTTAATATTACTTTTTCGAAAGAAATTTTTTTCGTAAATTTGGGAACTTCGTAATTTGGCGATCTTGGATTTTCTCACGATTTTGGAACCTTTTAAACAAATCGAAACAAAATTTTCATAAGAGAAAAATAATCATTTCTTTTGTTTAAGCTGAAGAAATTTCAGGTACAACATTTTCAACTTTTTCCAAAGAAAAGTGTCCATTTACGTATTTAAAAAGAAAAAACAAGCTTTATGCGCATTTTCAAAAAAATCTAAATAGAATTTTTTTATTTGTAATTTTCTATTACTGTTCACTAACAAAGACTGTAAATATGAAAAAATTACCATACTTATTTAAATAATAGGCAGTTTTTTTGGATTTTCAAACCCAAAAACCAAACGGAAGATATAAACCGATTACAAATTTTTTTCTTTACTTTTTTTTGTTCCAACTCATACATTTTTTTCATTTTTTAATAATACATAGTTGAATAACCCATTTACTTATCCGTCTATAAATTATTAAATTGTATTAAGCTAGAACAAAAAAATTGGAAAATTGAATAAAAGGAATACGTATACAAGAATTACAGGAATTAATTATAAATGATGCTTTCTTATAAATATCTAATGCAGAAATGGTACTTTTTGTATGTAAAATTAAATAACAATGTTCCTTAATTTATGAAAGTAAATTTATAAAAAGGAAAAAAATTCTTAAAGTTACAAGCTTTTATATATTTTATGATTACTGGATATTCTTAAATATACTCGTATTATTACTATTGAATAATTAAATAAATTAATCATACTAAAACCACAATCAGTAATTTTAAACATTATTTTTATAGGTACTTATAATTAAATTTAACATATTAATATTTGAATTAAAATACATTTTCCTCAGATTAGTGAAAATTTGTTATAAAAAGAAGTTTGATTTGCATAAGTTAAAATAAATTAATATTAATTTACTTAATTAATAAAAAAAAACATCGTTATTTAGTTCAATGTAACCATTTTAAAAAAAATGTAGGCATCCTATAAAAAAATCCCTGACTTTCCCTGATATTTCCAGGTCTGCTAGGTTTTCCAGGTGAGTAGACACCCTGGTTTTACCTTATGAAGAAAACATTTTATTCAATTTATAAATATAAATATAACTTAAAAATCGAAGCCCTCAGAATTTAAAGTTTTTAAAATTTGTTTTCGAATTTCCATTTTTAATTCCAATTCAAAACTTGAATATTTGAAATTTTTAATCTGAGGGCAGGTTAAAAATGGAAAAATTTATACTTAAAATCCCAAATCACCGGAAAAGGTTTGTTTTTGCGTAACAATATTATTTATGAAAATCTTTTCTAAAAATCGAGTTAATACTTGAACCTAAATTTTGTTTAAATATATAAGTAAAACTTGGAATCTAAATATAGTTCCAAGAGTTGTACATAATTGACAATGTAAGCAGACATCCAAATATAAGAACATCCCATAATGTTCACTCGTTTTTTATGTATTTTGTTGTTGTCAGCATTGCTTACTGTAATTCCACTTATTGTGTCAGTTTTTTCAATAAGTTTCAGCTAGCTTGGATTTCATTATCAGGGGACTTTGGTCTTTTCTGAAATTAGGAGAAGATGTTTTCACTTTTTTAGATATATCAGACATCAGAGTCCAAAATGTTTGCAAAATAGGGGAAATAGGGTGATTTTTCATGGAAATAGGGAAATGATAGGAAAGTAGATTAAAAAAAAATTAATGAATACGTACCACATATTTTCAACAAAATAGTGGAATTTTCATCTAAAACAGATTAATTTTCTACAATATATTTGGATTTTTAACTAAAAGCAAACAAACTCAAGCTAAAGAGGTAATCGTTAAATTTTCAGTCCAAAAAATTAATTTAAAAAAACGAGTTTTTCAAAAATTGTTCAATTTTTGAGCCCAAAATAATAATTTTCTAAAAAAAAGTTGCATTATAAACCCCGAAATAAGTGTTGGGCCCAATAGTTGAATTTTCTACCAATGCAATATTATTTTCAACCCAAAAGACGAATTCTTAACAAAATAATAGAATTTTAAGTCAAAATACTGAATTTTCAACCAAACATGAAATACTTAAATTTTTAGTTTGAATTTTCAACTAAAAATGATCAATTTTCAAACAAAAAATCAGTTAAAAAATTTTTTTTAACCGAAGAAAAAAAATTTTTTTAATAAAATAGTTAAATTTATAACGAAAAAATGGATTTCTAACTAAAATTATGATTCTACAAATGACGAAGCTGCAAATAAGAAAAATGAATTTATAACAAAGTTGTTCAACTTTTCACCAAATAATTGAATTTTCTACCAAATTGTTAAATTTTTAAGCTGACACTACGAATTTTTAGTTCAAGAAATAAATTTTCAATCTGAGACAATTTTTTTAAAGAAAACAGTTCAATCTTCGTCCAAAAATTAATTTTTGACAAAGCAGTTTAATTTTCAAACAAGCAGTTGAATTAATCTTCAACTGCAGAAAGAAAATTTAAACAAAATAATTGCATTCATAACAACAAAAATTTTTTTAACTACGATTAAAACGATTAATTTTCAAAAAAAATGGAAAGCTTAAATTTTCAATCCAAAAAATAAATTCTTAACGCAAAGCAACGAATTTTCAACAAAATAGTTAAATCTTGGATCAAAAAATACATTTTTAACAAATCAATTCAATTTTTAAATAAATAGTTAAATTGTCAACTAGGAACGATCAATTTTCAACCAAAAATGAAATAGTTAAATATGCATTAAAAAAAAACTATTTCTCAACAAAAGGAAATTAATTTCTAACAAAATAGTTAGATTTATATACAAAAAACGAATTTTTAAGTAAAAAATATCAATTTCATATAAAAAATGGATTACTTAAATTTTCAGAATATTTATTTTTGACTAAAGAAATCGTACTTTCAACAAAATAGTTAAATCTTTTATCAATTGAAAAACTTCATCAAGATAATTAGTAAATCTTGTTCAAATATACTGAAAACAATGCTTCAAACTTACGGATCTCTTAAAAACAAAATAGCATATATTACAGACATACAGTCAGACATATATGCAGGTAGACACCAACAAAATGTTATGATTTTCGAACTCTGTGAGTGCCGAAACGTTATTTGAATTTTAGATGTTTTCACACAGATTTGAAAGATCTCACAAAAACTTAAAAATATTTCAAAGATTTCATATAGGTTTCAAAGATCTGTTAAAAACCAGAGATCGAAAATTTGGACGAATAAATTATACTCTCACGAATGAGAATGTAAAAATTAATTAGCTGACTTTTCAACCGTAAAGTTTAAATTCCAATCAATAATAAAATAGGTAAATTTTCATTTCAGAAAATTGATTTTTAATTCAAAAATTATAAAGAATTTGAACAAATTAGTGGGATTTTCGACCAAAAAATATTACTTAAAAAAAAATTGAATTTTTAATTGAAAGAGATGAATTCTAAAACAAATCTATAATTAGTAGATTTTTCAATTAAAAAGAATGAACTTTCAACCAAAAATATTGTAATTCATATCGCATTTAAGCGAAAAACCGAGAAAATAGGGATGTTTCTTCAAAACAAGAAGGAAAAGAGGAAACCTTAAAAAAGGGAAAAATAGGGAAAGACTGTGAAGTCTGTGAAGACTGTAAAAATCAGACATAATTTTTAATTAATTATTGCTTCTAGTGAACATATTTAATTATTTTATGAACCTACTTTTCAATGTATAGCCCTAAATAATTTAATTAATGGAAAAAAAAGAATCTCATACATACTTCAGAATCGCTAGAATCGTTAGAATCGGTAGGCTTTGTAATTTCCAGTCCAGTAAATAATTCTACTACAATAGTTCCCTCTTCACAATTATCAAAAGTTTCAGCTTGTACCAATGTCTCAGAATCAACAAGTTTATCCTCAGTACAATCATTAAGTTTTGATGAAATTTTATGTAACATCACAGACTCTTCAGGTACAGAAATTGACGACGAAGCCTGTTCCTGAAAGTAGTGAAAACAAATTTTCGACGATGCATACATTTATTTTTTTTTTTTAGCATAAATTTAATAACTGTTTTTTATTTTATTTTCTAAAATCAAATTAAAACTTCTAGAATAAAAATGCAAATAAACATGGAACGCATTAGAAACAATTCCTATAAAAAAGTACATACATCAGAATCGTCAGAACTCGTAATACATTCCCACTCTGATGAAGGTATTACAATCATTTTGTCTATCATGATTTCATCATTATTACTGTCAATAAATTCTGGATCTTTGTCTTTTGAACTAGTAGATATTTCAAGAGTAGGCGACCTTTCATTTTCTGTATTTTTCTCTATTTGAGACTGAAATTACAGAAATAGAATTTAGGAACAATATCATAATTTATTTTTTTTTATAATGACTTTAAAAAAATTGGAGAATGTTTGTCATACATAGTTTTTTGTCAATGTAATTACGTTTTTGTTTTTAAGATTATATACATATCAGAAACATGAGAAAAATCATAAACATTGTTGCTAATTTCAGATGTCAAATCAAAGTTTCAACCAAAAAATTAATCTTTAACCAAATATGTAGTTGAATTTTTAAACAAAAAAATGAATTAAAAAAAAATAATAGCTGATATTTCAAACAAAAAAGACCAATTTTTATTTAAACAGTTAAATCCTCAACTAAAAAAAGATTAGTATTAGTTTTCAACCAGTTGTATTATCAAAGAAATGTATTTTCTGCAGAAAAAAAGTAAAATTTTGAACCCGAAAATATGAATTTTCCACAAAAAGTTCATTTTCAGCCAAATAACTGAATTTTCAACCAAATGCATGAATTTTCTAAGAAGAAGATTAACTTTCTACCAATAGAGACACATTTTCAACTAAAAATATGAATCTTTAACCAAAAAATGACTTGTTACAAAATTAGTTTAAATATTAACCGATTAGATGTATTTTTAACCAAAAATATTAATTCTCAAAAAAAACATGTAATAGTTAACATTTTAATCCAAAAATATTTTAATTTTCAATTAAATACAGTTGAATTCATAAAAAAATCAACATAATAGTTGAATCCACAAATTTTCAACGAAACTTTTACATTTTCAACCGAAAAGATGAATTTTAAACTAAAATTAAACAAACTTTCAACTTTAATCTTCTTTTAACTCAATGCATTTTCAACTAAGTAGTTTAACTTTTAACTACGTAGTTGAATTTTCCAACAATAAAAATGAATTATCAATGAAAAATAAAATAGTTGATAATTAAACTAAAAAATATTTCAAATTTTAAATAAAAAATATGAAATTTC
>NC_046664.1:36444648-36450178 GCF_010883055.1 Belonocnema kinseyi | reverse complement strand
CAGTTTTATTTTAAAATGGTGCAAAATTTACATTTTGTATTACGTTTTAAAAATTTCTTTGTATTATTCTGAAAATCTTTTGGAATGGTTTTAAATCTTTTTAAATATTCTCTTACAATAAATATTGTGAAATAAAAAATCATTTCAAATATTCTTAAAATTCTTAAGACATTTTTTTAATCTCTTGAAATTTTTCAAAATTTGTTAAAAGCTTCTAAGTGTTGTATTAAAAATCTTCAAAAATTTTCAAATCTTCAAAATCAATCTTCAAAAACATTTTTCAACAAATAAATTTATTTTTGTATATTTCGAAAACTACCGAATATCTCATAAACTTATTCAACTTTTTTCTGAAATTTTGTAATATTGCAAGATTGAAAACATTTTCTTTTAAATTTTAGGAAATCATTTTAAATATTTTCAAATCTTGTTAAATTTTTTTTATGAATTAATATTTAAAGTAAAATAATTAAAATTTTCCCTGGAATCTTAAGAAAAAATGCATTATCTTAAAACCTTCAAAAGCTTCCAAATTTTATTTCATAATCTTAGAAAAACTAATTTTTGTTTAAAATTTTGGTGTACCGATAATTTTTTGGTTATAAATTCATTTTTTTTATCTCTTTGAATGTGTAAAAAAGTTTACAAATTATATTAAAAAGAAATTAAAATTGTATCTTTTATCAATAATGTTTAGAAGCATTCAGAAATAATTTTTATCATCAATTAAAATTAATTTTTTAGAAATTTTGATTTGCTAAATAAAGTTTCTCTTTACGAAATAAATGTTTAGAGTAAAAATTCCTTATCTGGAAATTGCGACTTGAAAAATTCGAGAATTATAAAAATCAACTGAAAACAGCCACTTATAGTCATATTCGCTCAGTCAGGCAGTCAACAACAATGATTGATAGATTTTTGATAATTTCGTTCCACCTATTTTTTGGAGGACCGGAATGGTTTTAATTTTTAGCTGTCAAAAAAAATCCTCTCTAGCTCCGCTGGGATACGAACTCAAGTCACACAGATTCCTGTCTGGTGCTCTTACCCACTAAGTTACGGAGGAAATAGTTGATAGCCTTAGCTTAGTGGATAAGAGCACCAGACCGGAAATCGGTGAGACTTGGGTTCGTGTCCCAGCGGAGTTAGTGAGGAATTTTTTTCACGGCTAAAAATTAAAACCATTCTAGCTTAGAATACGTAAATCAAAACCGTCATTTCATCGACGAAAAACAATTATACTACACTAGTCAAAAATAAAAATAAAATAATAACATCAAAATTCAGTTTGGCATACATACTTCAGGATTTTCAGAAATAATTGTGCTTTCTAAATCCACCAAAGATCTTTTACTCAATATATCTATAATATATTCGGCATCATGATCAATATTCTCTGTCTCTGTTTCTTTGGAACTAGGTGGCTTTTTTAGAAGTTTCAACATTTCCTTTGCTGCATTTTCCTTGGCTTTTTTCTTGTTAGAGCCAATCCCACAAACTGTGACATTATCACACGCGACTTTTATCGTAAACTCGTGTAAATTATTTCCGATGATTTTATTCTGAATACAATCATATGTCGGCAATGATTTTCTATGTTTTGTCATAATTTCTTGAAGTTCAGCAATTGAGGATTTGAACGTTTTCTGAAATTAGCGAGGGGCTAATAAGGGGTTGTTTATAAACTACGTCACGCTATTTGGAACGATATTTTTTCCACCCTCCCCTTATTCACAACAATTTTTTTCTGGTTGATCAAGAATCGAACTTTTTAGAACAGTTAATGTATAGAGTTCCTGAAAAAAACCAAGAATCCAACGACAAAATTTCAACAACCACCAGAAAATGTTACTATTGTAATTTAAAAGAGTCTCTTTAACAAAAATGTCATAAAGAAGAAAAAAAATTGTGGACAAAAATAAAACGGAACTTCAATGAAACAACGATGTGGTCTCCCTTTGATACTTGAGAATCAAGTACTTCACTTGATTCTCACTTGATTCTCAGGTATCAACGGGAGAGCATCGTTATTTCGTTACTGTTCCTACCTGCTCAAATTTTTCTTACTATGTTCTTTTTCTTACCTTTTTTCTTACTATGTGCTCTCCCTTTGATACCTGAGACTCAAGTAATTCACTTTATTCTCACTTGATTATCAGACATCAAAGGGAGAACATCGTTGTTTCATTACTGTTCATACCGGCTCAATTTTTCTTACCTTGATAAGGGTGCTGAACGATTATCGGAACAAAGGTGAATATTATTTATAAATATTTTTTTATTCTGATTCGATAATAATAAAAATAAAAAAGACAAAAGAAATAAAAAAAGGAGAAAGTAGTGGATTTGATTTTTTGCCTTCTCCTTTTTCTTTCCTCTTTTTTTTATTTTTGTATAAAATTATTTCCTTTTTTAGGAATTTCTTTTTAAAAAGGATCTTTCTTCAAATAAGAATAGAAACATTTTATGGTGGTCGTCCACCATAGGGAGAAAAAAAGAAAGAGATAGCCAAATTGCCTCGCACTCTTTTTTAAAATTATGTATCCGTATTTTTTATGATAATTATTTGATAGAGACTTGGATTAGATTTTCAACACAACAGTTGGATTATCAAAAAATATGTTTTTAAACAAACAGTTGAATCTTTAAGTCAAAAAAGTAAATTATTTAAAAGAGAGGTGATTTTTCAAGCAAGAAACACGATTTTTCAACCAAGAACTTTCCTAGCAAAAAGATGAATTTTCAACCAAGAGAGAATAATTTTCTATCCAAAAAGACGAATTTAAAAACAAAAGAATAGAATTTTCTTTGCAAATGGACGAACTTTCAACATTGCAGTTGAATTTTCTAAATAAATATGACATTAACAAAATCGTTGAATTTTCCACCTTTCATGAAACATTTCAACCAAATAGTCGAATTTTCAACCACCTGGTCGACCTATTACGGCTGTGACTATGGGTACCGAAATTTCGGTACAAATAATCGGATTTTTTCGGTACGTGTAGAAACTTTCGATTATTAAACAATAAAAACTAAACTTCAACCATCAACAATCTTATTTTTAAGCAAATAGTTGAACCTTCAAGCAAAAAAGACAAGTTTTTTAAAAGACAGTTGAGTTTTCAACCATGAAAGATTAATTTTCAACCAAGAATTTTTCTACCAAAGAAGATAAATTTCCAACCAAGAGGGACGAATTTTTTAACCAAAAATTGAGATTTCAACATAACAGTTACATTTTTGAAAAAAACATGACTTTTTAACCAAATTTTTTTATTTTCCACCTACCACGATAATTTTTATAATAGTTGAATTAAAAAAATTATTATATTAAATCAAAAAATTGCATTTACAACCAAATAGTTGAACTTTTAAGGGAAAGCGACGAATGTACAACAAAATTGTTGAATTTCTTACCAAAGATTGTAATTTTCACTTGCAAAGATTAATTTTCAACTAATTGACCGAGTTGTCAAACAAAAAAGATTACACTTTAACCAAAAACAGTTGCATTTTTAAACAAACAGTTGAATCCAGAAGCCAAAAGGAATTTTTTTAAAGACAGTTGAATTTTCATCCAAGAAAGATTATTCTTCAATCAAGAACATTTTTACAAAAAAAAAATGAATTTCCAACCAAGAGGGACAAATTTTGTATTCAAAAAGACGAGCTTTGAACATGACAGTTGAATTTTCAACCAAATAGTTGAATTAGAAAAAAAATAATTATAAACTAAAAAATTGCACTTGCAACCAAATAGTTAATTTTCAACCAAATGGTCGAAGATTCAACAAAAACGAAGAAACTTTAATTAGAAATAGTTGCATTTCCAACCAATAGTTGTTTCTTCAATCCAAAAAGGGAAATCTTTTGAAAGAGAGTTGGATTTTCAACCAGACTTTTCTGTAAAAATGGTTGAATTTTCAATCTATAAATATTAATTGTCAACCAACTGACCAAATTATTAAACAAAAAAGTTTAAACTTAACTAAAAACAGTTACATTTTTTAAACGAATAGCTAAATCTTCAAGCTAAGAAGATGCTTCTTTTAGAATGCTGTTGAATTTTTAACTAAGACGGATTTTCAACCGAAAACCTTTCTACCAGAAAGTTGAATATTCAACTGATTTTTTAACAAGATTGGAGAATTTTTAATTTAATAGTTGAATATAAAGTAAAAAATTAATTATAAACCAAGAATTGCATTTACAACCAAATAATTGAACTTTTACGGTAATAGGGCGAATTTACAATAAAATAGTTTAATTTTTAAACAAACAGTTGAATTTTCAAACTACAAAGATGAATTTTTAAATAATTGGCCAAATTCTTAAAAATGATTAAAACTTGAACCAAAAGACAGTTGCATATTTGAAAAAATAGTTGACTCTTCAAGCCAAAAGACAAATTTTCACAAGACATTTGTATTTTCAACCAAGAACTTTCCTACCAAAAAAAATCAATTTTCAACAAAAAATAAAATTGTTCAATTTGCAGTTAAATAAATTAATTTTTAACCAAACCCGAAACAAATTTCCAACTTAATTTTTTAATAATTAAATTGTGAAGTAGCTGAATTTTCAACTGAAAACTATAAATTTTTAACTAAAAACTATATTTTCAGTAAAAAATGGATGCTTTACTTATAAAATAAAAGCACAAATTTGCATTTTGTCAAGCATTTAAAAAAATTGTTATTCACATTTGTGCTTTCAATGAGTGATGTCACATTGTGCATTAAACTCATTCCCTTACGTCCAAAATAGTCCCAAAATTGCCCCCCCCCCTCCCTTAGTATGACGTACTTTTTGAAAGGCCCAAATTTCGAAACTCGATGTACATTAATTTCAAAATAAAATTGTTGCCTTCGAAATAAAGCAGTTTTCAATTTAAGTCCTTCTGGATTCAAAAAATAAATAAAATAGAAATTAAATTTAAATTTGAAGTACAGTGTGTCCCATATTTATAGGGCCACCCCATTTTTTAAGGATAATTTTTTTTCTATTGAAACAAAATGCACCAAATATTTTGAGTGGATAAATGAGTCGAATTGACGATTTTTCCTAAAATATAGAGCTCGCAATTCCATTCGTTCATTTATTTGGACATTTTTTCGAAAAAATAGGAGTCCCAAATTAATAGGGCCACTAAAAAAAACTTCAATTTTTTTGAAGAATAATAAATAATTCGTAAAATAATGCAATTTAAAATATATAATATTAAAATTTTACTTCTTACATGCCATAAACATATACATATGTATGTATAAAAACTAAATATTGTGCGTGAATTCCCAAAGTAATTTACAGTTGTGTTTTTCTTTTAATTTAAATTTTTCACAAACATACTTTCCCACATACATTCTTTTTGGGGATTATCGACGTATTTTTCCTATTTTAAAAGTGTATATTTGCACAATATGTCCGAAATAAATATTTCTCCTATTTTTATTGCGGGGATCCCCGTAAGTAGCGGGAGTTCCCGGGTTTTTCTCGCTTTACCTGGCATGCACATATGTATACTCCT
>NC_046664.1:36404450-36444548 GCF_010883055.1 Belonocnema kinseyi | reverse complement strand
TCATTTATTCACTCAAAAAATTTGGTGCAGTTTGTTCCAATAGAAAAAAAATTATCCTTAAAAAATGGGGTGGCCCTATAAATATGGGACACACTGTATTCCAAATGAAGCCATTTTTAGTTGGTGCTTTCATGAAATGAACAATTTTGTACACAAATCATTGGTAACTAGACAATTAAAAAACATTTAAAACTATTGTACGATTCCAAATTAAAGGATTAAAAATTGAAAAATATCTTCTTTAAGAATGGACAATTTTATAAATAAAATCATACAAAATTATAGCGTTTAAAATGTGATAACTTCAAATGAAACAATTTTTTAATTTTTTAAACAATAAAAAAAGTAAATAATAAAGAAAACTATGGATTACAGGGATCACAGCGGTTCAGTAGTTCGATTTTTGGTAAAAAAGGGGATTTTTCCGGAAAAAATGTAAATTAAATTATATTTCATTTATTATTAAAAAGTTTGTATATCATACCAAACTCTCGCTTTCAGCACAGTGTCGGTGACTGAAAGCGAGAATTTGGTGTACATTGTAAAAAATTTAAGAAGATCAAAGATTGAAAAATAGATAAAGACCAAAATTGAAAAATGCTCATCTTTGAACTTTTAAAAATGTATATTTATCTGTAGGTAAATTTTGATTTCTTATTCTTATCATTCTTTTTTCGTAGTGTATTCTTTTCAGTGCATAATCCTGATTTGTTCAAAGTGTGTTTATAAGTAAGCTAAAACGAAAAAGATTTTTAAAAACACAAAAATTAGAATTAAAAAAGGCCTACTTTTTGTATTTACTATTTGTTAGGAATTTATATTATTAAAATTATATATTATATAAATTATATATTAATTATTATATATTAACTTTGTTAGGAATTCGCATTTTTTGGTTAAAAATATTATTATTTGTTTAAAAAGCTAATTATTCTGTTGAATTCATTTTTTTTCTGTCAACAATTTTGTTTAAAAAAAATCATCTTTCTTGGTTGAAAATCCAACTGTTTTCTTGAAAATTCGTCGTTTTTGGGTAGAAAATTCAATCTTTTGCTTGAAAATTAATCCGTTTTCGACGAGAATTTAGCTATTCGGTTGGAAATTCGTCTATTTGGTTGAATTCAACTTTTGTTCATTTAGAATTAATTTTTTTGTAGAAAAATGAACAATTATATTTTAGTTGGCAATTAAATTATTTTGTTGAAAATTATTTCTTTTATTGTTTGAAAATTAATCTTTTTGGTAGAAAATTGATCTTTTTTAGTTCAAATTTTTAACTAGTTGGTTTAAAGTGCAACTAGTTTCTGGAAAGATATTTTTATTGAAGATACATCTCTTTAGTTGCAAATTTTTTGTTAGAAAATTGATTATTTTTAATTGAAAAATCGCTTGTTGGGTTTGAAAATTCATCTTTTCGGGTTTAAAATTTAAATGTTTTATAAACCATTGGAATATTTAGTTTAAAAACTTATTTTTTGTTGAAAAATCGTCTTTTTGGATTGAAAATTTATTTGTTTCCGTAGAAAATATATTTTGTTGTTGTTGAAAATTCATGTATTGTATTAAAATTTAATCTGTTTCGTTGAAGCTTCATCATTTTGGTTTAAAATTCATCTCTTTAGTTGAAAATTTAACAATTTTGTTAAAATTTTCTTTCTTGACTGACTGAAAATCTTTGTTCGTTGGAAATTCATCTCTTTGGTTAAAAATTAAAGTATATTGTTGAAGATTGTGTTTTTTTGTTTGTTAAAAATTAACTTTTTTGTTGAAAATGCAATATTTTTGTGCTTTAAATATTAGAAATCTGAAACGATTAAATTTAAATTTCACATTGGTACCTACATTATATTTATTTTAAATAATTTATACCCTTATTTTCTGAAAAAATCTATTTACTTCCCCTGTTTTTAGAGTTTTTTGCATTTGAAGCCTGTTTCAGAGGATTTTTAAAATTTAAAAAGAAAAAAGCGAAAAAGGAGGAAAAGGAATTAGGGAAAGAAGGGTTCGGGCTGTGATCCCTTAGATTAACTTAACAAATTTTGCGTTCAACTTTAAATAAAATAAAGACAATTAGAGAAAAATGTTTCTCATACATACTTTTGTGTCTTTAGAAGAACTTGTGCTTTCCGATTCAGAAAAAGAGGTTGTACTCAAATTTCCTAAAAGAAGTTCTTCGTTATTATTATCAACATTATCTACCTCTACTTCCATTATATCAGAAGGCGTCTTAAGAATTGTTAACAGTTTTTTGGCTGCATTTGCCTTTGCTACTTTCTTGTTTGAACCGGTCCCACAGACGGTGATATTGTCACAAGTCACTCTCATCGTAAATTCGTGTGAATTGTTTCCAACAATTTTATCCTCAATACATTCATATATTGGCAACGATTTTTTATTTTTTGCCGCAAGTTCTTGAAGTTCAGCGACTGACGACTTATTATTCATTTTCTGAAATTAGCGAGGGATGAATATTAGGGTGTCCCATGAAATCCTTTTTTAAAATTAGATATTCTATAAACTTGACACGAAAAATTCTTTTTTTTGCGAGCAAATAATCCTCTATTTTTGTCAGATTAAAAAATATATATTTAAATTGTTTGTCCAAATTTGCTCGATTAACGAGACGCTGGACGTTAAAGAAATCCGATATGCACCGACCACCAGAAAAAAATGAATAAGTTTTTTTTAAATAAAGTTTTAACCCTCAAACGGTACACTGGTGCGAATTCGCACCCGAAGTTTTTTCATTTTGTTGTCATTTACGCAAAAACAGCTGCAGCGGATTATCCCCACATATATTAAACATATATGTTAAATATGTGTGATAAATGATAGTTGTTTATTATATGTTGAATATCGAAGTACATTCCGAACCACATTACCTGCAAATTTTATTTAAAAATTGCAAAAACTGACTGACTGGGCACGAGTTCAAGTGAAAAACTAATTAAAATCGATTTTTCCAAAAAAGTCAGTTTTTTGGCTTTAATTAGAATACCAAAAAAGCTACAACTTTTTGCATATAGAAAAAAAGATGCGCGATGGAATTCTAAACTTAGATATAGTTTTTTTTCAATTGAACATGTACAGAAAAGCGTGGGTCTATTTAAAATTATAAAGTATAAACTTGTAATATGACCTTAATAATAAATTATTTTCAAAAATTAGCTATTTCTTAAATTCTATTTCATTAATTTTTGAAAAGTAAAAATTTCTTTTAAATAATTATCTCTATTAGTATTGATAGTATTTTTTAATTTTACATAGACCCTCGCTTTTCGGTACATGCGCAGTTGAAAAAGTTACAGTCCGTTTCTATCGATGCGCGCGCTGTAATCATGTGTACGCATTTGCGCAGCATGCATTTCAGTGTCCCATTTTTCAAAATTCTAGATTAAAATAATCAATTTATTCAACAAAAATAAAAAAAATCGTGTAAAAGGAACGTTTTGGTACCTTATTTTTTATATTTGATTTCAAGAAATGACAGTTTTTATATTATTTAGCTTTTTAATTCCGAATTTCGAAAAACAGAAGTTTTTAAAAAAAAATTTTGAAAGGTCACAAGAAAAAAGAATGTAGAAGATTTGAGAGCAAAAATGATCAATTATGCAACATAAAGAAATTTCAGGGGAAAAAATCTAGTAAACTTAAGAGGCATTTGGAAGTTTTGAAAAGATTCGAAAATAATTTTAAAATTAGATTTCGAAAAACAAATGTTGAAACTTTTGAGGAATTTTGAAAGGTTTCAAGAGAAGAACAAAAACGTTCTTAAGATTCCTGGAAAAATTTTTTAGGATTTTTTATTTTGAAAAATTAATTTCCAGAGATTTAAAATTCAGTATAAAAAATAAGGTGCCACAGACGAATCTTTCATAAGAATTTATCTACCATTTCATTTTTTGAACGAATTATATTTTAAATTGTAGGACATGAATTGCCTACATTTTTTCAACTAGTAGAAAGTGTTGTCAAATTTTCTGCACAAAACCGTCTCAAGCGACTTTTAAATTCTTTTTTTAATATAGAAAAAATAGAGAATCATTTCCTATTAAAAATAAAAACATTCCGATTCTAGGTTTCAGAAGATCTAAACAAAAAAAAAAGGATTTCATGAGACACCTTAGTGAATATCTTCGGATTTCCACGCACGTGAAAATATTACAAAACTTTAAATTGAAGAATTTAAAATTCAAGTCTTCAAAATTAAATTTTTTAGTTTCAATCCTCAAAACTTAAAAACTTGTAAATCTGAGGCTTTCAAAATGAAAGATTTTTCCAGTCTTCTAAAATATTGCTAAATTAACAGCCTTGTAAAATTAAAAACATGAAACAAAAATTTATTCGAATCCTATACTTGGGCATTTAAAATAAATATTTTATAGCGGGAAGTATAAAAGAGGTGTCAATTTTTAATAACCTGAAAGTTTAGAAATTTAAAATTGTGTTCTTTCTCTTCAAATTCCAAACTTCAGAAATAATATAGAAGACTTCAAATTTTGTTCTTCAATCTGAGACGGACTTCCACAATAAAGCAAAAACGAGAGAATAATATTTCTCATACATACTTCAGAACCATTAGAGGTCTTGATGTTTTCGGTTTCAGTACAAGATATAGCATCAATTTTTTTAATAATAATTTCTTCATCAGTTTTGTCAACATTATCGGTCCCAGTTTCTTTTGAACCCGATGGTATTTTAAGAATGGTCAAAATTTCTTTTGCAGCGTTTTCCTTTGCTACTTTCTTGGTGGTTCCAATCCCACAAACTGTAATATTATCACAGGTAACTCTTATCGTAAATTTGTGTGAATTGCATCCAAAAATTTTATCTTCAATACATTCATATGTTGGCAATGGTTTTTTATTTTTCACCATCAGCTCTTGAAGTTCAGAAATCGACGACTTGTTCATTTCTGCAATTATAGTTGATCATTTCTTCAATAACCATTGTAAATTTAATTATTATTTAATAATATTATTGATGAGTCTATATTAGGTTTTATAGATAGATAAATAAAAAAAATCGGAATTTTTTAGGAGCGTAAAAAAACTGTAAATTCGAAATCACAATTTAAAGATTAAAAAAATATCCACTCTCGATTAGGTTTTAAAATAAGAAAATTATACATTTTTTTAACAGCCGATAATAATTTAATAAAATATCGATGACTACAATCTAAATCTAAACGTATTTAACCTTATATTAAAAAAAAATTTCGAATCAAACATTTAACTATTTTATAAAGACTTAGTCCCAGAAATATTTTTTCTTAAGAACAATTAACCGCCGAGATATTAAGTTTTTTTAGTAAAATGGTCGAAATTGCAAGTTTTTTATGGTTTACAATTTTTCTTTGTTAATTGTTAAAATATTTTCAATCTAAAACTACTGGAATGTCGAGAAGAGACCTAAAACTTATTTGCTAATATTTTTGGAATTTTCTGACACCTCTAAATAATTTAAATCAAGTTAATGACGATATCGTCATAGATGCTCGACCGTGTGCGTAAAAAATAGATGCCCGATGAAGTGTTAATTGAAGAAAAAAATTCCCGTTCATTTTCCCAGTTCACAAACATTTTTCACGGTTATTTAAATTAAAAAATATAACTTTAAAGAGACTCATTTTTCCATTTGAATTAATGATAAATGACCTGCAAATTAAAGAACTTAAGATGGAACTCTTCATTTTTTAACTTATTTTCAACTGGATAAATTTTAATTCAATGCATTTGAACTGAAATTTTAGAATTTTTCACTTTTATAAATGGTAGAGTTCAAAGAATCAGATTCAGTTCCAAAAATATAAATCCATGTTATCATTTCCAAATGCTCTAAATTGAAAAATCAATTAATAAATTAAAAAATTATAGTATTTTCACCAATTTTAAGCTAGAAATATTAAAACTTGAACCGTTAATTTGTTTAATCTGAACAATTGTTACATTAGAAGTTATATTATTTTTAGTTTAAATAGTTAAAATATCCTTGAAAAGCTTCCAAATTTTATTTCACAGTCTTAAGAAAATGTTTTTATTCTTTTGAAGCCTTTCACAATTGTTAAAAGTTTATGCATTTTTCGTTCGAAATCTGCGAAAATCTACATTTTTTTTTAATCTTTTAAAAACCTCTTAATATCTCTAGAAATTACTCGAATTGTCCTCAGTGGTGTCAGAACGCGGATATCTCTGGCATGCGCAGTAGTGATACTGTGTATTTTTAAATTGACACATGGCGTTACATAACATAAAAATACACAGGAATAACTAATACGCATGCCAGAGATATCCGCGTTCTGACACCACTGATTGTCCTACAAATAATAGGTGTTCAATTGTTATTTATGCATCAAAATTCGACAATTTCATAACAAATTAATCATTCTTTAAAGACAAAGATTAAAATCGTTACGTTCAAAGTTTAAACCCTCCTTGAAATTTCAGCGATTATGGCTTTCTATTTCAAACAATTCAGTTTAAATTATTTACATTTTTTACGATTAAGGCTTTTGAATGAAACAAGTTTAATTTTTAACGCTGAAATATGGAAATTCTTACATTTTTAACGCTGAAATATGGAAATTCTTACATTTTTAACGGATTTAGAATCACCTTAACAAATTAATTATAGTCCACTGCTTCATACTTCAATTACAGTTCAATTTTTAAAATAACTGATTTATTTATATTTACAGTTGATCAAGTAAAAAATTAGTTTTTCAAAATTTTGGAATTTTAAACGCATTCAGGGTGGCCGTTTTAATTGAAGAAAAAATTCCTGGTCATTTCCCGGTTCGCAAACATTTTTCCCTATCAATAAAATTTTAAAAATCAAACTATATTCTAAACATTTTTCCATATAAAGTAATAAACAACAAATTAAAGCATTCAAAGTGGAACCCTTGCATTCCAATTTTTTAAAATTGGATGCAAATAAACTGCAAAAATTAGAACATTTATAAATTATGAAGTTAAAAGGTTTGGATTAAGTTCCAAAAATATAAATCCAGGTTAACATTTTCAATAGTCTAAATTAAAGAATCAAGCAATGAACTTTAAAAATGTTCAAAATTATATTATTTTAAGTAATTTTAAGCTAGACACATTTAAAATTGAAAAAAAAATTTTGAACTTAATAGTTCTTAAATTAGAAGTTATATTATTATTATTTTAAATAGTCTAGGCATCCTTCAAAAGCTTTAAAATTTTATTTCAAAATCTTGAAAAATTTAGAAGTGGTTTTAAATTTTTTCAAATTCAAAATCGTTTTTGAATATTTTGTCAGAACTTTTAAATATATTTCAAAATGAATAGAATTTTCTCTATAACTTTTAGAAAATTCTTCAAAATAAAAAAAATTACATTTGAATTTATAAATAACTATAGAACACATATTATTTGTAAAAATATTAGAGTAATATTAAGAGATATATAGAAGTTTTAAAAAGATTCGAATTAAGGATCTACACTACGTACAATCGATCTAAAAAGTTGCCTATCTTCAAAATAATTTATAAAATCGACAAATAAAGACCTATTATTAATTTCTGTAAGTCTTGATGGAGGCTTCCAAGCACACTTCAAAAAAACATAATTCAGAATAAAGTTGCTTATTTAACATAAGTTATTTAAAGGTTTAGTTTTTCGTTTTTCTTTAGGGAAAAGCTACAATTTTTGTTTAATCTTAATGATCAAAGCCTCATTTTATTCTTTGAAGGATTCTCTACAATTCTATTTGGGTGGTGTCAATTAAAATTTAAACTATGATTGCTTATAACAATAATAACTGTATGATTTTTCTATTATATCTTTTTAATAAAACCAACACAAATAGAAATGTAGAGAATCCTTTGAAGAATAAAATGAGGCCTTTATCATTATGATTAAATAAAAATTATAACTTTTCCCTAAAGAGAAAGGAAAAACTAAACCTTTAAATAACTACTATTAAATAAACCATTTTAACTTGAATAATTTTTTTCTGAAATTTGCATCGAAGCCTCCATCAAGATCTGTTTTTGTTGATTTTATAAATCATTTTAAAGATAGGCAACTTTTGAGATTGATTGTACGTAGTGTGCATCCTTAAATTTAGAACTTGAAATAATTTGAAATACTTACAGCAAAATTTAAAATAAAATTGAGATTTTTGCAGATTTCAAACAAAAAATTTAGAATTTTTTTAAGAATTGTGAAAGACTACAAAAGAATAAAAATTTTCTTAAGATTCTTAGGAAAATTGAAAATGATTTTTCACTTTAAACAATTATTATAACAGAAAGTTTACGAAGATTTTAAGAGATTTAAAAATGATCAAAGAAGAACATGGAACATTTTAAGGATTTTATTTAATTAGTTGGATTTTCAAAAATTGTAGGAAAATTTCAATTAATTTAAAAGTATATTTAGAAGTTCTGAAAAAATGTTAACACACTTCGTATTATATTATTTATTCAATCCAGAATGAGAATATTAATAAAATGTGAGAGAGACTTAAAGAAAAGTTACGAATAAAATGAATGGCCACATGAAGTTAGGTTCGTAGGTAAACATTATAAACAATATAATTCTTAAGCGCGGATTTCAAGATATTCATGTTCCAACACTCCCCCTTAATCCAAGCGGCAATTATTCAGTTTTCTCGATAAGAGAAAGAAAATCCAAATCCTGCTAAACACTTGATATGTTTTGGTCCACTTAATGCTTTAGTTAAAACATCAGCTATCATTTCTCCAGTTGGTAGATATTTAATAGTCATTGCATTAACTTTTACTGCATCCCGAACAAAATGATGTTTGATGTCAATATGCTTTGTTCGAGCATGAAAGACAGGATTATTAGATAGTTTCTGAGCACTTTGGTTGTCGTTAAATATCTGAATTGGAGTATTTCATATCAGTTCTAGTTCTTGAAAAAATCTTCGAAAGTATATTGCTTACTTGGTTGCTTCGGTTAAAGCCATGTATTCAACTTCGGTACTGGAGAGGGCAACCGTTTTTTGCTTCCTAGATTCCCAACTTACAGCACCTCCGCTCAGTGTGAAAACGTGACCAGTGTAGAAACGTCGATCTATAGGGCATACATCCCAATCAGCATCAACGTAGCCTGTAAGACCACCCTTAGTATTTTGAAAAATGATTCCATAACCGATTGTACCTTGTATGTATCGAAGAACTCTTTTTGCAGCTGTCCAATATTCCGTATCATAACAACTGTTGAACTGACTTAAATAGCTTACTGCATAGCCCAAGTCAGGTTTCGTACATGTTACCAAATATCATAAAAAAACCGATAAGTTCTTGGTAAGGATATCTTTTTATAATTTCCGTGGATATCTTTTCGGGTTTAATTAACTTAAGGATTGAATCCACTGGAGTAGTGACAGGTTTTGATTCGCTCATAGCGAACTTCTACAAAATATCCTTGATATATCTTCCTTGTGTAATCTTTATCTTTCCCTCGATGTGAGCGAATTCTATTCCTAGACAGTAGTGGATTTCTTGAAGATCTTTCATTTCAAACTGCGACATTAAAACTGCTTCAGATTTTTGATGTCCTAGATGCTACTAATATATCATCAACATAAACTGTTAAGATAAGTAGATCCAATCCCTTTTTAGCAAAGTAGATGCAAGGATAAGCACTAGAAGATTTTAAGCCGAAACTCTTCAACTTTTCGTGAAATTTAAGATTCCGACGTCAAGATTGACGTAAACCGTATAAAGCCTTCTTTAATCGACATACTTTATTTCCTTTCTTGATTTCGTGGAGCATTTCCAGAACTTGATCACAAAGTGTTTTATTTCCACTTGCATTTACTTGTGTGATATCATCTAAAATTTCTTCTAATTTTGACTTAATCGATGACATCAAAGAAATTTTCTATATGTGAACGTATATCTTCGTCATCTTCCATTCGTCGCATTGTTAATTGTGACGAAAATGAAGCTTTCTTTGCCGGACCCTTTGATTGATAAATTGACTCCAATTTCTTCTAATAGGTAGATTCATGTAAATTTCTTCTGTAATATCACCATTTAAGTAAGCAGATGGTACATCTAGTTGATGTATCTTCATGTCCATCTCGACAGTTAGTGCCAACAATAGTCGGATAGAATTGATGCGACAGACTGGGGCAAATGTTTCATTATAATCTATACCTGGCCGTTGAATTAATCTATTGCTTATGATGTTTCGATCTTTTGGGTGATCGACAATTTCCCAAGTGTCGTTTTAGAGTAACGCTTCGAATTCATTACGAATTGCATTTTTCCATTCAGCAGCTTCAGGACCCGAAAGTGCTTCTTTTATTGCAATTTCTGCATTATTAGCTTCTTGTAGATCTTCTTGATTTTGTGCTGATCTAGCTATTGGTGGATGGTACTGTTTAGTGGGTCTTCCCCTGTTTCCAGATCGAATTATTTTTGGTCCACCAGGTCCTCTTCTAGTTACACGTGAAGGTTCCCCTTCCTCATTCTCTTCAATATTTTTGAAATTTTCAACTTCAATTACTTCACCTTCGTCTTGATAATTTTGGTGTTGAGAATCTTTGTCGATGTTGATGTAGTCAATATTATTTATTGGTAGCTCGCGATCTTCAGCATCTTCCCAAAATTCTCCATCTTAGTTAGCAATATCTGATATTTCTTGATGATGTTCCATCGATTCAAATCCTTCTTCTTGCTCTCTTTGTTTAGTCGTTGGAAAATTAAATTCGATGACCTTCAGGTTTAAACTTTTCAGGTGTTCCAGTACCTTCAATTTCAGTGTTCATTTTCTGGAGCACATCTTCTGAAACAAAGTTTTCGAATTTTTGATTAACTTCAAATTCATCGAGAAATTGGATATCACGAGTAGCTTCTATTGTTCCGGTGTCAGGTAACCATACTCTGTATTCTTTCTTTTCTTCGGAATATCCAATAAAGATGCATTTTCTAGATTGTGGTGTGAATTTTCCTCTTTTTTGATCTGTATCTACTGTAACAGCTTTCGATCCAAAGACTATAAAATACGACAATACAGGTATCTTTCCTGTCCAGTTCCAGACCGGTGTTACGCCATTTAGAGATCTTGAAGAGCATCGATTTCGGACATGATTTGCTGTTACAATAGCTTCAGCCCAAATGATTCCGGTTAAGCTCAGGTAATCATTGAAGTCTTTATTCAGATATTCAGTCCCATTGTCTGATTGCAAGTTCTTTATTCTCTTACCAGTTTGATTTTCGACCATATTTTTATAATCTTGAAATGCGGATAGGGTTTCGTTTTTCTTCTTGAGTAACCATACTTCACACCATCAAGTATGATCATCTATAAAGACAACCATATATTTTGCTCCTCCTAGAGATGCTGTCCTCATTGGACCACACAAATCAGTATGCACTATTTCTAGTGCTTCTGTGGATTTTGTTGATTTCTTCGGAAACGGTTTCCGCGTCATGTTTCCCTTAAAGCAAATTTCACATGGTGGTGATTTCGCATTTTTCTCTACCCTAATTCCATGAGCAAGATTCTTCGTTATTAAATCCTTTAAACTTCTCTCATTTAGATGTCCAAATCGTTTGTGTCAGTCTATTATTTTTTTTGGCACTAATTTTGCGATAATATTTCCTGCTTGTTCAATGTGCTCAGATACATATTACAAATTATTAACTCGTATAACCCTCAACTTAATATCCTCTTCATTATCTACCACTACAGCGAATTCTTTATCAAAAATTACTCTGAATCCTTTGTCTGTAATTTTGGCAACAGACATCAAATTTGTTCGTGAGTCTGGAACAAAAAGAGTATTATCTAGTTTTAAAACTTTAGATTTCACACCGTCTGATACTGTCAATCACACCAAACCTTTGGCGTTAACTTTTGCTGAAGAGCTACTTGCCAGATTTAGTGTTGTATGGTCCGACTTTTCCAATGTTACGAACTTCTTTTGATCCGAACACATGTGGGACGTGCAGCCACTGTCCATACACCAACTATTCATTCCATTTTCAGCCTTTAAGGCTGAATCTGCAGCAGCTTCGTTCGTTACTAAGAAACTTATTTCTTCACAGCTCGTCGCTTCCTTTTTTTGCTAGAAATCCTGTCTCTTCGTTGTTTCCAGTGTTTCTCTTTTCGACCAGCAATCTGCGATCTTGTGACCCATTTTCTTGCAACTAAAGCACTTTATTTTCTTTTGCTCATCATTTCCTCTGAATTCATGTTTCTTGAAAAATTTTTTGCTTGCCACCATGGCATCTGGAACAAATTCTATATTCTTCTTCCTTGAGTCACTTTCCTCTAGAATTTTAATTTTCAAAACCTCTGGTGTAGGGAGCTCATCTCTTGACTTTATTGCGCAACTGAAGTTGTCAAAACTCTTGGGTAAACCTTGAAGTAATAAGATCGCCAACAAATCTGGATTGATTTCAACATCCATGTCGCCTAATTTATCGATGACATCAAAGAAATTTTCTATATGTGAACGTATATCTTCGTCATCTTCCATTCGTCGCATTGTTAATTGTGACGAAAATGAAGCTTTCTTTGCCGGACCCTTTGATTGATAAATTGACTCCAATTTACTCCATATTTCGTGAGAAGTTCTGCAACTTCTAATTTGTTTTAGTTCTGATTCACAAATAGCCCAAATTAAATGTCACTTAGTGATCCGATCTGCAGTGTCCCAAGCTTTCACCGCTGCTTCTGAAGCTTCGTCATTAGCTGTGACAACTGGTCGTTTATTTTCACCACAAACATTTTTCCAAGTATCATTTTTAATTAAAAGAGCTTCTACCTTGATTTTCCAGGTGTCGTAGTTCTTTTTACCAAGCATCTCAAGTCGAATTGAGTCCAAACAAAATTTTGGACAAAAATAAAAAAGAGGAAAGGAAAATGAGAAGGCAGCCAACCACATCCCCTTCCTTCTTTTTTTCTTTCTTTCGTGTTTTTTATTTTTATTGTCATCAAATTACAATAAAATAACATTCAAAATAAAAATAAAAAAATAAATAAAATTGCATTACCAACGTTTCGGCATTCGTACAGTGCCCTTATCAAGGTAACTTTTATTAATCTTTTTATTTTTATTTTGAATGTTATTTTATTGTAATTTGATAATAAAAAAAACGAAAGAAAGACAAAAAGAAGGAAGGGGGTGTAGTTGGCTGCCTTCTCATTTTTCTTTCCTCTTTTTTATTTTTGTCCGGAAATTTTTTTTATTTTTGTTTATTCGTTGTGGTCCAAATTTGGTCGTTGAATTTTTTTTAACAGCAGTTTTCATCAATTTAATTATTGAACGTTAAATAGGATTTTTACTTTGGATTTTATTCTAATTTAAATTTCTTAAATTTTGAGTATGAATTGATTACAATTCCACGGAAACAGAAATTTAGAAAAAATCAATTATTATAAACAAATTCTTTGTATATTTTTGGATTCTTTGACAAAAATACAAATGTTTTTTGGTATTCCGCGACTGAGATTTTACACTTGGACTAAAAGGAAGGTTTTTCTAAAAATTTCTGGAAAAAAATCATATAAAAGTATAAAATTGCCATAATTTCATACAACTTGTTGGAGTTTCAATGAGTGTCCGTTTTCACATAACTATTGAAAAATGACTAAAAAAAGTGGGAAAAGGCGGGAAAATAGGTACAATTCAAAAAGCTTAGAATCATTCAATTTTTATTGAGTATTTAACAATATTGAACAATGTCTTCCGCAACACAATTTGATCAAAACGCTCATAATCATGCATTTTTTGTTGAGTATTTAACAATATTGAACAATATCTTCTGAAATACAATTTGATATTTTCATCTTTATTTAAAAAAAAGATTACAAATTTTTATTTTTATAACTTAATTTTAACTTTAACTAAATCTAGTTTAGTTATTTTGTTTTGTTACTTCCATAAAACTAAACATTTACTCTTCAGTTAATTTCTGAGGAGACTTGACCTTTTCTTCTAGCCCATTTGTCACTTCATTTTTATTCAATTCAATCTCAGAGGGCGTGCTATTTTCAGAAGTAACTTTTTTTGTACATTCTTTTTCTTTTTCATCATTATCGTCAACTGTCTCATATGTCGGTGGTGTCTTTTTACGATTTTCCATGAGCTCTTCGAGTTCAGAAATTGGCGAATAATTAGGCCTTTTCTGAAATTAGGGCCAGATTTGAGCATAAAACAGTATTATTATTCATAATTTTATGCGAACATTTGAGGTAACTTTCGACCTCAGATTTTATATTTCCAAATTGTAAAATTATAACAAGACGAATTTTCCAAAATAAAAAATAATTTTTAAATAAATAGTTGCATTTACAATAAAGAAGTTGAACTTTCGGGCAAAAGAGATGAATTTTCAACAAAACAGTTAATTTTGAACCAAGAAGGACGATTTTTTAACCAAGAAAAATGACTCTTCTACCATCAAAGATGGATTTTTAATCGAATTTTTTTTTTAAGTTGTATTTTCGACCAAAAAAGATGACTAACAAAATAGTTGAATTTTAAGCCTAGAAAGATGCGTTCTCAATAAAATGGTCGAATTAAAAAAAAATTAACTTAAAAAAAATAGTTAAACTTTCAAGCCAAAAAGACCATTTTTTTAGAAGATAGTAAAATTTGCTGAAAAGTAGAATTTTCAACAATAAAGTTAATTTTTAACTGCAAATATCACTCTTCGGCCATAAACGGTGAAGCTTCTAAAAAAAGACGTATTTTCAAACCGTTGAATTAAATTAAACAAAAATGAATGTTTAACAAAATAATTGAATCCTCCACCAAATAAGTATAAAAAAGATATTTTTTGACCCAAAATAGGAATCGTCAAATTTTTAGTTTAAAAAATCAATTTTCAACAAAAAAATTAATTTTTAATCAATTACATTAATTGGAAAAAATAAATAAATTTTAACCAAATTGATGAATCCACAACCAAAACGATAAAATTCCAACAAAAAAATAAAATGATTTAATTTTAAAGAAAAACTACTTTTCGACAAGAAAGATAAATTTTTTACCAGAAGTTAATCTTAAGTTGAATTTTCAATCGAAAAATATAATTTATCAACAAAAAAAGTTAATTTCTTACCCCACAGTTAAATTTTCGTAATATTTTTGCAATTTTTCAAACCAAAAATATGAATTTTCAAGAAAAAAAGTTCTGTTTTAATCAAATTCTTGAGTTCATTAATAACTAAATGGTTCAACTTTCAGACAAAATAGAGGCCTTTTTGGACCACAGTTGCATTTTCATTAAAGAAAATTAACTTTTCTACCATAAAAGATTTTAAAAAAATGATACCTAATAATAGCCACCAAAGATGCATTTTGACCTGAATGGTCGAATTGTCAAGCAAAACAAAATTAAAATTGACCAAAAAAGCAGTTGAATTTTGAAGCCAAACAGGCGAATTTTTAGAACACAGTTGAATTTTCAACCCGAAAAGTTATAATTTTAACTAAAAAAAAAAATATTTGTTGAACCAAAATTGGAATAGTCAAATTTTCAGCTTGAAAACCTAATTTTAAACAAAGGAAAACGAATTTAAAACCAGTAGCATTCAACAACAAAAGGTGCGGTTTAGACCAAATTTTTGAATCTTCAATCAAAAAGATGAATATTTACAACAAACTAGAATAATTTTCTTACCAAAAAGACGAATTTTCAACCAAATATATCAAGTTTCTACCAAATAGTTAAAATTTCAACTTATAAAGGATAAGTTTTTAAATAAAAATGGAATAGATAAATATACTTATAAAAAATAAATTTTCAATCAAGAAAACGAATTTTCAACCAGGAAGATGATTTTTCCATGAAGAAGATTAATTTTCTACCACAAAATAAAAAAAAACGAACTATTAACCAAATACATACATTGGAATTTTAAACGAAAGATAAGATTTTTTTAACAAACAAAAAAAGTTTAAACAAATAGTTAAATTTTCGAAAAAAAAATAAGTCGGATATTCAAACAAAAGAGATTAAAATTCAACCAAAAACAATAGAATTTTTAATTAAATGTAGTTGAATTTTCAACTTATAAAAGACACATTTTTAATCAAAACTGTAATAGTTAAATTTGCATATAATAAACAAACAAAAAATGAGTTTAAACAAAAAATTCAAAATTTGCAACCAGAGAAAATCTTTAAAAAATGAATTTGTAACAAAGTAATTCAGTCCTCAATCAAGTAGCTGAATTTTCAACTAAAAAAGATGTACATTTTAAGCCAAAATTTGAATCGTTCAGTTTTAAGTTTAAAAATTATTTTTCAACAAAATAAAAACTAATTTTATACCAGTTTAATTCAACCAATATTCAAGTTTTAATCATATAGTTGAATCATCAACCAAAAAGATGAATTTTCAACAAACCAGATTAATTTTCCAACCAAAAAAGCAAATTTCCAACAAAATACATGAATTTTCCACAATATAAATTTACAGCTTATAAGGGATCAATTTTCAACCGCAAATGGAATAGTTAAATTCGCAAATAACAAAAATTAATTTTTAACAAAAATGAAATTAATTTTTAACTTAACCAAGTAGATCAATTAACAACACAAACAAAGAATTTTTAACGAAATAGTTAAATATTCAACCCAAAAATATGATTTTTCAGCCAAAAAGTTAATTTTCTACTAAATAGTTTTTAAGAAAACATTTTTTTCTTTTTCACGCCTGGGGAAATTTTAATTTATAAATATAATCGTAAGTATTAGGTTCTGCCTAAATTTATTTATAAACTACGAAATATTTGAATGAAATTACAAATCCACAACTTTCATTTTAATCCAGCAATTGGATTAATTATTGCAAATTTTCAAACTGGACTTCCAGAATTAATTAATTTCAAATTTAAAGCTCATTGAGAATGGTTAAACTGCGATATGCCACCTGGCGATGAAAATCCGAACTAGAAAGAATGGGTACAATATTAAAAGATGCATTTGAATTTGAGAATAAAAGTGTCGCTACATACATTAATTAAAGTTTATTTAAGTTTACAATGCATTGAAACTTAAATGAAATCATGAAATAATTGATTAAAAAAAAAAGTTTTTTACAAAAATGTGTTTTTTCACTGTAAAAGATAAAAATTCTATCTAAAACCATTTGTTTTTGATAAAGATTTGTTTTATTATTCAATCATTGCTTTAAACTTTACAAAACAATCTTAAAAACACGTTTATGCAAAAATTAAAATACAGGTTCAAAATTGTATCTACTCTTACTAGTTCAAGTTTTCGGCACCAGGCGGCGAGATGGTCGACCACCATTCCCAATAGAATGAAATCATTTAAATACCAGGGCCCAACTTGATTCACAATGTTCAAAATAACTCATAAGGCATCGAATAAACTCGGTTCGAAAAAAAAAAATTGTAAATTATAAGTCTGTGACAGAGCCTAAATTTAAAGCAGTAAAATTTTTCTCCGTCCAATAAAATTTTTAAATCTTTAAAGTAAAGTAACGAATAAGAGTAAAGAACGTTCCTCATACATACTTTAGCCTTGACTTTAGCAACATTCTCGATTGCCTTTGTTTCTTTAGAACCACGATCAGCTTTTAAAGTAGTCAAAATTTCTCTTGCTGCATTTTCTTTTGCTACTTTTTTGCTAGATCCAATACCACAGGCTGTGAGATTGCCACACGTGACTGTCATCGTAAATTCGGGTGAATTAACTCCAAGCATTTTTGCGCCAACACAATTATATGTTGGTAACAATTGCAAGGTTTTAGTCGTCAGTTCTTGGAGTTCAGAAATTGCTGACTTTAATATTTTCTGAAATTAGGGACATATTTCAGAATGCATAATACAATATTCATGGTTTCATTATTCCCCAACCATCACCCCCCCCCCCCCCCCCCCCCCACCCACACACTTTCAACAGAAAGCAGCAAAGAGGGGAAAAAATTCCTTTTTTGGTCCAAAATAACGTACATGAAAATGGTTGAAATCGCCTAAGTTTCATAAAGTAACATTAATTAAAGATATTCCAATATTATAAACACCAAAAAACGTATAAACATTTTTCAGCGGAAAAATTGCTTTTTTTTTCAATGTCATGTTTTAAATAAGGAATTTAATGCTCATTTTAGAACACTTTATAATTTGTTGATTAATCTTATGATTTTTTTAAACAAATTTAATCCTTAAAGTGCATTGTGGGTGTCAGAGACCCCAAGCAATTTCCAAACTCTTATAAACCATACTCAATTCGAAAAAATTGGGTAAGCGTCACCATCTAGCTTGAGTTGGAAACACTAACTGTAAGTAATGTCGTCAGTCTACTAGCAGCAGGTACTGAAAGTGGAGGTACAAAATCGTGGGGTCTTAAATACCCAGTGTGCTCTTAGTGAATGAAAAAGTAATTTTGGAGTCAATTTGTTGTTGAATTTTCATTGATTTTTGTTTACTTTCTAACGTAAGCATATCATATGAAGTGAAATAATTTATTTTTTTCCATTATTTCATACTTTTTTTCCTTTGTAGATGGCTTATAACTTACAGCAGCGCGTCATGCGAGAGCAGACTGTGGATGTGTTGAATGAAATATAATTGTTAAAATACAGTTATATGTGTCTCTTTTTTCAATTTCTTGTATTTTTATAGTATTACATGCCAAAGTTCCTCAATTTTTATGACAATAAATCGATTTAAAAGCAAACAATCTGATTCATCATTTTATCATAAAATTGACTTTAAACTGTGCAAAGAAATATCTTTTTTGAAAGCACCCATGTTGCAATATCTTTTTTATAAAAGTACACTATTTCAGAAGTATAGTCATACATTTTCAGGTTCAAATAATTAAAATTGCGTGAGTTATGAATTTTTAACTGAAAAAACCCGTTTTTTCACTTTATTCAATAATTTTTTAAACAAACTTAAAATAAGTGAATGGCTATAAAATCAACTTTACCTTATAAAATATACCTTAAACTATATCGGATAATTTTATTGTGACAAAATATTTATTAGGGGTTAAACAATACATTATTAAATACGCTGGGGTCTTGTACACCCACGGTGCACTTTGCCGTGATTTTTACCATGTATGTACTTTGAGGGCTAATAAGAAAATACATTATTTGGGCATTTGTCGACGGAAATGAGAAACTTAAATGGAAAGGACTGAGATTGGAAAAAAAGTTTTTCGTCGAAAAATTCCCAAATAATGCACATGCTTATAAAATTTGTTTCGAACATCGTGGAATTTATCAACTAAGTATGAGTGTTAATGAAATTATCATTAACACTCATAAATAAAAGACTGACATAAAAAAGTTGTTTATTAAATTTGTTTAAAAAATCATAAAAATTATCTAAAAATTACGAATTTTTTCTTAAATGATCATAAAGTTCATAATTTAAAAAAAATGAGATTGAAAAAAAAACAATTTTTCTGTCGACAAATGGTTAATTAATCCTTTTAATTATTAAATTTGTTCATAACATTAACAATAATAATCTCAAGAAGAAATGTCTTCATCATTACATTCATTTTATCCAAAGTTCTTGCAATATAACTTAAAAAAATGTAAAATTATGGAAAATCGTAAAAAAAACACTCTTTCAATAAATATTTTGTTTATAAAATTTAGGCTTGTTTATTATATAAAATTGGAATTTCTTTAATTAATGTTACTCTATAAAACTTAGGTGATTTCAACAATTTTCATGTTATTTATGAGAACCGGAAACATTAAATAGAAAAAATGGTCATTTTTTCGTCATATTTGCTCATTAAAAAAAAAAAATAATTTTTCGAGCTATAATTTTTCATAGTACGGAGCCATTCAAATATTTTGAAATTAAAAAAAAATTAACTCGGAATATGTGTACAGTTTCGTGTGTTTATTATAAATAATGCTTTTCTTTAATTTTCTTGGAATTCAATTAATATGTTTCATCTAAAAACTCATAATATTTAAATAATACTGAAAACATAATTAATCATTTCTTAGATTAGTCTCTAAAGGCCATGAATTTAAATCATAATTCCGAAAAAATTTTATTTTATCTTCTTAGATTAAAAATTCAGTATATATTTAAATCAAATTAATGTGCGTAATATATTAAATTAAATTTGAACCGTTTCAAATGAAAATATTGCAAGTTCAACAAGACAGATACATTTTTTTAAAAAAATGGGTGAATTTTCAACCACTTAGTTAAGTTTTTATAGAAAATTATTTTTCTACAACAAAAATTATCAACCAAAGTGATGAATTTTTAACTAAAATGATGAATCTCCAAATGAAATAGATAAATTTTAAACCAAAAAGATGAATTTGGAAAAAAGGAGTTCAACTTTCTACCAAAAACGACGAATTTTCAGTAAACTACATTAATACTCAACCAAAAAGTTAAATTTTAAACTAAATAAGATCAATATTCAACTAAAAGTAGAATTGTTTAATTTTCAGTTAAAAATATGGATTTGCCACGCAGAAAAGTTTTTTAACTAAACTTTTTAACTAAAATTATTAATCTTCAACTGGAATAGACGAATTTCAAACCAAAAAGATGAATTTCTAAAAAAAAGTTTAAGTTTCTAAAAATGAAAAAAAAAGAGAAATCCAAGTGAAGACCAATTTTCAATTAAAATGATGAATATTTAACTGGAATAGTTAATTTTTAAACTAAAAAGATTAAATTTTCAATGACAATGCTGAATCTTCAACCAAAAAAGAAAGATAATTTTGAAAGAAAAAAGATTAATTTTAAACTTATTTACCACCAAACAGTTTAATACTGAACTTGGCAAATTTTTATTTAAAAAAATTAATTTTCTACAAAAAAAATGTCAAACAAAAGGGATCATTTAAAAAATAAAATTATGAATCTACAACTGGAATAGGCGAATTTTAAATCGTAAATGCAAAATATTTAACTGAGATACTTAAAATTGGAGCCAAAAAGATGAATTTTCAAACAAGAAGATCTCTAACAAAAAGAATACTTTGAAACAAAATACAAAGGAACAATTTTCAAGCAAGAAGAATAATATCTACCAAAAAATACAACTTTTCAACTAAAATGATGAATATTCATCTGAAATAGTTGAATTTTCAATGAAAAAGATGAAGTTTTCAATTAAAATGCTAAATCTTCAACCAAAAAAAAAAATTAATTAAAGTTATTAATTTTAAAAATTGCAATTAAAAAACAAGCACGCGATTCCAAAAATTCCCGGACCTTAAACTTTAATTGGCAATATAAATTTCTGCAGAGTGAACGAAATTTTTTTTTTTTAATTATCGCATTTCAAAAACTTAACAAAATATTTTTTTTTCTTCGAAATTTTAATCTGTCTGGTGATGCACAGTGGGACAAAAAAAATTATCAAAGAAATTCAGTATTTGGCTATTTTTCAACGAATAGGCTCAATTCTTGTTAAGAAATTAACTAAGACTGCCTTTCTGATGACTTCTCGCTATGATAATATTTACGAATTATTAATTATTTAAACAATTTTCATTAAAAAATTCAGAGTTTAACTATTTTTAATGAATAGACTCAATTTTTTGTTGGAATCAACTAAAATGTCTTTTTGATCACTTTTTGCCACAATTTTTGTTCACTTTTCATACTTTTCTTGTGTATACAAATTGTTTAAATAATTAATAATTACAGTAAACAGAAAATTGAGCCTATTTATTGAAAAATATCCAAAATCTGAGTTTATTTATGAAAATTGTTTAAATAATTAATCATTTATATCACTCCATTATTTCTCCACACCAATAATATTTTTTGGTTAGAAAAACGAGCGTAAAGTGCTGAAAGGTGTAAATTTCGTGCAGAATTAAATCCTACAACTTTCCCGTAACTTTTACCCAAACCTACAGAAATTATTTATTTTTTCGGATTTGGAACGGAATTGGATAATCGCTGTCATCTATAAAAAATTTTTTTGAACGAGCCTAATTATACATACTTCAGGTGATTTAGAAGTCTTTGAATTTTTCATCTCATTATCAGTGAACAAGGCCGCACTCAATTTTTGTAAAACATTTTCTGTCGCTGTTTCTTTTGAACAAGGATTCATTTTAATCAGTGTCAGCATTTCAATTGCTGCATTTTCCTTGGCAATTTTCTTACTCGATCCTCTTCCACAGGCTGTGACATCATCACACGTGACTTTTATCGTAAATTCAGGCGAATTTCCAACAATTTTACCCTCGATGCAATCATACGACGGCAAAGATTTTCTATTTTTCATTACAAGTTCTTGAAGTTCAGAAATTGAGGACTTTCTTCTCTGAAATTTTGGACAGAATTTAAATAAAGTTATTGAGAAGTCATTCGATTTTTGGTGTGCCAAATTCATGTTGAAAATTATTAAACTAAAAATGAGCATGGTGGCCGTTTTAATCGAGTAATTAAAACTGAACTGCAAATTAAAGCACTCAACGAGGAACTCTTTTAAATTTTGAACTTTTGAAATTAAAGCTTAAGACATTTTTTTACTAAATTTGCTTTTCAACTCTCAATAATTTATACGTATAAATGGTTTAAAAATATAAATCCATTCTATTGTTTTTAATGCTCTAAATTAGAAACTCAATTAACGTAAATTTTGAAAATGATATATTTCCCAAAAATTTTTAGTAAGAAAGATTAAAAATCGAACGATATAATTTTTTTTTAGACTAAACAAATTTTAAATGTGCATTTAAATTATTTTTATTTTTATGCATTTCGTATTAATAATTGTTATTCATAAATTAAAATTTGTTTTGAAATATTTTATTTAATAATCTTCCAAGATCTAAATTTTGTTGAAAAATTTGAAACCTTTTCAAAATTTTAATTAATTCTTATTTTATCCTAGAACTTTTAAATATATTTTTTTATGATTCGAATTTTTCCTACAATTTTTTTAAATTATGCGAAATAAAAAGATTCAATTTTGTCAATCGTTTGAATTTTTAGAAATTATTTCACATATTTCCTCAACTTTAATTTTTCAAAATAAAAAATCATTTTATATTTCCTAGGAATCTTAAAAACACTTTTTTATTACCTTGAAACCTTTCAGAATTCTGAATACGCCTCAAACTTTAATTTAAAAATCTACAATTTGTTTAACATTTTTAGTACTTTTTTCAAAACTATATAATTTCCAAACATTTTCGGTTACAAAAATTAAAAATTGAACGATATAATTTTTTTAAAACTAAACATGTTCAAAGTGGACATTAAAATTATTTTTATGAATTTCATATTAATAATTGTTATTCATAAAGTAATATTTGTTTTTGAAGATTTAAAAAGATTTGATTAAAAATAATATTTCCAACTAAAAAACCATGTTTAATTTCCCAGAAATCTTAAAAAAAGTGTTATATTATTTTGAAGCGTTTTAGAATCCCTAAAAATATTCTCAATTTTATTTAATAATCTTCCAAGATCTACACTTTGTTAAAAAATTTGAAACCTTTTCAAATTTTTTTTTTTAATTATGCGAAATGAAAAGATTCATGTTTGGCAATTTTATAAACATTTTGAATTTTTTAAAATTGTTTACAATATTTTCACAAATTTATTTTTCAATATAAAAAATCATTTTATATTTCCTAGGAATCTTAAAAAACATTTTTTTTTATCTTGTTACATTTCAGAATCCTGAAAACGCTTCAAACTTTAATTTAAAAATCTACAATTTGTTTAACATTTTTAGCACTTTTTCAAATTATTATAATTTTCCCTAAAATTATTTTAAAATCCTGCAAAATTAATAACCCTAACTTTTTAATCTTTCCGATTCTTTTTTTTACAATTTTTCAAATCTTTAAATGATTTTAAAGCTGTTAAAACATCCTGTTACAATTCATTTTTTAAAAGTAAAATAATTGAAAATTTGTCCAAAAATGTTAATAAATCGTTATTCTCTTGAAACATTCCATGGTCCTTAAAAAGCTTTAAAATATTATTTCGAAATCTTCAAAAATCTACATTCTGTTTGAAATTTTTTCAAATCTTTCGAAGTTTGAACAATTTTTTTGATTCTTTCGAAACATTCAATAGCAAATTAAATTTTTTTAAGTGGAAGAATTAAAACTGTAACGTTCAATACTTAAAATTAGCTTTCTGAAATTTGAACGATTTAAGGTTTTCTATTTCAAATAATTTAGTTATTTATTGTTTAGTTTTAAATATTTTAATTATAATTGCTCATTTCAAATGAACAGTGAAATATCGCTAAATATTAAAAAAGTAATATTTATGTTAATTAAAAATTATAATTTGAATGGGTTAAACATGGAATATTGTAGACTGAATATAGTTGATAAAGTTTCAAGCAAGGTTGAATTTTTATCGGGAAATTATTTTATTTTTAACTGATTCAGAATCTTCTTAATTTATTAATTAAAATTCAATATTGATAAACTTTAAACATTTTTTATTAAAAATGTTCAATTTCTTCTTCAAATTTGCAAATTTTAAAATGTACGCTTAAAAACTAAAACTTAAAATCTTTTTAATTTTAAATTTAATGATTTTACAGTTATTTTAGCGTTTAAAAAAGGTAAAAACGAACTGATTTTAAATTGCATTATTCCATGTAATATTCGTGTTATTTTAAGTGATTGGATATATTTTTGAGATTTTTCTTATAAAAATTTAGAAAAATGCTGGTCAAAAAAAAAATGCACTGTCATTTACCAGTTAGTTGGTCCAGTGGCCACCCTGAATAGGTCAAGAACATTTCTCATACATACTTTAGAAGTTTTCCCATTTTCCACTATAGGGAATACTGAAAAATCTTCACCATTTTTGGCAACACTATCGACCTCTGTTTCCTTTGAACCAGATGAGATTTTAAGAATTGTTAACATTTCTTTTGCAGCATTTTCCTTTGCCACTTTCTTCGTAGATCCAATTCCACAGGCCGTGACATTATCACATGCGACTCTTATCGTAAATTCGTGTAAATTGTTTCCAATTATTTTATCCTCAATACAATCATATATTGGGGATGCTTTTTTATGTTTGACCATAAGCTCTTGGAGTTCAGAAATTGACGACTTGCTCATTTTCTTCAATTATATTTGAAAATTCCTACAATAATATATAATTGTTAATTAATTTATTTATTTCGATGCATACCGAAGACACACTGAAGCCCATCAAACATCAACCATCTTTAAATTAAAGCATTAAAGGTTTTTCAATTTCGAAATATGAAATAGAAAAAAAGGAACAATTTAAATAGAAATGTTCAAAATAAAAATCTCAAGTTTTATACATTCAGAATCAAATAAAAATTCTCATTAAACAATTTCTAAAATAGGGTAGTTCAAATATTTTCTTTTTCGAATTTCCGTGTCCACCCCAAATTGTTTTGAATACACACCAAAAAATCGTATATAAAGGTTCCTCAAGCCCCATGAAGTTTAGCACGTATTTCCAATCAGAAAAATACATGTTTGTAAATTTTTCAGATTCGTCAATATAAGGTGTATCCAGTTGACCCTTAACATTTTTCTTAAAAATTTGCAATAGAATGAAAATCAAAAATTACTTTTAAAATGTCTTCCTCCATAAGTATGTTTTATAGGGACTCAAAAAACCCCTACCTGTGAGTCAAAATTTTTATTTTGCGAGTTTTTTGCGCTATTTTTTTACAGTTTTTATAAGTAAAAATTGTTTACAATATATCAAGTATTAAATTCTACTGATGAGTTGATGTTTAAATTAATTTTTGAAATAATCTACTGAAAATAATAAAAATAATTGTTTGTACAATTTACAATAATATTCTCTGAGAATAATACTATAAAGTTGTAGTTTTTTAAACATATTCAGCGTTTAACTTTTTAGTAATGAATAAATAATAAATGAACATCAAACAGAATAATTTTTTTAATAGTTTTCCATTTTTCCGGAATGAATTACTGATTTCCTTTGTTAATGTTTTAAAAGTATTAATTTAAGTGAAAAGAATTTCAGTAACTACTTTAAAGAAATGTTACATTCAATTTCAATATGGTCCATACCGAAGTTTATTCATTATATGTTCATAACTAAAAAGTCAAAGCAAAGTCAAAATTTCAGGAAACCCGCAACTTTATAGCATTATTATAAGAGAAGATAGTTTTAAACAATAATAAATTATTTAAACAATTACATTTGTTAACTTGATTTACTTACTACCTCACTAAAATCAAAAAGTGGACAAGGAATGGGAAATTTTACAAAAAAACCGCAACTTCCTAGCATTATTCTAAGAGAATATTCTTTAAAATTAAAGTAAATTGTTTCAGTAATTTATTTTTGTTAACTTTAATTATTTCTTCGCTCTGAGCAAAAAATTGAAAAATTCAGCTAAACCGGCGACTTTCTACCTTTATTGTAAGAGGAAATTGGTATGAAATATGATAATTTTTTTAATCAGTTTGTACTAAAAGAAACCGTAAAAATCATTATCAGAACTAAAAACTCGCAAAACTTAATTTTTTATTTATGGGGGTTTTCGGGCTTATACGGGAGAAATTAAAAAAGTCATTTCAGGGTGACCGTTGTAATCGACGAAATAAATTCCCGGTCAGTTCCCGGTTTTTTCGGTTCGCAAACATTTTGCACGGTCAATGAAATTTAAAAAATGGAACACTAAAGCTACAAAATTTTCCACATGAGGCTATAAAAACTGAGCTTTAAATGAAAGCACTTAAAGTGGAACTGTTAAAATTTGAACTTCTAAAATTCAAAATTTAGAAGTTTTTAATTAAAAAATTTTTTATTCAAATGCTCAATAATTTACGCGTATAATATTGAAGGTACTAACATTTTTCAATATACAAAATATAAATCCATGTTATCATTTTCCATCTTGAAAAATCTAGAAGTTGTTTTAAATTGGTTTTAAATTTAAAATTATTTTGGAAATTTTTTCAGAACTTCTAAATATCTGTCAAAATGAATTGAATTTTTTCTACAATTTTCAGAAAATCCTGCAAATTTTAGAACATTTATTTACAATTTGGATTTATAAATAACAATTTAACATTTATTATTTGTAGGCGAAATTCGAGTAATTTTAAGAGATATGTTGAAGTTTTTATAAGATTCAAACTTAATGTTAAACTTGAAATGATAGCCTAATATAAAAGAAAGTGTAGATTTTTGCAGATTTTAAACAAAAAAATTAGATTCTTTTCAAGAATTGTGAAAGCCTTCAAAAGACTAAAAACATTTTCTTAAGATTCCTAGGAAAATTAAAAATAACTTTTCATTTTGAAAAATTACTTTAAGAGAATATTAAAAAGTTTTTCAAAGATTTAAAAAAATTGTAAAAAAAGATTCTACAAGATTTTAAGAAAACTTCCTAAAATTTGCATGATAATTTTTAATCTTTTTAAAACTCCTAAATATCTCTGATTAACGATTCCAGGTTTCCTATGTCAAACAATTCAGTTAAAGATTCTTTACTTTTAAATATTTGGTTTCAATTTACATGTCTTAAATAAAAATTCAAATATTGCTAAATATTCAATAATTAATCTTTTTTTTAATTTAAAATTTCAAATTGAATGGGTTACAAATTGAATATTTTAGGCTCAAACAATATTTTAAATTTAATAAAATCCTTTAATTAAGAATATATATTATGAAGTTATTTTTAAGTTGAAAATAGTTTATAAACTTTCAGTCACACGTTCATATTTGTTTAATGACTAAGATTTTCAAATTGAAATCGTTTAAGTTTTAACGTTAAAATCTGAAAATTCTTAAATTTTGAATTGGTTTAAAATCTTTTTATCAAATCCTTTTTGTTCACTTATTATTAATTAAAGTACAGAAAAATTAACAAAGATTGATTTATTTATTAAATAAAAATGTTTCTTATCCAAAACTTTCAATATCAAAGTCTTTTATTTTTTATTTGTTCAAGTTTTTAAGAAAGCATTTTAAAATGATTGAAATTAAAAATGTAAGCTTAGAAATAAAAATTTTAAATGGGAAATTTTTTAAGTAAAAAAATTTGGAATTACACATTGTAAGCTAAATAATAGCATAATTGACAAACATAACAATTCCACTAATTATTTAAAAACTGTTAAAATCGAACGTGGACAGATTTTTCTTCTACAAATTTCTAAAATTCCAGGTCAAAAAAGAATGCACTGTCATTTCCCGGTTTTCTCGGTCTTAAAAAATTCCCGGTCCAGCGGCCACCCTGAATTTTTTATTCGTATTCTATGGCTGAATAAGAATAGAAATATTGAGGGTCAAATAGATACGCCCACTATTGACGGTTCTGAATAATATTTTCAAACAGTCTTATTTTTTGTGGAACATATGTGGTAAACTTCATGGAGCTTGCGGAGCCTCTAAATATACAAAAAATTTGCATTTATTTTTTTGCGGATTCGAACAAATTATGGGGGGGGGGGGATAATATGCCTGAAAATTAAAAAAAAAAGTATCCAATGCATTTGTTGACTGAATTTTTTAATTGCGAAAAATTTAATAATTGAAACGATCAGATTTCGAAATTGTAAACTTTTAAGTTTAGTACCATTTCAAATTCCCTGATTTATACTAAACTTTAAACCAAACCGTCTATAAAAAATCTTCAAATTATAAAAAAAAGTTGCAGCTCGAAAATATTTAAAACTGAACAATTTTGAATTTAAGCCATTTTTAATAAATTGAACCTTTATCATTTTTGGTGTTTTATTATCCACAAATTTATATTTTGTTTATGATTGTCCGTTTTCCTTCATACCAACTACGTTTTTTTTTTAATTTCTGCAATAATATTTGAGTTATGAATTAGTTATTATTCCATAGAAAAATCTCTAATAGTACTTATTCCTTCGTTTCTAAGCATCGGCAAATTGAAAGAAATTTCCAATTCTTGAGTTCAAACTATATTTGAATTCACTCAGTTTTGAATCAGATTTTAATTCTCCTTGGAGTCTTTAAAATTCACAGAAAGATCACACAGGATAAAAATAATTGTTTTCACCTGAAAGAGTGCCATTTAAGTATTTTCTTCAATTGGATAATACTTTTCTTTCGTCGATTCAAGGGAAGAATTTAAATTTTGTACACGATATATTATATTTCTCAGAGTAGAACCGCCGTTTATAAAATTGTAAGAGGAATTATTAGTTGCATTACAATCGTTATATGTAATTTGGGATTGTTAATTCGAGGCCATAATCTGTCAAGCTCTGTTGAAGCACAAAAGCGAGCAGACAGTATGATATATAGGGCTCCTCTTAAAAAAAGGAAGACTCCACTCAGAGTGATGTCATGGTAAGAAAAAGAAAGGCAGAATTTAAAAGTTCGGTTACGACCGGATGTGGTTTCGCAAACGTACATTTTTGCGATGAGGGGGATATCCAGGTTAATATTGGTCATTTCAAATACTCGATTCACCTTCGTCCGTTTTACGCATTTAATTTAAAACAGCAGAGATATTAAACAGATTCCCCTGCTGGCTCCAAGTATTCACAATTTTGTGCAGTAAATTAAAATTCAAAAAACCTAATTGTTTAAAAATAAAATTAAATCAGAACTTTGATTATTTCACAAAATCAAAACTTGTGCTAAATTGTGCTCGACAAAAGTAATCTTTTTTCCGTCTAAGAAAATTCCGTAAGACTAAAAGTTCTCAAATAAAACCCAAAATATTAAATTCAACCAATATGCAAGATCAAAAATAATCAAATTTCTAAAAAAAAATGTGTTGAGCTCTGCTTGGCAACTGCAATCTTTATCCCTCTTACAAAAGTCTGTAAGACCAACAGATCTCAAATAAAAACCAAAATATCAAACTCAACACATGTGTATAGGACCATATTAAAATAAAAAAGCCCAAAAGTCAAAAAACATACAAATAAGACCCAAAAATAATCAATTTTCGAAAAACAATAGCTTGTATTGATTCATGCTCAGAAAAAGCAATCTTTTTCCCTGTAAGAAAATTCTTTGAGATAAACAGTTCTCATATTAAAATAAAAAATACTAATGTCAAAAAAATATACAAGACCCAAAATAATCCAATTTTGAAAAACCAAAACTTGTGCTGAATTGTGTTCGACAACTGCAGGCTTTTTTTCTTAAAAAAAATTCTGTATAACCAACAGTTCTCAAATCAAAACAAAAAGGCTGCATTTGTCGAGTACAACTGCAAAAGTTTTAGTTTTTCGAAATTTTATTATTTTTAGGCCTTGTTTGCTTTTTTAATTTGACATTTTTTATCTTGATATGAGAACTGTTTGTCTCGCAGAATTTTTTTAAAGGTAAAAAGATTGCATTTGTCAAAGAAAACTCCGTATTCGTTTTGGTTTTTCGAAATTTGATTAGTTTTGGGTCTTTTAATTATTTATTTTTTGACATTTGGGTTTTTATTTAGGAACTATTGATCTGGCAGAATTTTGTTGAAGGGGAAAATACAGCAATAAATGTTGAACTCACAGAATTTTCTTAAAGGGGCTCCATAGCATTTTTCGAGCACAATTCAGCACTTTTTTTGGTTTTTTGAAATTTCATTATTTTTGGGTCTTATACATTTTTTGACTTTTGAGATATTTTATTTTAATATGATAACTGATGGCCGTACAAAATTATGTTAGAAGGAAAAAAGATTACTTTTGTCAAACTCAAGTTTGGATTTTTAGTCGCGGTTCTTGCAAAAAAAATTTTCTAACAATTTTGCCTGTAATTTTCGACTTTTCCAAAAAACCGTTTACAGTAAAAAATTGCACAACTCTAGCACAATTTAGCAAAACTTAAATTTTGTTGAGATATTAAGTTTACGGTTCGAACTCTCGGAGAATTATATAGCAAGCTGAAAATACCATTTTATTTTCTACTTCAGCATTGCTCTTTATAATGATCGGGAAACTTTTATTCCCTTTAAATTTTTAAAGTGAAAATTGCCAAGAGTCGATATTTAATTTTCACTTGATTGTTAATCAGATTTAATTTTTTTTAAATAATTCAAGAAAATAAATGTTTCAGAAAATTTAGATTCAAAAAGTATAAATATTTTTCATTTCTTTCGACGAGACAAAATATTTTGTACAATAAATAAGTAATACAAAATTATTTTGTTTCGAGCGTATTTTGCATTGCCTACAGTTAATAAAATAAATAAAACTTTGTTAATTGAATACTCAAAATGCGAACGCTTTACAAATTGTATCAGGGCTATAAATAAGTGAAACATCTCTGACTTTTTAAATATTAAATCGAGGAATTATCTATTTTTTAGATTTGGTACGCAATATACATCATCCATAAAATTTCGTGAAATCCTTTCGAATCGTTTAAAACGCCCTAAATGCTTTAAAATCAGATAAAATCCTTTAGAAACCCTGAAATTGGTTGATATCCTCTAAAAATTCCTAAAAAATCGTTAATATTTTTAAATGCATTGAGATCTTCAAAATCACTTGAAATCTGTGGTAATCCGCTGAAATCTTATAATTTATTTTGAAATCCTGTGATTCCCTTAAATATGGTGAAATACCTAGAAATCTCTGAAATCTCTGTAATCCGTCGAAATCCTTAGATTTCCCTTGAAATTAAATTTTATTTAATTTATTCCATAAAGTTCTCTTTAAATCCACTGGAATTCCTTAAAATCATTCAAATATCACCCTACGAAATTCTTTCAAAATACTTAGAAATTTTGAATTCTTGTTAAATTCCTTGGAGTTTTTTTAATCTACCCTAAGCTCTTTAAAATCCTTCACATAAATTTTGTAGGTTTTTAAGTTGAAATCTTTTTAATAAGATTCTTTTTAAAATTGTACAATATGAACAATTTAAATCCGAAATTACACAATTTTTAGTTTTAAATTCTTTGAAGTTTTGTTAATCATACCCTAAGGTCATAAACTGCTCAAAATCCTTTAAAATTTCTTGAAATTAATAAAATCCCTGAAATATTTGAAATTCAATTAGAAATACTTTAAATTCGTAAGATTTCAAGTCGAAATACATTACATTTTTTTAAATAGTTGAATTTTCATGCAAAAAATATTACTACCAAAAGTTGCATTAATTTAACCAAATAGTTGAATTCTTAAATAAATAGTTAAATTTTAAAGCCAAAAAGACCAGTTTTTTTGAAGAAAATTAAATTGAAAAAAAGTTAATTTAAAACCAAGAAAGGTGACTTATCTACCATCAAATGTGAATTTTTAATTCGAAATGCATTTTCAACTCATAAAGTATTAATATTCAACCAAAAATGAAATAATTAAATTTTCAGATAAAAAATTTGTTTAGCAAACAAACATAATTTCAACAAAAAAGCTAAATTTTCAACCGAAGAGGTGTATTTTAAAAAGAATTAACTTCTAAAAAACAAGATCAATTTTCAAGTAAGTATTTCTAGTCCAGGCATTATGACGAAATAACGAGTGAAAAAAACGTTTTTTTTTACCAGTTCCAAAAGTTACTTTTGCATGACACGATAATTTTCAATGCATATTAGAGCAAAATGTCCTTTTTTTAATACTTTTGAGGCAAAAAAGTGATTGAAATTGATTGAAAATGTGTAATATGTTTCCATTTCATTAAACAAACCGTTTTTAATTAATTTTTATAACAAAATCTTATCCTAACCACCTTTAAGTACTTTTTGAGTACTATTGTAGCAAAAAAGTAATTATAATTTATTAAGAACGTGATGCACATTTTTTATGAATAAACAAGTCGTTTTTTGATAATGGTTTATAATAAAATCTTGTTTTAGCCACTTTTAAGTACTTTTTGAGTACTTTTGTGTAAAAAAAAGTGATTGTAATTGATTGGCAGTGTGTAATATGCTTTTTTCATTGACACAAAAATAGTTTTTTAATCATTGTAACAATATCTATTAATTAATAATTTCTCTGTATTTGATTCCATACTTCATCTTCTTCGCAGATCATAAAAATACAGTCACTCCAGACACTTTTACCAAGTTTTGAAATCTGTAATACTTATCTTGTACAAACACTTGATCTCTTGAGAGTTTTACGATTGCGTGTTTATTACAAAATTGATAACAATTTTAAACTGATGTGTTAAGTCTGTAATTCATTTAATTAACGATTTCAATAATAAATCAGTTTTTAATCCCAGAATTGATTAACTATTGATTTTGCAATCACTTAAATTTGACGCATTGAACTATTTTATGAAATTAATTAAAGAACTTTTAGATATAACTATTTTTTACTTCTTTATTTATTAAATTTTTAAAACAATAAATTACATTTTATGTGTAATCACTTTCAACTAATCAATTACTTACTTATTTTTAATGCAAAAAAATGGTCGCAGTGTGATGGACGTAAGTATGAAATTAAATGCAGAAAGAGTGTTCATTGGAAGATATGGTTACAATTATTAAAAACTATTTTTATAGCAATAAAAAAATACTACAAATTGCAAATCATTTTTAATAAAAATATTTTCTTATTGATAAAGAAACATATTAGACATTCTTAATCAATTAGAATCACTTTTTTGCCACAAAAGTACTAAAAAATGACCAAAAAGTAATCATAAGTTTGCGGTACGCTCAGGTGTCTTTATGCAGGAGTGTACTTTTCCAAGGTCATATCTCGTGAGCTATTAAGGCTAGGACCCTTTTTTTAACTTATGCTAAATTGACTCCACTTTCATTTATTCTCTAGGAATTTTGTCGTTGAATTCACAGGTAACGAGGTATTTCACAAAAACGCAAATTCTCCGGTTTTAGTCAAAAATTAAAATAAAAATGAAATTTTTTAAACCTTGCAATTCCCAAAATAATAGGACTAAAAGACTTTTCTCAGATGTGAGCAGATTTTTGTAGAGCTTATTCCATCCTCGAGCATCATTAACGCAAACTAAACTTGACATGATTTATTTTAGAAAACTAAACTCCACTTGTTTCCCGTAAAAACAGGCAAAAATGGTCAACTTTGAGGGGTTATAACTCATGGCCTATTATAGGTAGAGCATTGTTCTTTTTTTGTAATCACAGAAAAATTGAGCCTTCTTTCAGACACGTGAAATACTTTTCCGTACAGTAATTTTCAATATATTATTACTCGAAACCTATGGAAGGTAGCGGATTATTTTTTCAATCAAATTTTCTCATGATTTTATCCTTTTTATTCTTCCTGTTTAAAATTTTGCTCTAAAATTAAATGGGAATTATCCGTCCACGCAAAAGTAATTTTTAAAACTGTTTTTAAAAAACCGGTTTGGTAATCGATATGTTCTAGCATTTTTGATATCTCATTAAAAGCATTGAATGTGGGATTTTTTCGGGAACCAAACTACTAAATGCCTAGACTATTGCATTTTTAACTAAAAAGATGAATTTTTAACCAATTGCTTAAATTTTCAACCAAATTTTTAAATTTTGAAGTAAAAAAGAATTGTTTACAAAACAGTTGATCTTTCAACTCAAAAAATCGATTCTTCAACAAAAAAGTTAATTTTCTACCAAATAATCAAATTTTCATCAAAAAGTTTAATTTTTGACCAAAAATATGAATTTCCTACAAAAAAAAGTTTACTTTCAATTAGGTAGTTTAATTTTCTACCCAATTTTTGAATTTAAAAAGATTAATTTTATACAAAGGAGCTCAATTTTCAACTGGAAAATATGAATATAAAACAAAAAAATTCATTTTTTTAAATGTAGTTAACTTTAGACCCAGAAGTTGATTTTTTAATAAAAAGGAAGAATTCTTAACCAAACATGTTTTACAATGTTGACATTTCAACCAAAAAGGATTTTATTTTGAAATCAAAATCAGTTGAATTCAACCAAACAAAACGCATTTTCAATAAAATAGTTAGACTTTAACTAACAAGGATTAATTTACAACCAAACAGTTGAATTTTTAAACAAAAAGGATGAATTTTCCACTAAAAAGATCAATTTTCAATTAAAAATATAAAATTTCATTTTAAAATAGAAATTTTAAATCAAATATGAAATATTTAAATGTTTAGTTGATAAAATTAATTCTCAACGAGGACTAAATATCAATTTTTAACAAAATAGTTCAATATTCAATAGAAAAGATGAATATTTAGCAGAATACATAGTTCAACTTTCAACCAAGTAGTTGAATTTTTAAACCAAGGAGATGAATTCCGAACCAAAAATATATTAGTACTGTTTTTAAGTATAAATATTTGGATTTTTCAAATATGAAGGTTTTTCCTTTTTCAATTTGTACAACTTCTTGCACTCATTCAAAATCCACAAGAAAATTTTTAAATAAAAGACATAGTAACGTAGTTGCCTTCTTTGTCATCTTTGAATTCTCAAGTTCTTTTCTCGTCCCAGTTTATCCAGTTTTTTGCATTCTTTTGAAATCTATATGAAAATGTTTAAGAAAATGAAAAGTGATAACTTTATTTTAGATTTTCAAAAAAAATTCTCAAATACCCAACTTTTTATTTCATACATTTTTTAACAATAATATGCACTGATATAGTATATTTACCATAAACTTTCCGTTTGGTATTTTTTTCGGTAAAAGAATTAATTTGTTTGAAAATAATTTGTTCTCCGGAAAAACAAAAAAATACGAAACGGAAAATGTATGGTAACTAGACTATATCAGTACCTATAATTCCAAAAAAATTAATGAAAAAGGGGAGTTTTTGAGAATTTTTTTCGAAAATCCAAAATAAAGTTACTATTTTTTATTATTTTTTTAACCTTTTTCTGGATTTTGAAAGAGTGCAAAAACTGCATAAACTGAAAAACAAAAAACCTTCATACCTCATAAATTGTATAATCTCACAATTTTTCAAGTAAAATTTGCAAAAAACTTCTTGTAACTTTAGAATTTTAAAATATTTCTAAACAAAAATCTAAAAATGTGTTGACGTCTTAAATGCTGTATTAATTGAAATAATCCGTGTCTCCTCATTATCCAAGTACAAAAACAGATTTCATACTTAAAGCTAACCCCGAACATGTCACCCTGAATGATTTGAAATAAATTCGGCCAGTGCAATATGGAGCAATTTGAGAAAATAGTAGCATTATAGTGTGATTTTTTTCAAAATAGCAGCAAAAAAAGTGTCAAAAAGTGTCATCAGTGGCGTGAGCCCGAGATCTTTAATAATTTAAAAATTACACGTTTAGGATGCACTTAAGATTCATTTCTCAAGACGTAAGGATTTTTCGAAACACAAGAGACGATACCTCGAAGGTGTCGCGCATCGATTTACGCCTACTCATATACTGTATAAAAAATTCCTTTGTTAGAAAACGATTCCTCGGTCGCGAAGTCGGTCTCCCTATGAGTCATAAAACCAAGAAACGGGACCTGTGACTCAGAACCCGAACTTGCCAACAACGTCCTGACCAGACTGCATTGGAAACATTTTTCGGTCAATTTTGCCCATGATAATATGGCAGTGCTTTGCGCACGAATTATTTAAATAATAAAATAAGAAATCGTCACGGAATCGACTAAAGTCTTCGGAAGAAATTCCCTGACAATTCCAGGTAGTTTCCGGGTATCTCAAGATTTTTTCAGGTATAATTTTTCATAGTACAGAACCATTCAAGTATTTCGCAATTTTTTTAACAATCAACTGGGAATATGTAAACAATCTCGCAAGTTTATTATAAATAATGTTTTTTCAGTCCTCGTCAATATCTATATTTTCAAAAATAGAACTATTCACATGTAGAGCAAAATTACTGTGTTTTTTGTTTGTGAAAGTAACTATATTAAAGGATAAATGATGTCTTAATGGTGCAACTTTCTAGGGATTTAATTAATATGTTTAATTTAGAAAGCTCTAACCAATTATTATATAAGATATTCTTAAATATATTATCATCGTCGAGTAATTACATAAATAAATAACATTACAAAAAATCATTAATCATCACTTCAATTTGTTCCGAAAATTCGTGAATTCGAAAAATAATGCAAACAAATTTTTATTTTATCTTCATATAACTAAAATACAGCGCATATTTAAATCATTAATATTTTAAATGATAGATTCCAGGTGAAAAGATACCCCCTAAATACAAAGGAAATAAGGATGTGTTTTAAGAAAATACTTAAATATATTCTTTGAAGTAAAATTCATGTGAGCACTATATTCAGTTCAATTAAAAACATTTCCAATTCCTAATATATCAAGTAAAAATTTCACTTTTTTAACAATATAGATACATTCTTAACCAAATATTTAAATTTAAAACATAACAAATGAATTTTCTGCCAAAAAGGACCAATTTTTTTGAAAATACTTGAATTTTCAAACAAATATTTGAATTTTCAACTGAAACAGAACATTTTTCAACAAAAAATGGAATAGTTAAAATTAAAGTTCAAAAATTAATTTTTGATAAAAACAAGGAATTTTCAATAAAAATAATACAATTTTCAACCAAACAGATAAATTGTCACCAAGAAAATTAATTTTCTACCAAAAAAGACGAATTTTCAACGAAATTAATGCATTTTTAAACTAATAGTTAAATTCTCAGTCAAAAAAAAAATGTTTAACCAAGATGAGGAATCTTCAACTTGAATAGTTGAATTTTAAACCAAAAATATGAACTTTCACACAAAAAATAACTTTCAATAAAAAGAAAAACGAATTTTTAATTTGAAAAATACATTTTTAACGAAAATGATCAGTTTGTAACTATAATACTGCATTTCTAAATGAAATAGTTGAATTTTACACATAAAAATATGTATTTTCCAGTAAAATGATGAACCGTTAACTGGAATCGTATTTTCATTCAAAAAGACGAATTTTCAACCAATTCTAAACTAAAAAGGATACATTTTCAACCAGAATTGTTACATTTTTAACAAAAGAGATAAATTTGCAATTAAAATTATCAATCCTCTAGCAAAACATGAGTTTTTAACAAAAGTTTAATTTTCTACCAGCAAAGACCAATTTTCATCAAAAGACTTGAATTTTCAAACAAATGGTTGAATTCTTAAATGAAAAAGATAATTTTTCAAAAAAAAATCAAATTGTTAAATTTAAAGTTTAAAAATTCATTTTTCATCCAAAATAATTAATCTACAACTCCAATAGTTAAATTTTCAACCAAAACATGAATTTTCAAGCAAAAAGTTTTACAAACAAGAAGATTGATTTTCCACCAAAACAGGCGCATTTTCATATGATTCTCAACAAAATACATGAACTTCCAAGTAAAAAAGATCAATTTTTAACTAAATAGATGAATTTTCAGTTAATAAAATTAATTTTCATTTAAAAGAAAAATTAATTTTTAATTAAAAAAGTATATTTTCAAATAAAGTAATGAATTTTCAACAAAACTGATGAATCATTAACTTAAATAGTTGAATTTTAAACCAAAAAAACAAAATATATCAATTTTCAACTATAAAATATTTAGCAACCAAAATATAATCAGTTGCCTTTTTAGTTTAAAAAATTATTTCCACCAAAAAGATAAATTTTCAACTAAAATAATAGAATATTCAACTGGATTAGTAAAATTTTCAGTTACAAAAAATTAATTAAAAAAAAAATTCTAAAATTTTGTAAAGCTACTTTTACAAATAAAAACAAAAGATTTTATATTACAATTTTAAACAAATTTACGCACGCTCTCGAATAGTTCAATAGCTTCATAGTTCAAGAATTTGGCAGAAAATTAAACTATTTTGATAAAAATTCAAGTCGTCGGTTGAATGTTAACTTTTTTTTTTTTGAAAATTTATATTTTGAGGTTAAAAATTCCACTGTTTGTGGGAAAACTATATTTTTGGCTTCAAAATTAAACTATTTGATTACAACTAAATTCTTTAGTTGAAAATTTACTTTATGGTATAAAATTCATACTTTTGGGCAGAAAATGTAACTGTTTTGTAGAAAAATCATCATTTTTAATTGAAAACTCAACAATTTGCTAGAAAATTAATCTTTTTGTTTAAAAAATAAGTTCTATTTCAAACATTCAACTGGCTTGTAGAAAACTCGTATTCTTAAATCGAAAATTCAACGATTTGGTGGAAAATTAAACTATTTTGTTGAAAATTTAAGTCGTTAGTTAAAAATGAACTTTTTTGTTGAAAATTGAACTTTTTGTGAAGAAAATTCGCCTTTTTAGCTTGAAAATTACAAAATTTAGTAGAAAATGAAACTATTTGGAATCAAATTTATTTTTTATTTGAAAATTAACCTTTTTGAAGAAAATTCATGTTTCTGGATAAAAAATGCAACTGTTTTGTGAGAAAATCATCTTTATGACTTGAAACCTCAACAATTTGGTAGAATTTTGATGAAAATTCATGTGGTAGGTTAAAAATGAACTTTTTTTGTTGAAAATTCAACTGTCTTGTGACAAATTCGTATTTTTAGCTTAAAAATTAAATAATCTTTTTGGCTCGGAATTTTAACAATTTGGTAGAAAATTGTTGAAAATTCAAGCGGTCGATTAAAAATAAACTTTATTTTTGAAAAATCAACTGTTTTGTAACGAATTCGTATTTTGAGCTTGAAAATTAAACAATTTTATAGACAATTAAACTATTTGGTTTTAAATTTCCTTTTAGTTGAAAAATAACTTTTTTGTTGAAAATTCCTACTTCAGGGTTGAAAATTCAACTGTTTTGTAGAAAAATTGTCTTTTTAGCTTGAAAATTTACTTCTTATTTTTTAAATAAACTGTCTTGTAGAAAAATAATCTTTTTGGCTCGGAATTTTAACAATTAGGTAGAAAATTGTTGAAAATTCAAGCAGTCGGTTAAGAATGAAATTTGTCTCTAGCTTTAAAATGAAACAATTTAGTAAAAAATTGAACTATTTGGCTTCAAATTAACTTTTTTGTAGAAAAGTCATATTTTCAGGTAAAATTTTGACCGTTTTGTGGAAAAATCATCTTTTTGGCTCGAAAATTCCACAGTTTTAATAAAAAATGGTTGAACATTCAAGTGGTCGGGTGAAAATTAACTTTTTGTCGAAAATTCATATTTTGGGGTTAAAAATTCCATTTTTTTGTAGAAAATTGTGGGTCCGGATGCAATAAGGGCACATAAAATTTTTTCGTGCGAAAACGAAGTCCCCTGGAGGCTTTAGAAAAAATTTTCGAATTTTA
>NC_046664.1:36347839-36404350 GCF_010883055.1 Belonocnema kinseyi | reverse complement strand
TTGAAAATTAAAATTCGAAAATTTTTTCTAAAGCCTCCAGGGGACTTCGTTTTTGCACGAAAAAATTTTATGTGCCCTTATTGCATCCGGACCCACAATTTATCTTTTTAGCTTTAAAATTGAAGAGCTTATTAGAAAATTAAAAGGATTTGTTCCAAATTAACTTTTGATTGAAAAATAACTTTTACGTTGAAAATTAAATTGCTTAGCAGAAGATTCGTCTTTTTAGTTTAAAAATTGAACTATTTGGTTGCAAATTAACTTTTTTGTTGTTTAAAATTGGTCTTTTTGGTTTTAAAATTAAACTATCTTATTGCAAATAGCCTTTATGTTTGAATGTCAATTTTACCTATATTTTCCCATTTTTCACTGCATGCTACAAAAATATCAATATCATTAACTCAGTTGGCGGTATCTACATAATTTATATATGATTTCTAGAGGTCTAGAGCATAAGGCATTTCTAATGTTCATACTGAAATTCCTGTCTAATGATGAAAAAAATGATGTGCTCCTTCTAAAAAAGAAATGGAAAATGATGGAATGTTCTAAATTTAAATTCCATATTGTAAGCAAGCAAGCAGACTTTACAAACTTTAAAGATTAATTAATATAAACTACTCCATTTATTGAAAAAATCTGTACTTTTCCAAATTTTGAATGCTTCATTTCCAATTAATAATTCTAAAGTAATCGAAATACAAAAATGGTGATTAATTTAAACTTGAAAGAAAAGTCGAAAAAGTAGACTTTAAAAAAATACATTAAACAAATATTAGAATAAACAAACATTGACATATATACCTATATAATACGACATAATTATATATGTATGCAGAGCATCATAATTGATAGGAGTTTAAATTGTTTAACATACTTTTCGAAAGTACATATTTCAATATTGCAAACAATTGAATAAAGCGAATAAAACCAAAAATATGCGTTTAGAGAATGATTAGACAAAACGAAAACTCCGAATATAATTACTGATTGTAAGACTAGATTCGACTCCTTTTATTAATTGATGGGCATTTTTATTAAAGTATGTAATCAAAATTAAATAGAAAATCCGAAATACCGGTTAACAGACACCGGTAATCCGCAATGCGAATTGCGAAGCGAAAACATCAATGAAAAGCGACATAACCTCGAAAGTACAAAACCTGCCATTGCATCTCCGCATGTACATTATTGCACTAATTTCGGGCCTCTTATAATATCTAATTACACAAATGAATTTCCGGCTCACCTTGTAGAGCAGAGATTCCTCGACAGTCGTTACAGCTGAGACGATAGTCGTTAGATTTTTTGCAGAAGCTTATTATTATCTTGCTCGGCGATCGTGTTTCTACGTATTTCCACGTGTTTCTCTTTCTCACCGACACTTACGGATCACACACGTTGACATCAAAGCCTTGGATTGTAAGTAAAGTGTAATGAAACTTTGGACATTTAAAAAATTTCATGGAATTTTGGAAATGTTTCAAAGCTTCAAATATTAAAGCGGGAAATTTTGAAATACTGGAACATTGTCAATACTACGCGCGCATTAATTACCTTTTCTTTTTAAAAAAATTGGGTTTACTTTTCCAAAATTTTGTTATGGATTTTAAAGAAAATCTTATATTATTTGAGAACATTGCATATTATTTACAGAAGTTTCCTTAATATAGGGAGAAAATCTCAGAAATTCAATATTCGTTCACATATTACGAAACTTTATTTTCGAACGTTTACCCCCCCCCCCCCCCCCCCCCCCCCCCCCCAGGTAACATTCCTTAACATTTCCGGTTGACCCCCCTCCACTCCCCTCATCAAAGTTACGTAACATTTTCATATTATGTATAAAAACATAATAGACTTTTTCTAAATACAGAAGGGGTTTTTAAAGATCAAATACTGCATAGAAGTATATAAAAAAATTTTTTTATGTAACACTGAATGCTTTCATAACATTTTTTTAGTCACACAAATTTTGAAATTATCATCAGTTTGTTTTTAAACTTATATAAACATACATTTTCTAAGAATCTTGAGAAAATCGGACGAGATTTTTTAATATTTCAGATGTGTCAAAAAAGAATCTAAGAGATTAAACCATTTTTATTTTATTTTACAGAATAAAACAGCTACAAATTTGTCGTTAATACTTTTTTGATAGGAGGCGTAGTTTTTTCTTGAAGTTGGAATAAAATGTTCAATACAATTTTTTTATAGAATACTCCATTTTTTAATTATAGAAATCAGACAATGAAAATACGTATGATTCAATATTAACGTAAATTGTGAATTATAATTACATCAAATTATTGAAATTATACATTTTTCAGGTTAGCCGAGAATAAAATTAAATACATAAAATTCGGGAATTATAATAATCGAGAATTCTCCCATTCGAGATTTTTATTTGGCGAGAAGTTTTTAAAAAATAATTTTTATTAAAATAAAAATATTTGGTGAGGATTCATCTTTCATAGTGAACATTGTATCAATTAGTAATATAAATATTACGTAATTCAACTACTTTTTTGAAAATTCGTTTCTTTTAATTATTATTTTTAACTGAAAATTTAACTATTCTATTTTTGTTAGAAAATTGATCATTTTTAATTGATAATTCAAGTATCTGCTTAAAATTCCTGTACTTTGTTGAACATTCAACAGTTTGCTCACGACTGTTTCTCTCTCTCTTGACCAAAAAAATATTCTTAGTTAAAAATTCCACTTCAGAATTCATCATTTTTGGAAGAAAAATTTAATTAGTTAGTTAAAATTTAAACTCTTTTGTGAAAAATTAATCTTTTGGTTAAAAATTGAATTTTTAATTGAAAATGTAACTATGTTAGTTGAATATTCCATCATTTTAGTTAAAAATTCATCTCTTAGGTTAAACACAAATTTTTTAAACTAAAAATTTAACTATTCAATTTTTGGTTGAATAATTATCCTTTTTAGTTGAAAAGTCGTCTTTTTGGTAGAAATTAATCTTCTTTGTTGAAAATTAATCTTTTTGGTTGTGAATTCAATTATTTTAGTTAAAGATTCATCATTTATTTCGAAATTGAGTTTTTTTTTCTTGTTTAAAATTCAACTTTTCCAGTTCAAGATTCGTCATTTTAATCGAGAATTCATTATTCTGTGTAAAAAAGTAACCATTTTTTAAAATTCGTTTCTGATGGTTAATAATGTATTTTTTAACTGAAAATTCAACTATTCCAGTTAAATTTTCGATCATTTTAGATAGAAATTCATGTATTTCGTTGAACATTATTTTTTTTTACTCAAAATTTAACTAATCAATTTTTGTTTAAAAAATCAACTTTTTTGGTTAAGCATTCGTCTTTTTTATAGAAATTTGTCTTCTTGGTTGTAAATGTAATTATTCTATTTAAGGATTCATCATTTCAACTGTAATTTAATCTTTTTGATTTAAAATTGAACTATTCCGGTTGAAGATTAATCATTTTAATCGAAAATTCATCAATTTGTTTGAAATCTAATTTTTTAAATTAAAAATTTGACCATTCCATTTTTAGTTAAATTTTTTTTCAAATCAACTATTTGGTAAAAAATTTGTATTTTTTTTAGTAGAATATTAAAATATTTCGTTGAAAGTTCATGTATTTTGTTGAAAAATCGTCTTTTTTTGTAGAAAATGTATCTTTTTTCAAACAAGAGGATTAATTTCAACAAAATACATGAATTTTCCACGAAAAATTTTAATATTCTATTAAAAAAACACGAATTTTAATTGAAATAAATGAATTTTTAACTAAAAAAGATTAATTTATAAACAAAAATGCAATAGTAAAATTTTCAGATAAAAAAAAAGCTATTTTCAAGCAAAGAAAAACGAATTTAAAAAATTAATTTTCCACAAAAAAAAGACGATCTATCAACAAAATACATGAATTTTCAACGAAATAATTTTAACTAAATGAATTTGAATTTTAACTAAAAAAATACATTTTTAACAAAAAATGGAATAGTTAAGTTTTTAATTATAAGAAAATTAGATTTCAACAAAACTGTTGAATTTTTAACTAAAATGATGAATCTTGAACGGAAATAGTTGAATTCTAAACAAAAAGAATGTGTTTTCAACTAAAATTATGAATATTTAACTAGAATAGTTGAATTTAAACCAAATTTGATTAAAGGCAAGTTAAAATACTTTGTTAAAAATTTAAGTTATAAGTTGAAGTTCATTTTATTGGTTGAAAATTTAACTAGCTTTTTTAAATTCGTTTTTCTTTGTTTGAAAATAATTTTTTTTAACTTAAAATTTTACTCTTGAATTCTCAGTTTAAAATCGATCCTATTTAGTTTAAAATTCAAGTATTTGGTTGAAAATTTGCTTTTTTTATTAGAAGTTTAAAATATTTCGATGAAAATTCGTGTATTTTGTTTTTGGTAGAAAATTCATCTCTGTTTGAATTTTTTTTGCGTGGAAAATTAATTTTTTGAATTGAAGATTGATCTTTTGCAGTTGATATTTTAACTATTTGTTCGAGAATCCATGTATTTTGTTTAAAAAACGATTTTTTTTGTTGAAAATTATACTGTTCTATTCTTGGTCGAAACGTGCCAAGTTTTTTTTAGGGATTTAAGAGGAGAGTCTACGAAATAAAACCAAACTATAATAACTTTCATTTTCAGCCCACACCTACCCTCGCCGCAGCGCCTTAAACATGATCCAAAAATAAAAAAATACATTTTTACGTATTATGGTTACTTTTTAGCAATTTCCGTCATCTTTTTCCTACGAATAATTACTAATGGACAATTTGAATATTTACCATGACTTTTTAAACAATTTCCAATTCTTGAAACAAATGTAAATTATTTAAACAATTTTGTATTCCGAAAAAATGTAAAAAAATAATCTATTTTCTGATTGAAATGTAATTGTTTTATCTCTGTTTGGAGTAGTAAATTTGTCTAAAAACATGTAATTATTTAAATAATGATTTATTGTCTATTTTAAATTTTATAAAAATTGAGCATTATCAACTTTATTTTTAAATTAGTATCATATGATAGGTTTTGTTGAATAATTACATAATTTTGATACATTTTTGTTAATATTCAATACATTTCTATTTGTTTAATACATTTCTATTTATTTGCTTAAGAAATTTTTTCCATAGCTAAAAAAATGAAATAAATGAGAAAATATACAATTATGGTTCTGACTGTATAGTGTATGGAAAGAATACATTTACCACTTTTCAATTGTTTAAAAAAATATAATTTGTTTAAATAATTACTTTTCCAAAAATACTTTTAAGATCGTAAATAATTGTATGTCTTTTATTTTATTTCAGTTTTTTAATTATAGAAAAACAACTGCTTGAGCAAATGAAAATTGTTTATACAAGTAGAAATTCGTTAAACATTAGATGAAATGTATCAAAATTATGTAATTATTCAACAAAAAGTAGCATAGGATACCAATTTCAAAAAAGTGGACATGCCTGGCTCAATTTTTAGAAATTTTGAAGAAAAAAACAATAAATAATTGTTTAAATAATTACATAATGTTTTTAAAAAAAATTACTTCTCCGAACAATGACAAAATATTGCATTGCAATCAGATAATACGATTATTTTTTACATTTTTAGGGAATAAATAATTTACATTTGTTTAAACAACTGAAAATTGTTTAAAAAGCCATGCTAAATATTGAAATTGTCGATTAGTAATTATTTGTATGAAAAAGACGAGGAAAAATGCTAAAAAGTAACAATAATACGTAAAAAAGGAGTTTTTTTTTAATTTTTGGGTAATATTTGGGACGCTGGGGGGAGGGTAGATGTGGGTTGGAAATGAAAGTTATTAGTATGGTTTTATTTCGTAGACACTCCTCTTAAATCTCTAAAAAAATTGGCACGTTTCGATGAAACCCTGGAACATGAGTTAAATTTTTCGAAAATTCCAAATTTCCCCATGTTAATTAAATCTGATTTTGAAGTGCCCGGTGGAACGTGTTAATATTCGAATTTCGAAAAGAAAAATTACGGATTTTCTTTTTTCGGAAATGGAAACTGAGGGGGGGGGGGGTGTCTTGCCCTCTAGAGTCTAAAGTGCAAAAATTTTTTGAAATGAATTTTTGGACCACCCTTATGTGCATTCACGGAAGTGAGTTCTTGCTTATATCGATATTTGACGAAAGAGGTAAAAAATTGTGAAAAAATTATCAAAGATCTCACTTTGTGGAGTGATAATATCTGCGTGGAGAACAGAACCAAAACCAGTATATATCATCACGATGTTACTGGCGCTCTACAAACTATTAAATACGTGACTCAATTGATTGGAGGGGCAGATTTTTATTGGATTAAAAAAAGTTTTTAAACGCATTTTTATCCCTTTGATGTCTTAATGATCAAAGGTTTTTGTAATTGGAGGAAGGTGGCAGAAAGAACGTTTATCAGTACTGATAATTTTTACATTTGAGAAGCATGTCAAGTCAGAGTTTCGAGGAAAAAGTTCGGAAATGTTTATGTGTCTTATGATTATGAGCAAAGAGGGTCATGGACGTTCATACGATATCTGAAAGAAGTTACGTACAATAATACAGAGTGTTTACTCAAATGCTGAAATAAAATTCTCTGACAATTCCAGGCTTTTTCCAGGTATAATTTTTCGCGAATTTTTGTAAATAATGTTTTTTACATTCTCATCATTTATGATTGAGAAAGTATTAGAATTGTTGGAAATTTGACATCACAGGTTTTAAACGGATCTCCACGTTTCGAGACCACCTGAATCCAACAATAAGGTTTTTACGATGGCGTCTGTCCGTCCGGCTATCAGTACAAACGATAACTCTCGACAAAATGAACGGATCAAATCCATCTTTAGCACACTTTTTTAAGGTCCTAAAAGAAAGGCAGACATGAAGCATTTTCAACATTTTGTAAAACCGACATTCAAAATTTTAAACCAAACAATGCAAGATATGAAAAAATGTCAAGAGAAGAAAAATATTGCTTTTTAAAATCCCTATAAGACTGTCATGCCAAATTTTTGGATTTTCTTAGAAAATCCAAAATTCAAATTTTGATTGGCCAAAAAATAATGAAAAATCAAAAAATTCTATTTTGTGGTAAAACTATGCATAATGCGAAAAAAGATGAATTGACGAAAATTTAACCCCCAAAAAAATAAACAAATTAATTAATAATCACTTCTTGATTAGAGGCATTCTTTTGGTTTTATTCGTGAAAAATAACATTGAAAATAAAAACATCAAATAAATAAAAAATTTGTGGAAAACCCCCTCAAGTTAAGAACAAAAGTAATTCAACTAAAATTGTAGCCTAAAACATATCTAAAAATTTGTTATGAATTACTTTTTGATAAGACGCGTAGTTTTGGTTTTAATCATAAAAATGACATTAAAAATAAAAATGAAAAATTTATGGAAAACGACGAAAGGTACGAAAACGAATTGATAGACAAAAATTGTTCGTCTAAAAAAGTGATGCAAATTTATCATAATTTATTACATTCTTATCATTTATGATTGATAAAGTATTAGAATTATCCTAAATTTGACACTACAAAATTTAGATGTCGAACCAAATGACGCAAAATACGAAAAAGTGTTAACAAGAAATATTAGATTTTGAAAAATCCTACAAATTTTCACTTAACCATTTTTCAATAGGACTAGTCATTTTCTTTATATTTCTCGAAAGCAGTATGCGGAACATCGAAAATTAATAACTTAAGCCAATATACAACGCAAAACAAAATCTCGAGAAAAAAATGAACGGATCAAATCCAACTTTTGCACAATTTTTTTGGTAATAGAAGAAAGAACGAATTCGTTAAAAAGCCATTTAGGATAGTAATTCAAAAAGTCAGAGCTTTTTAAACAAATTTGAGAATTCTTTTTAGATTCAAAAATTCTATGTATGACTGTTGGTAGTACATCTAAAGCTTTTTTAAGATAAAAAATTATCTGAGTTATAGCATTTACAAAACTTAAAAAATCAATCGATAATTAAAATTTTTAATCAAACAAACGGTTTGAAAAAAGTAGAGAGAAAATGTTGCTTTTTGAAAGGCCTACAACATTTTCATAACAACTTTTTGAATATAATTGAACAATCGAAAATTCAAATTTTTATTGCACAAAAAATAAGGAACAATAAAAAAATAATGTTGTGCTCAAACTATGTATGATACATATGAATAAAGATGCACGAATCAAAATTGTGCTCCCAAAAAAAGATTTACAAACTTATTATTATTACTCACTTTTTGATAGGATACGCAATTTTAGTTTTATTCATAAAAAACAATAATAATAAGCAATTAAATGTTTGGACAAACAACACAAGCTACGAAAAAAATTCAACAAAAGCTGTTTGACCAAAAATTGGTGTATATTTTGGAAATTAATTCTCTTAACTGAAATTTTAACTATTTTGTTGAAAATAGAATTGATTGGCTGTGAATTATCTTTTTTGTTAAACATAAATATTCTCGAGTTTTTTATTTTTATTTAAAATCTAGTTTGTTGAAATATCAACTATAAAATTTTACATTGAAAGTGAATCTTTTTAAGTTACAAATTTAACTCTTTGGTTAATGCAGCATCGTAGTCAACAATTTTTTTGTTATATATTAAAAAATTTTTTCTGTAACTTAACATTTAACTATTTTATAGAAAAAATCTTTTTTTACGTAAACACGATAACTCTCGAAAAAATGAGTAAATCAAATCCATCTTTGGCACACTTATTTTAGGTCCTAAAAGAAAGGACGAGTTCGTGAACCAGCTATTTTTGATAAAAATTCAAAAAGTGAGCGTATTTTGAAAATGTTTGAGACCACTTTTTCTGAATTTGAAAATTCTATGTACGGATATTTATAATACTAAAAAGGACAAACAATTTATCCTTATGACTTTTTTCGATAAAATGAAATTTCTCAGAGATATAGCTCTTTCAAAAATTTTTAAATCAACCGTAAATCAAAATTTGAAGCCAAAAAACGCACGATATAAAAAAAAGTCAAGAGAAGAAAAACATTTATTTTTGAAAGCTCTGCAAGAACATCATAGAAAATTTTTGGATTTTCTTCAAAAATCAAAAATTTAATTTTTTATTGCACAAAAAATAATGAAAAATAAAAAATTCCATTTTGTGGACAAACTATGTAGGATACGAAAAAAGGTGAATTAATAAAAATTGTTATCCTACAAAAGATCTACAATTTCTTGAAGGCTCACTTCTTGATATGACGCGTACATTTGTTTTATTCGTGAAAAATAACATTGAAAAAAAATAATAAAAAAAATGTGTGGAAAAACGACGAAAGTTACGAGAAAAAAAAAAAGATTTTACAAATTACGGTCGAAAATTGAGCGCGCAGCGCGAGTGTCACGATGAGAATGTGTCCCTTAAAGTCTACAGAGCTTTGAGAAACTTATCTTTGACAATACATAATTAAGTAGAAAATTCAGAACATGAAGACGTATATAAATACTGCCATCTAAAAGAGATCTTTTTGATAAAGTTTTTTTCAAGCATTCCAAATGCAAAGAATAAATATCCGAGCGCGAAGCGCGAGGTAACCTAATATCAAGCGCGAAGCGCGAGATTCAACCGTCGCACGCCCTAGGCGCGTTCAAACTTGCGAGCGAAGCGAGCTGCGCGCGTAGCGTGCGATGAGAATGTGCCCGCGAAAGGGGCAGATTTTTTTTTGGTTTCTAGAAATTTAATTAATATTACAAGATATTTGTTAATATTTTAACACGTTAAATTAATTAAATAATACTAAACATATATTTAATTATTTCTTAAATTTGTCTCTAATGTCCACAAATCTGAATAATAATTCAAACAAATTTTTATTTTATCTGCTTATACTTAAAATTCGGTTCATATTTAGGTAAAATAATATGGGTACTATATTTGATTCAATTTAAACCGATTAAAATTTCTAATTTTTCCATTGAAATTTGGATTTTCAGATTGATGAATTTTTAACCAAATAGTCGAATTTTTCACCGTAAAGATGAATTTTTTGCCGAAAAGATTTCTAAAAAATGCATTAATTCTCAATCAAACAGTCGGATTTTCAACCAAACAAGATGAATTTTCAACAAACAGCTGAATTTTCAACTAAAAAATATAAGTTCTCAACAGAAAATGGAATAGCGAAATTTTCAGTTAAAAAAATTATTTTTCCACCAAAAATAAAACTGATCTTTTTTTAAAACAAATTTAATTTAACTTTTGATCAAATATCTTGATTTTCATCCAAAAAGACCAATACTCAACTAAAATTATGAATATTTAATTGCATTACTTGAATTTTCAAGCAAAAAAAGAATTCTCAAACAAGAAGATTAATTTTTAAACAGGAAAAATAATTTTCTACCAAGGAAGACGATTTTCCAAAAAAAAATATAAATTTTTAACAAAAAAGTTGAATTCTTAACTAAAATATACCAGTTTTCAACTAGATAGTTGAATTTTCAACCAAACTAATGAATTTCCAACTAAAATGATGCATCTTCACCTGAAATAGATGGATTTTAAACAGAAAATACATTTTTGAAAAAAAGTTCAATTCTGAACTAAACGGTTTTATTTTTAACCAAAAAGATGAATTTTCTACAACAAAGACAATTTTTCAACAAAAAAATATATTTTGTCTTTTGCATTCAAAGCGAGGAGTATTTCACTAAAATGACGAATTTTTAACTATAATAGTTCAATATGAAACTAAAACAATGATTCTTCAACCAAAATAATAAGTCTTTAACTAGAATCATTAAATTTCCAACAAAAAGATTAATTTTGATTCCAGAAGATTAAGTTCTACCAAAAAAGTAATCATTTTCAACTAAAAAGATAACTTTTCAACCAAATATTTATTAGTTATATTTCCAGTAAATAAAATAATTTTCTACAATAAAGAAAACAAAAAACAAATTTTCAACAAAATAGTTAGTACTGGCCACTGGAATAGTTCAATTCTCAGTGAAAAAGTTAATTTTCAGTTAAAGAAAAAACGAATTTTCAATAAAATAACTCATTTTTAACGAAGGAGATGAATTTTCAATTTAAATGCTGAATCTTTAACAAAAACAAATTAATTTATAACTAAAGAGAAATTATCAACAAACTAATTCAATCTTAATTCAAAAAAGATGAATCCGGAATAAAAAATGTATTAGTTGATATTTCAAACAAAAAATATTAAAATTTGTAATAAAAAATAATTAAATTCAGCCAAAAAAACGAATTTTCAATGAAACGCATGAATTTTGAACCAGATACTTGAATTTTCAAATAAAACCGATTAATTTTTAATCAAAAACAGAATAGTTGAATTTTGAGTTTAAAAAAATTGATTTCAAACAACAACAAAAAAATAATTTTCAACAAAATATTCAATTCATTAATGTAAGTCAGCTTTTACAAATGAAGAATCATTATTCAATTTAATATTGCAATTAGAAAAAAAAAATGTACGATCTCAACAAAATTCCCTGACAGATAAAAATTCCCTGGTATTTCCCGGATTTTCTAGGTATATAAAAATATCTTGACAAATCCAGGTTTTCTAGGCACGGTAGACACGCCGTGTAATAAACATATTTCGGTTTAATGGGTGATCTTTGTGCCAAAAAATCAGCAACTGTGTAGCCACTGGAGTAGGAATTTTATGAGGTGGATTTTTTTTATTGACCCAATTTTTTTTTTATTTTTAAAAGAAAAGTCTATGAGATAATTTTAATTATCACACATTTCATATCGCATGATGATATAATGCGATTTAAAATAATCTTTCTATCCTTTCTCTTTTTTTTTGAAATTATTATACAAACATAAAATAACTTTCGATTTCAATGCGTAATTCTAAAATCTTTTACTTTACAAATTATTCATTTTGATCTTTATTTTTAAGTTTACATTTTTCATTGGAAGAATTTTAAAATGCACCTTTGAAAATCGAAAGCGCATGAAACTGTAAGTTTCTGGTAAAAGGATTTTAACGTAAAAAATTGACATGTTTTAATTTGAGTTGAAAATTCAACTGTTTGGTAGTATTTTTCTTCTTGACTATAAAATCTTTTTGGGCCGAGAAATCATCTATTTTTTTCGAAAGTTCTCTTTTTTTATGAATTCGACCATTCTTGACTCAAAATACATTTTCTGATTGAAATTTCAACTTTTACATTTTTTGTTAAGAATTAATCTCTTATAATTAAAATTTTTATTAATTGTTTGGAAAATTATTCATTCTGTTAAAAAATTAACAATTTTGTTAAAAATTAAACATTTTTGGTTGAAATTCATCTTTTTTGTAAAAAATTGATCTTTTTGGCTTGAAAATTATTTTTTGTTATTAAAGATTCATTACTTTAGTTAAAAATTCACCTCTTTGTTTCAAAATGTAACTATTCTGTTTAAAATTCAACTATTTAATTGAAACTTCAACAATTTGGTTGAAAATTCTTTCTCTCTTGACTGATAAATCTTTTTTGCTATGTTACAAATTCCTATTTTTTGGATAAAATAAACTATTTTTTTTTAATATGAACAAATATCCAATAATTCATCTTCTATTGTTAAAAATTTTATTTATTGTTTAAAAATGTATTAATTTTGTTACAAAATAAACAATTTCATTTCTGGTTGAGAATGTAACTATTTCGTTAAAAATGCTTCTATTTCAGAAGAAAATTCAACTATTTAATTAAAATTTTTTTAAATATCAACTATTACATTTTTTGTTGAAATTTCACTTTTTATGATTGAAAATTTTATTAATTGGTTGAAAATTTAATAATTTTGTTAGGAAATCAATAATATTGTTCAAAATTCATCCTGTTTGGGTGAAATTAAACTATTTTATAAATAATTCATAATTTCGTCATAAAATTTCAAAAATTTGGTTGAAATTTTGTTTCTGTTTTTACTGAAAAATTTTTTTTAGTTGAATAATCAACTATTTTGTTGAAAATTCCTCTATTTTGTTTAATTCAAATGTTTTTCATTTAAAGTTAAAATCTGTTTTGGTTGAAATATCAACTATTATATTTTTTGTTGAGAATTCCATTTTATCATTTTGTTAAAAATTCATTCTCTTTAGTTAAAATTAAACTTATCCGTAGACGTGTTTTTATTTTTTTGGCTTGAAATTTAAAAAAAAAATGAACTATTTGCTTGAAAATCAACGTTTTTGTTGGAGTTTTGATTATAAAAGTCTTAAATAAAAAAAAATCTGTTTGACTTTTCTCAATAACTGACATTTTTGTATTGAAAAAGGATTGTAAAAACGGTTACCAACGATTCTTGTAGGTATTTGAATTTATTTATACGAATTGTTTAATATCAACAATTTAATTCCTTACAATCTCCCAAACTTGAGCGATTTAATTGATTTAAAAACTATTTTAATTTTTACATTCTCATTCATGAGAGTGTAATGTAATCGTCCAAATTTTCGATCTCTGGTTTTTAACGGGTCTTTACGTTTCCGCACTCACGGAATCCAAAAATCATAAAAATTTTATCGGTGGCTGTCAGTCTGTCTGTCTGTATGTATGCATGTGTGGTTACCTGAATGTATTAGCTACGCTAACTTTTGAAGGATTTATGCAATCAAGTCAGCCTTTGATACACTTCTTATAGTTCCAAAAATAAAGGCTAAGTTTGTTAAGCAGATATTTCCAACCAAAATAAAAAATTTAGAGCATTTTCAAAATTTGAAAAAAATTTTTTTTTGAAATTTGAAATTTTTTGACAAAGTTTCTTATAGATGGGCAGAAGGCTTGCAAATTATTCAAATAAAATTTTTTATTTCGATCAAAATTAGAAAAGTTATATACTTTCGAAATTTTCGAAAATTTGCAGAAAAATAAAATATATATATTTTTCTACAAAATTAAAAACTTTCATTTCAATTCATCACTAGATATCAACTATATTTAGAAGCTATGTCAGTTACATTTTTCGATCAGACAAAAATTTAAAAAATTTGAGCTTTTTCAATATTTGAATACAAATTTTTTATGAGTTTTAGAAATTTTTGTCAAATTTTCTGATGCGCGTCAAAAAGAATTGCAAATTATACTAATTACATTTTTAAATTCGATAAAACACCAAAAAGTTATATGCTTTTCAACATTTTGAAAATTTTCTAAAAAAGGTCAAACAAATTTTTCAATAGGTTCAGAAATATCAATTCAAATTTCTACTAGATGTAAAGTGTATGTTTTTCTAAACTATTATCATGAAATTTTGTAATTAAACAAAAGTTCCAAAAGTTGGATCATATTCAACAATATGCAATTTTGATTTTTTAAGAGATCCATAAGTTTAAAACGTTATGTTTAGTAGATTTTAATAAGATTTGCAAATTATTTTGAGACCCTTCTTTAAAATCAAATTGAAAAAAATGCAGTTACAATTTATGGTTGTAATTCCTTTAAGTTTAAATCAGAGTTTTCGATTGAAGTTATAGTATTTACAATATTTCAATATTAATAATATAATAATATTGGAATGTGCCCGCGCAGCATATTTTATTAATGTTCTGTTTTAAATTAATTATTTTAATCATAGCTTATGTCTTATAGTACATGAAATCCTTTTTCCATTAGTTTTATTTTTTTTTATTTATAAGTAAATATGACCCTTAAAACTGAAATCCATCACAAAATTCGTTGATCTATCAACATCATTCAATTTTTTTTCTAATAAAAGAAATTAGTTTTAATTTTTTTAATTGTAGAAAAGCATTTACAAAAATCTACCAACGTTTCGGTGTTACAGTTTTAATTCCAATGCAATTTCTCTTAATCTTAAGATTTTTGTAGACAAATTTAAAACTGTTAAAAAATAAACATTATTAAGTCAACTCAAGTTGCATATCAGCCATCAAACTTTAGCGACCTCTAACTATATATTTTTTTAATCTGAATAAATATAGAATAACTTTCGCGTCACAAGAAAGAATTTTCCGCTGCAAGGATTTAGAAAATAAAAAAATCGGATTTTGGCTGGTACATATACATTTTTTCAAAGATTTATTTTTTTTAACGAAGCTTTAACAGAGTATATAAGTGTGAAAAATAGAGGAACTATCTTTTAAATAGAAGAAATTGTTCGAAAGGGGGAGAATAACTGTAATTTCTGAATGAGGACGCTTTTTTAAATAGTTGTTTCAATCGCAGTTTTTTTCTTTTCCACGCTTGGATATGAAGTTTTTTGAAAATATGAATGTTCAGGAAGGAAATACGAGTGAAGGACTTAGTGATGTAAAAAACATAGACCTTGAAGCAATTTTTTCGATCTTTCGGTAGCTTCAATAAAGTACTTCCAAAAAGATACTTGAGAATTCGGTGGTAAAATACGAAACTGAAATAAAAGAAAAGGCCGAATTCGATTTTTGGGTTGACTGCCAAGTGATCATTTTAATAGTGTGAACGCAGATAAAATGATGAAGATTTTAGAGTTTATTAATTAGGTTGATTGTAAAAAATAAAGAAGAGGTAATATTTTTTTTATACTGCTCCATGTGGTGTTTTATTTGTCATTTCGAAAACTGATCAACCATGCTGAAGATTGAAACCAGTTTTTGAAATGCAGGGTTGCTATAAAATCACAATTTCGAAATTCCCTCATTTTCCCTGATCGTTAGAAATGTCTTTTTCAGGTATGAAAACAAGGATGAGTGAAGAAATCCTGAAAAATAATATTTCCAGCCCCCCAAAATTTCACAATTGGAGAATGCCAGAAGAATAAGATTACCAAATAATAAAATTTCCGAATAATCAAATTCCCGGATTCGAAAATTCTTGAATAATAATGGGACGACTGAAAAATATTAAAGTTTCTAAAATTATTGTTTTATCTTAAAATCACAATACTTTGATAACAATTTTATCCAGAAATACATTGCTTTCAATTATATTTATGTTAAATTCTAACATTGTTTTTAGAAAATTTAAACATTAGAAATATTTTTTTATAGAAATATTTTTTTAATCTATCTTTAATAAATAAATTAAATTGATAAAAAAATAAATTGTTTAAATACAGGAATTTTCTATTTAGAAGATTTTATAATTCTGTAATTTCCTGTCGGAAAGTTTATAATTCGGGAATTTTCCATTTCGATCATATTAGAAACTTTTCGGGAATTTTATAAATACGAAATTTTATTATTCAAGAATTTTCTAAATCCAGAATTTTGTAATTCAGGAATTTTATTATTCCCGAATATTATTATTCAGGATTTTTCAGTAATCCTGAATTGGAAAATTTCCGAAAAGTTTATAATATTACCGAATTTGAAAATTCCAGAAATTTTATAATATTATCGAATTTGAAATTTCTAGGCAATTTATAATCTTACTGAATTTGAAAATTCCTTAATAATAAAATCCCCGATAGAAAATTGTCGAATTATAAAATATCCGATCTAGAAAATTTCCGTATGCAAACAATTCAACTTTTTTATCAATAAAAATTTAATTTTAATATAATTTTAATAATTTATATAATTTTATAAATATAAAATTTTTAATTATTTAAATTAGGGAATATTATAGTTCGGATATTTTATAATTCGGCAAATTTCTGTATAGGGAAAGTTTCAAATTCGGTAATATTATAAACTGCCGGGAATTTTCTAATTAAGTATTTATATAAACTATTTGGGAATTTTATTATTCATGAATTTTACAACTCGGGAATGCGAAGACTGAAAAGTTACGAAAATTAAAATTCCGGGCACAATAAGATTTTCAAATTTAAACAAAATAAAAAATTGTTTCTTTTTGAAATTTTATTTATCTATTAAAAATACCATAATAAAATATTGTTATTAAACCAATTTTTTTATGTTGAAAGTTTTTAGAATTATTTTTCGAATTTAAAATAACAATAATTATATTAAAATTGTATAAAAATATTAATAAAAGAAGCCGTTAGCCTCAAATACAAAAGACAAATTCCCCCTAAATTTTCAACAAATATAAAATTTATATATAATTAAGGGAATTAATTAATTTTTATAAGATTAAATTTTTATAACAAAGTAGGATTCAATTCAGCACTGATTTATCTACAAGAGGGTTATCTACAAGAGTTTGGATATTTTATAATTCGTAAATTTTCTCTCGGGAATTTTCCAATATCGGAATTATATAACTCAGAAATTTTATTATTCGGGATTTTTCAGTCCTCCCGAACTTGAAAATTCCCGAACAATTTATAATATTACCGAATTTGAAAATTCCCAAAAAACAAAATAATTTATATTTTGATATTTTATAATTCGGCAAATTTCTATCAGGAATTTTATTATTATGTAATATTATAAACTCTCGGTAATTTCATTAATCGGGAATGGGATGACTGAAAAATTCAGAATTTAATTAAGTAAATTAATTGTTTTTTATAAGTTTAAATTTTTCTAACAAAGAATCATCCACTTCAGCACTGATTTACCTCCAACTTTTTTAAAATTAACAATTCAATTTTTTTAAATGTTTTTTTGTATTTAAAAAAAATACTTTGTACATTTTCAAACAAAACTTTTCATCAAAAATATATATTTTTTTAATTATTGCTATTTAAAGTTCAAGAAATAATTTGCAAAAACTTTCAGTCTAAACAGATTTTTCTTCGATATAAATATTTTATTATTTTATTTTTACTAAATAAATTACATTGATTAAAAATTTTAAAAAAGCTTTCGTTTAAATTCGGGAATTTTATAATTCGGATTTTTCAGTCATTCCTCCAATTCGGAAATTTTAATTAAAAGTGAAAAAAATCTTCATTTTCCACCTTTTTTCACCTGGAAAATATCTTTAATTAAAAATATTAATATGTTAAATATGCACTGCACATTAAGTATATGAAGGTCCAATAAAATGTTGTTTGAATTATTATTGAAATTCATGGAACAAGTTAAAAACTGATTAATTATGATTTTATTATTATTTATTTAATTATTGAATGTTGATAATGTATTTAAAAATACCTTGTAATATAATTTGCTGAAGCTTCGTAAATTAAACATTATTAATGAATTGTGAGGGAATTTTTGGTACCGGGCTTTGAGCAAACACTCTGTTATAAAAACTCAGATATTAAATATAAAATCTCGTTTTTAAAAAGTGATGTTTTATTTTTTAAAAAAACAAAAACAAATTACTGTTTGTAATATTAAAGATGAAGAAAATGTTTTTTTTCTTCAGTTCATTTTTTTTTGTGTAGAACTGGAAATGTGAAACCCACAGACTAAGCGGAAAAGAATGCAGTCTGCGAGCGTTGCACCGACATTCTTCGCGCAGAAGGTGATTCACGGCGATTGAACTATAATTGAAGCAAAAATGAGTCACTTGTTAAGGAACGACTCGAGAAATACAACAAAGAATCGATTTACAAACAAAAAAAAAATAAATAAAACGATTGCTTTGTAGGTTTTAAGCAGTTTTTAAGTATTTCGTTTTTTAATGCATACACATGAATTTTCAAATAAAAAATATAAATTTTCAACTTAAATGGAATAAATAAATTTTAAGTTCAAAAATTAATTTCCAATGGAAAAAAGATTTATTTTAAATATAATAGTTCAATTTTCAACAAAAGTGATACTTTTTTTTAACTGCATTAATGAAAAGATAATTTTTTTAAAACTAAAATGATGAATCATTAACTGCATCAGTTGAATTTGTAACCAAAAACGAATTATCAATAGAATATTATTTTTCTGCTAATTAATTTATTCATTAATTTTAATTTTCAATTAAAAAAAAAAATTAATTAATTATATTTCAACCAAGGAGATTATTTTTGTACCAGAAACGGAAAATTTTGATCAAAATGCATGAGTTTTCAACAAAAATGATAAATATTAAAGCAGAATATCATTCATTTTAAATAAAAAAGATGTATTATCAACTAAAATCATGAATCTTTATCTAAAATATTTGAATTTTCAACTCAAAAAAAAAAAAAAATTTCAACCAAAAATTGAATACTTAAATGTATAGTTAAAAATGTTAATTTTTAACCAAAATCAAAAATCAAATTTCCAATAAAGTTAAAGTTAAAGAAGTTTATTCTCAATCGAAAAAAAAAACTAATTTTTAACAAAAAAGTTAATTTTCAACCAAATTGTTGAATTTTCAAAAATGTATGTAGCGCAATCTGCAACCAACAAGATTATTTTGCTATCAAAAAAGACTAATTTAAAAAAACATGAATTTTCAATCAAAAAGATAAATTTTCAACCAAGAAGATTAATTTCCTATAAAAAAGACAATTTTTTCAAAAAATACATAAAATTTCAACTAAAAGAGATCAATTTTCAACAAAAAATTAAACAGTTATATGTGTACTTAAAAAATAATTTTAAACGCAATATTAAATACTTACATTTTCAGTTAAAAAAGGTAATTTTTAACAAACAAAAAAAAGAATTTTCAACAAAATAGTTGAGTTTTCAACCAAATTGATAACTTTTATAAACTTAAATAATCTTTAACTGCAATAGTTGAAATTTAAACAAAATTTCAACCAAAAGGTTAATTTTCTACCAAAATGACAACTTTTTATCAAAATAAATAAATTTCAACCGAATAGTTGAATTTTCAGTAAGAAATTAAATTTTTCATCCAAAAATCGAATAGTTAAATTTTTAGTTCAAAAAATTAATTTTTAACAGAGAGAAAATTCTCTCTGTTTTGAACAACAAAAAACGATTTTTCAACAAAATAGTATAATTTTCAATGAAGAATATAAATTTTCAATTAAAATCAGGAATCCTTAACAAAAGAAATGAACATAAAGTTTCAACCAAATGGTTAAATTTTGAAATCTAAAAGTTGACTTTATTTTTGAACCAAATTGTTGGATTTTTATCAATATAGTTAAATAAATAATATAAATAGATACATTTTTAACAAAAAATTGATTTGTTAAATTTTTAGTTAAAAGATGAATTTTCCACGAAAAAAAAGGAATTAAGAACAAAACAGTGAAATATTCAACCAAAAAGATGAATTTTCAATTAAAATGATGAATCTTCAACCACAAATGGAATAATTATGTTTTAGTTGAAAAAATGAATTTTTAACCGAAAAAAAATCAAATAAGTTGCTGAATATTAATATAGTAAATTTTAATAAATAAATAAATAAATTTGACAGTATTTTAATTATTAATCAAAATATATTTAAAATCTTAAAAATAAAATGAATTATTTTTTATATTTATTTTTTATTGAAAAAATGTAATTTATTTGTTTAATAAATTTTTTAATATAAAATAATATAATTCAATAAAATACTTAAATTTTGAACTAACGAAATAAATTTTCAACCAAAAAAATGAATACTCAACCAACACGATTAATTTTATGCTGAAAAGATGATCTTTAACAAAACAGTTCAATTTTCAATCTAAGAAATTAATTTTTAACCAAAAACGATTAAAAAACAGTTGAATTTAAACAAAAAAGATGGATTTTCAACTAGGAACAATTTTTCAGTCAAGAGTGAAAAAAGAGTCAACAAAACTCTTGAATTTTCAAGCAAAAACCTGATTTTTCAACCAATTAGTTGAATTTCCAACAAAAAAAGATAACTTTTCTACCAAACCTAGAACCTAGTTAAATTTAAAAAAAAATCTAAAAAAAAAAGAAACGAAATTTCAGCTAAATAGTTGGATCCACTAATACAAAGCTATTTTACAAAATTAAAAAAACATAAGTTACTTAATTGTATATATCAAAATGAAGAAAAAAAATTAAGCACACTCTTGAAAAATTCCTTGAATTTAAAAACAAAATCCCTGAAAATTTCACGCTTTTCCAGACATAAAAAAATTCCCCGACAATTTTTCGAATGAAAATCAAGGAAAGAAGGAAGAGTGTAATAAATATCTTGAAGAAAAGAAACCCAATACTGTTGAATCTTATATTAACAATAATTGCAGAAAAGCGATAAGGACATAGACCGTTTATCGCACAACGTATCCTAGTTTGCTTCTTTTTTTTACATCATATAATACATTCACAGACACAAAATTCATTCATAACAATCCACTCATCAGCAATTAAATTTTCCGCTCATGCACTCGCATTCTTTCTTTCTATACATGTATAAGTTCCATGAGCGCTACCGACTCGATCTTAATATAATACAAGGCGTTTTCCCTAAAACCAGGGAACGTTAAAGGGTATTTTTTTGTGATCTGGGATCAAACAGAACCAATATTGTATGAATTAAAATTAAAAATTGTCTAAAAGTCTTTTAAAAATGCAAAAAAATTGTTACTGAAATTAGACCGACAAACGCTGTATCTATCTGGCATTCTGGCAAGCAAGAGTTAATAAAAACCCGTCAATTAATATAATCAATAGACTATTTAGAGTATTTTCCTTCCTCTTTTTCTTACTTCTCCTCATTATAGAAACTATTATCCAGTTTCTATTTCTACTATTCAGTAACAAATTTGGTTCGTTTCTAGTCCATACCACAAACTAGCGATCCTACTTGATGTGAACATTGTACAATGTACTACGTTATTTCCTGAATTTGAATTCAATGTCTCTTTTTCGTCTCGATTAAAAAAATAAAAACAATTCTCGGACATGCGTTTAAAAGGGCAAACTAAGCGAAATAACAGAAATACTTTGAAATTGATTGTCTGAATAAAACTTAAAAAGTGTCACGAATACCATCATTCGTTTACTCACTTTATCAAGATTTTTTATCATCACTCTAGCTTTAGACTCAATTGCTGCCTTCCACATTTTTTTCACTTCGCCAACAGTAAATTACCTAAATGAAAAATAGGTAAAACTTAAAGCCAGTTGAGCCTCGGCGTTAGTTGACAGAAGACTTATAATTTTAAAAAATTTAAACTGACCGAAAACGACATTTCAGTATGCGCGAGAATAATTTCGAAAAGTTAGTAAATGAGATGGTATTCAATTTTACAAACATCTTTTTTCGATTCTCTGAAAACGATAGGAATTTTTTTGGCTAAATTAGTTATTCCGAAAGAGCTTTTTTTTTTATTTCAACGATAGAGTCGCGCGAAATTTCGCAACGCGTGAGTTACTGTCTTTGGATTCTCCGCCCTGTAAAAATCAATTAATTAGTTTCTAATATATCTAAAGACAAATTTAAATTTAAATCAATTCTGGGTGGCCACTCGACTGAAAAGTTTAAATTATTATATTATGACCTAACAGTCATAATAATAAAATTTAAATATAATTTAAACATTTAATTTCAGTCTATAATTTTATTCATTATAATTACAGCTTATATGCTTTAATTTTTTTAAACAATAATTTTTGGGAAATGTTATTTCCATATTTATGTCCAAGAGGTTTAAATTTTAAAAGCTGTCAATTCAAAATTGTCGCAAGAAAAATTTAAAATTTACACACGTTTTATTTTCAATTCTTCAATGTAAGTTTAAAAATTTTAAATTGCTTAATTGTTTATTTAAATGTAGTAATTTGCATAGTTGGGCTTTTTCTTCCGCTTTAGGCAAAATTTGTCATTTTTGTTCAATTTCAATTTACAAATGCTCACTTTATTCCTTGAAAGGTTCTTTACAATTTAATTAATTCTATTTTTATTAAATATTATTAGGAAAATGTTTGTTATTCAATAAATTACTAACCAAACTGTAGGTATTATTTGCAGATAAAAAAATTTGGAAATTAAAAATACGATTTTTGCCTAAAACAGCAGAAAAAAAACAAATGTGCAAATAACTAAATTTAAATAAGCATTTATGACCTCAGCTACTTTAATATTATTTAAGCTTGGAGTTTTTATTTATTAATTTTATAGATTAAGTTAAAGATCAGGTAATTTTGAACTTGGCGGATCATTGAAATATTTGTGCACTGTTTTTGAAAATGAAGAATTACTATTTAAAATTGTTTAATTTTGAATCCATGAATTTGGAATTTTTCACTTTTTAAGAATAAAAATTAAAACAAATTTTTATTTTAAGTCTTTAATACAGACTTTTAATCTAATTTTGGATAACAATTTTTACCTGCAATTGGTTGCAACATTTATTTTTAATCACGTTCAAAGTGTTTTCATTGTATACGTGAAATCTTTATATTTTTTTGAAAATCTAAGTGAAATATTTCAAATCTTTGTAATCTTTGTACAAATTTTTTAATCTTTGTAAAATTTTTTAAATCATTGAAATAATTTTAAATATTCATGAAATTTTTGTGAAATCTTAAAATCTTTGACATCTTTTAAATCCTTTGAAATTTTTTGTAAAATATTTATAATCTTTATTAACTTCTTCTATTTTTTTCTATTTTTTATTATCATTTTATATTATCTTATATATATTATTATTATTATTTTATATTATTCTTTATTTTCTTTATTATTTTAAGATATTTGAAATATTTGTCGAATCTCTGAATTATATCAAAAGCCTCTAAAATCTTTTATAATCATTTGAAATGCTTATGAAACCTTTGTGAAATCCTTTGAAATATTTGGAATATTTTCAATCTTTGTGAAGTCTTTTGAAATCTTTATAAAATCTTTGTACAATCACGGAAATCTGTAAAATTTTGAAAATCTTTCGAAATATTTGTTAAATCTTTGAAATCTATAAAAAATCTTCGTGAAATCTTTGTAATTTTTATCAAATCTTTGAAATATTTTGAATATTTCTTAAAATCTTTGAAATCTTTTACAAATTCTAAAATGCTTCAACCTCTTTTGAAATATTTTCAAATTTTTTAACTCTTTAAAATTTTTGGGAATCATTAAAATATTTGCGAAATCTTTGTCGAATTTTTGAAATATTTAAATATATTTTAAATCTTTAAAAATATTTTTTCACTAATTTGAAAGCTCTATTAAATCTTTGTGTAATCTTCGTAAAACCTTTGAAATCTTTGTAAAATCTTGAAAGCTTTTGGAATCTTTTAAAACTTCTACAATCTTTCAAACATTTTCGAAATCCTTGTTAAACTTTTGAAATTTTTGAAATATTTGTGAAATCTTTAAACTTTTAAAATATTTTAAAATCGTTTGAAATACCTATGAAATCTTCATAAAACCATAGAAATTTTTTTGAAATCTTTTAAAACTTCTAAGATCTTTCAATATCTTTTCAAATCTTTGTGAAAGTCTTGATGTCTTTATGAATTATTTAAAAAAATTTTAAATATTTCAAAATATTTTTAAATCTTTATGATCTTCGTTGATCCTTTGAATTCTTTGTGAAACTTTTTAAATCTTCGTGAAACTTTAAAAATATTTTTGAACATTTGAAAAATGTTATCAAAATATTTTAAAACCTTTTGGAATCTTTAAAATGTTTGTTATCTTTGTGGAACTTTTGAAATCGTTAAAATCTTTGAAAAATCTTTGTATTCTTTTGAAATTTTTATCAAAGCTTTGAAATATTTTAAAACTTTTAAAATATTTTTAAATCATTTGAAATCTTTGTGAAACTTTTGAAATTTTGATGAAACCTTTGAAATCGTTCTGAAATCTTAAAAATCTTTTTAATCTTTGTGAAATCTTTTGAAGTTCTTATGATACCTTTGTAAAACCTTTAAAATCTGTAAAAAATCTTGTGAAATCTTTATGAACACTTTGACATATTTGTGAAACTATTAAAATCTTTATGAAGCTATTGAAATATTTTAAAACTTAAAATAACATAAAATCTTTTGAAACTTTTATGAATTTTTTGTGATACCTTTTAAATCTTTTAACAACTTTGTCAAATCTTTTAAAACTTGTAAAAGGTTTCAAAGTCGTTGAAATCTTGGTGAAACCTTTGTAATTTTTGAGAAATTGTTTAAATCCTTTGAAATATTTTGAATACTTGGTCAAATCTTTGAAATCTTTTTTAACTTCTAAAATGTTTCAATATTTTCTGAAATATTAACAATTTTTTAAAATATTTATCAAATCTTTGTGAAACTTTTGAGATATTCGAAATCTTTGTAGAATTTTTAAAAATATTTAAATATATTTTAAATCTTTCAAAATAGTTTTCAATAATTTAAAATCTTTATGGAATCTTTGTGAAATCTTTGTGAAATCTTTGTGAAATATTTTTCAATATTTATGAAATCTTCGTAAAACCTTTGAAATCTTGGAAATCTTTTAAAGCTTTTAAAATCTCTAAAAATTTTTCACACTTTTTTGAAATCTTTTAAAATTTTTAAACATTTAACAAGAGTATGAAATTTTTATTAAATCTTTTTGAAACCTTTTAAATCTTCGTGAAACCCTTAAAATATTCGTTAAACTTTTTAAATATTTAAAAAATTGTATGAAATTTTTACAAAATCTTTGACATAAAATCACTTAAATCTTTTGGAATCTTCGTAATCTTTGTAAAATCAACGTAAAGCCTTTGAAATCGTTGAGAAATATTTGAAATCTTCTAGAACCTATTAAAACTCCTAAAATCTTTCAAAAATTGTTGAAACCTTTGTTAAACCTTTCGAATTTATGTTAAACTTTTGAAATATTGTGAAATCTTTTTGAAAATTTAAAATATTTCAAAATACTTTTAAATTTATATTAAATCTTTAAAAACATTTAATCTCGTTGAAATATTTGTGAAATATTCTGAAAGATTCGAAACCTTTTAACACCTTTGAAATTTTTTGAATGCTTTGTCAAATCCTTGAAATATTCTGAAAACTTGGTCAAATCTTGGAAATTTTTTAAAACTTTAAAAATATTTCAAAATATTTTAAAATTTTTTGAATTTTTTAATCTTTTCGAATCTTTAAAACCTTTGTCATCTTTGTGAAACTTTCGAAATCGTTGAAAAATCTTTGAGAAGCTTTTGAGTCATTTGAAATCTTTGTCGAATCTTTGAAATATTTTTAAACTTTTAAACGCTTTTAAAATATCTTTAAATCATTTGAAATCTTAGGGAAACTTTTGTAATTTTTTCAAAATACTTTAAATCATTTGTAATCTTTTGAATACTTGGTAAAATCTTTTTGAATGTTTCGAGATATTTTAAATCTTTGTCGAATCTTTTAAATGATTAAATATATTTTAAATCTTTTACAATCTTTTTCAATAATTTGAAATCTTGATTAATCTTTTTGCAACCTTTAAAATCGTTGTGAACTCCTTTGAAATATTTAAAATCTTTCCAAATTTTTGTGCAATTTTTGTAAAACCTATGAAATCTTTGTGAAATCTTTGAGTTTTGAAATCTTTTAAAATTTCCAAAATCTTTTAACAAATTTTAAAATATTTTTTAAGCCTTTGCAATTTTTGTAAAACTTTTGGAATATTTGTGAAATCTTTAAACTTTTAAAACATTTTTAAATCGTTTGAAATATTTATAAAATCTTCGTAAAACCCATAAAATCATTGTGAAACCTTTTTAAATCTTTGTGAAATCTTTTGATATCTTTTAGAACTTCTAAGATCTTTCAAAATCTTCTGAAATCTTTGTGAAAGTTTTAATATCTTTGTAAATTCTTTTAAAGCTTTAAAAATATTTCAAAATATTTTGAAATTTTTATGAAATCTTTGTTGAATCTTTGAATTTTGTTGAAACTCTTGAAATCTTCGTTAAATCCTTTTTAAAATGTTCAGACTCCTTTGAAATTTGTATGAAATCTTTTAAATCCTCAGAAATTTGTTGAAGGCTTTGTCAAATCTTTGAAATTTATTGAATACATTGTCAAATCTTTTAAAACTTTTAAAATGTTTGAACTTCTTCCGAAATATTAACAATTTTTTTTAATCTTTATGAAATCTTTGTGAAAGTTTTGAGACATTTGAAATCTTTGTCGAATTTTTTAAATATTTAAATATATTTTTAATCTTTAAAAATCTTTTTTAATCGTTTTAAATCTATATGGAACCTTTGTGAAATCTTTTTAAATATTGATGAAATCTTCGTAAAACCTTTGAAATCTTTCTGAAAATCTTGATAACTTTGTGAAATCTTTTAAAACTTCAAAAATCTTTGATAATACTATGAAATTTTTATTGAATCTTTGTGAAACCTTTGAAATTTTAAAATATTTTTAAATCTTTCAAAAACTGTATGAAATTTTTAAAAAACCTTTGACATGAAATCACTTATATCATTTGGAATCTTCTTAATCTTTGTAAAATCTACGTAAAGCCAAATCTTTTAAAACTTTTAAAACATTTCAAAATATTTTAAAATTTTTGCAATTTTTTAAATCTTTTCGAATCTTTCAAACCTTAGTAATCTTTGTGAAACTTTTGAAATCGTTGAAAAATCTTTCTATTATTTTTTAAATCATTGTGAGATCCTTGAGAAGCTTTTGAGACATTTGAAATCATTGTCGAATCTTTGAAATATTTATAAAATCCTTGTGAAACCTTTGTAATTTTTGTGAAATCTTTTAAATCCTTCGAAATCTTGTGAAAACTTGGTCAAATCTTTGAAATCTTTTAAAACTCCTAAAATGTTTTAACATCTTCTGAAATATTTGAAAATTAAAATTTTTAAAAAATCTTTTGGAATCCTTAAACTCTTTGTGAAACTTTTGAAATCCTTTTAATCTTATAAAATATTTGTAAAACTTAGAAAAATTTTATTACATTTTTGGGAAACCTTCGACAATTTTGTGAAATTTCTGAAAGCTTTTGGAATCTTCGGCATTTTTATGAAATCTTTTAAAATATTGATAAAATCTTCGTTAAATCTTTGAAATGTTTGTGCAATCTTTGAAATCATTTGGATTCTTTTAAATTTTCGAAAATCTTTAAGAATTTTTAAAAATCTTTGTTAAGCCTTAGACATTTTTCTGAAACTTTTGAAATTTTTATCAAATCTTTTTCAAATCTTTTAAATATTTTAAAATCGTTGAAATCTTTGTGCTAACTTTTGAAATATTTAAAATCTTTATGAAATCGTTTAAAGTCTGGTTCACAATTAAAAGTCGAGTGTTGAACCCCTTGTTATTTATGTACCAAAAAGTTTTAACATTAAAATCAACACGACAAATGTTTTAAACCCGTTAATAAATGGGGAATATTTTTAGAGATTGGACTGGCCACCCTAAAAATAATAATAATATAAATAAAAAATATCACGTTTAAATCAAGTGCAAACCTCGTAACGGAATTTCTAAATTCCAGAAGCTGTTCCGGCGTCGCGGTGGGAGAACCTCCCGCGTTTTGTGCAGGCATTGCCTTGATAGCTTCTTCCAACCAAGTCGAGACCATCTGGTAGAATAAAAATGTTGTTATCTGAGCCTCAATACTTTTTTTTTAAAAGGCAGACGCAACTCACCTCCCTGCTGGTTAATGCTAGTTCAACGATTACATCAGCTACGTCCGTTAACATATAAGTAGAGAGCGAAAATACAGCCGCATGTAATAACCTTGCTATTAGTGTTTGTCCCTTTTCCGTCACTATTTGTTGAACCAATTGTCGCCTAACCGGGAAGTCAGATCGATTCTACAAAAATATAATTATAAATAATTAGGGGGAATATGAGTGAATTTAAAAATACAGGGCTCGGATCGACTAAAATAGTTTGTCTAATCAAATCCTGGGAAAAAATTCCCTGACAATTCCAGCATTTTTTTTTTCCAGGTATCTAAAGTTTTTTCAATGTAATTATTAATATATGGTAACAGTTTTAATCGAAGAAAAAAATTCCCAGTTTTTTCCCGGTTCGCAAACATTTTTCCCGGTCAATAAAATTAAAAAAATCAAACTCTATTCTAAACATTTTTCCATTTAAAGGAATAAAAAATAAACAATTTGAATATTCAAATAACTTACACGTGTGCACTGAAAGGTACTAACACTTTTCAATTGAACAATATTAAATGAAATGCAGATAAACTGCAAAATTTAGAATTTTTAGCATTCATAAATTATAGAGTTCAAAAATTTAGATTAAGTTCCAAAAAGATAAATCCACATTAACATTTTCAATAATCTAAATTTAAAAATCGATCAATAAACATAGTTTGAGCATACTTGAAAATATTAAAAATTTTATTTCAAAATCTTGAGAAATTTATAAGTTGTTTTAAATTTTTTCAAATTTAAAGTCATTTTTGAGATTTTTCAGAAATTCTACATAAATTTGAAATTAATTTAATTTGCACTACAACTTCTAGAAAATCCTACGAATTAAAACAAATTTCCTTCAAATTTAGATTTATAAATAACAATTGAACACTTATTATTTGTAGAAAAAATTAGGGTAATTTTAAGAGATATTTCGAATTTTTAAAAAGATACAAAATTAATTTAGAACTTGAAATGATATCAAATAATTTAAAAGAAGTATATGTACCGACAAAATTCGACTATTCGTACTAAAATTTCGGTGCAAATAGCCAAAGCCTCGTTTAAAACAAAATGTAGATTTTTGCAGATTTCATAAATTTACCTTTCAAGAATTGTGAAAGGCTTCAACAGAAGAAAAACATTTCCTTATGATTCCATGGAAAATTAAAACTGGTTTTTCATTTTGAAAAAATATTTTAACAGAATATTTAAAAAGATTTTAAGAGTTTTTCCAAATTGTAAAAAAGAGAATCTGAAAGATTTTAAGGATTTTTTTTTAAAAGTGCAAAATTTTCTAAAAATTGTAGGAAAGATTATATTTATTTTAAAATATGTTTAGAAACTCTGAAGAAAATGTAAACACACTTCGTTTAAATTACTTAACATCATATTAAGCTTTAAATTAATTTAGAATCTTTTCGAAACTTCTAAGTATCTCTTAAAATTACTCAAATTTTTTTAAAAATAATAAGTGTTCAATTATTATTTCTAAATACAAATTTAACAATTTCGGTTACAAATTACATATTTTTAAATTAGAAAACTAAAAATTGCAACGTTGAAAGTTTAAAAGCTTTTCGAAATTTTAACAATTCAAAGCTTTCTATGTCAAATAATTATGTTTCAAATGGTTTACTATTAAATACTTCGCTTTAATTTACTCGTATTAAATTAACAGTCAAATAGTGCTAAATGTTAAATAATAATTATTTTTCTTAATTAAAAAATTTCAAATTAAATGGATTAAAAAGTGAATCATTTAGACTGAAATAATATTTTTAATTTAATAAAAGCCATTAATTGCGAATATACGCTATTATACGCTTGAAAATAAAAATCTAAAATGAAGAATTTTTAAAGTAAAAGATTTTTGAAAAACGCATTGTAAACTGAATGATAGAATTAAGAAAAGGTTTTAATTCAAATGATTATGTTAAAAGCTGTTGAAATCGAACTTGGACAGATTTTTCTTCTGGAAATTTGTAAAATTCTCGGTCATTTGCCGGTTAATCATTTCTAAAATTTGTCCAAAAATTTCATGAATTTGAACAATAGATCAAACAAATTTTAATTTTCAAGTTTAAAATAATGAGTTTCTAACAATATATATGGATTTTTAACTAAATAGTTGAATTTTCTACAAAAAAAATAATTTTATACAAAAATATGATTTTTTTCCAAGACCAAACTATCAACTATCAACAAATTAGTTTTATTCCAGAAAAAAGGTAATTCTCAAACCAGAAGACTAAATTTCTACAAAAAAAATACAATTTTTAACAAAATACATGAATTTTAGCGAAATAGTTAAATTATCAACTACGAAAACCAAATAGTTTTCAGGTTTTCCCTGATTTGTGTTCACCCTGATTAAGGTCACAAAATATTCAAATTGAAAAAAATATTAATGGTATACAGTATCATTTAGAACACATATTCAGGGTGGTGATTCGGTGAACGATTTCAAATTCCTGGGTTTTCCCGGTCAACCAAAACTGAAATAATTGCGCTTTTGGTTGAAAAAAATAACTTTCAACCAAAAAATATAACTTTTTAACTAAAAAAGATCAGTTTTTAACCAAAAATTAAATAATTAAATTTTTGGTCAAAAAATTAATGTTCAAGAGACGAATTTTTAATAAAAATTGTGGAATATTCCTAGAATGACAGTTACATTTTTCAGTTTAAAAAAATAATAATTTTCAACCTTTAACCAAAAAAAGAAACAATTTTTCAACAAAGTAGTTAAATTTTCGGCAAAAACATTCCTTTTCATACAAAGAAAAATGGATTTTCAACAAAATAGCTCATTTTTCAACCAGAGGTGAATTTGCAATTAAAATTATGAATCTTGAACGAAAAAAATCATTTTTAAGAAATGAGTTTAACTTTCAACCAAGTAATTTTATTTCAAACCTAAAAGATGAATTTTCAACTAAAATGATAATTATTTACCACAAATACATACATTTTTAACCGAAAGGTCGAATTTTTAATCAAGGAGATTAAATTTCAAGGAGTAAGAACATTTTTAATTAAATAAAATCAGTTTTTAACATAATACGTGAATTTTCAATGAAATAGTTCAATTTTCTATTGAAAATGTGAAATTTTCACAAAGTAAACAAATTTACAAATCTATAGTTTAATTTTTTTTATTAAAAATATCAATCTTCAACCAAAAAGTTGATTTTCATCCAACAAAGATTTGTTACTTGTTAAATAAAAAAATTAAAGTTGTAACGTTCGAAGTGTGGTTTTTTTATTTAGTTTTTAATATTTGATTTATAATTACTGATTTTAAATGACTTGTCAAACATTTTTAAATGTTTCAGAAATTGTTATTTTTCCTCATTACAAAATTAAAATTGTTTAATTTTTAAATTTTAGAAAAAAAAACAATATTTCACATTGAATAGAAGCCTTCAATTATGAATATATTATTTTCAAGGTATTTTTAAACTGAAAATAGTTTATAAAGTTTCAATCGGACGTTTAGATTTATTTCATTATTAAGACTTTCCAATTGAAACAGGTTAATTGCCGTTATAATCTGAAAATTCTTAAATTTCAAACAGATTTCAAATCGTCTTGTAAAATCAATTAATATTCAATTATTAACCCCTAATGCATAGTTTAATTCTGAAAAATCATTATAATTTATATTTAGAGTTGGTAAACTGAAATGTTTGTTTTTAAAACACAATCAAGAAGATTCGGCGGACGATTTAAAATTCCGGGTCATTTCCCGGATTTTCTCGGGCAAGTTTTCCAATTCCCCGGTCACTTAAAAGTAACATTCATATTTGTCGCAAAATATTTACTTTAAATCATGACGTTCATTCTAATCATCCTTTAACACAACAAAGAAAAAAAGTGTAAAATAAATGATTTTTAAATAGAAATATGAATCTTCACCTGAAATAGTGGAATTTTTAACCCAACAGGTGAATTTTCAACTAAAATGATAAATATTTAACTGAAATACTTGCATTTTTAACTGAAAAGATGAATGTTTAAACAATAAGATTAATTGTCAAACAAAAAGATTAATTTTCTACCAAAAAATACCATTTTTAAATAAAAATACATGAATTTTAACGAAATAGATTAATTTTCAATCACAGGATATAAATTTTTAACCAAATAGTTGAATTTTGAACTAAAATAAATCAATTTAACTAAAAATTTAATAATTAAATTTACAAACAAAAAATGAGTTTTCAACTGCAATTATGGAATATTCAACTGCAATTGAATGTTCATTTTCAGTTAAGAAACAAAATTATTTTCAACCCAAAAAGAAACAAATTTTTCATAGGACTTTATTTTTCTACTAAGAACGGTTAAATTTTCAGTTGAAAAAATTAACTTTCAACCAAACTTTGAAAATTATAATTTTCAACTAAAATGATGAATTTTCAACTGGAATAGTTTAATTTTATTCCTACCAAAAAGATAAATTTTCAGCCAATAATATTAATCGTCTACAATAAAAGACGAAATTTTCACAAAGTACACAAATCTACAAATCTATAGTTTAAATTTTTAATAAAAAATATCAATTTTCAACCAAATAGCTCTTTTTCATCCAGCAAAGATAAATTTTCAACCAAAAATCAAATAGTTGAATTTTCCGTTTTTCAGTAAAATAGTTAAACTTTCTACTGAAATAGTTGAATTATTAGTAAAAAAAAAAATTATTTTCAACAAAGTATTGATCAAAATTATTAAAATAATGAGAACTTGAATTTTACAGCGATCAGAAGTAAATTCCCAATCATTTACCGATCGACACAAAATTCCCGGTTTCCCGGTCAACTCGCCACCCTAATATTATAATATAATGTAAAATTATAATTATTATTCAAGATAAATACCTCGATATTTCGACCACTGTGGATCAGATCGAAGAAAAACTTCATAACGGAAGCGTTTGCGTCCCTGTGGTCAAGACTGCAAGCGACTAAAGCGCAATCGACGATACTGCCTATCGCTGCAGAATTCAAAAATGGCACAGGCGCCCTTTGAAGGAATCTAGAAAGAAATTGTCATTAAACTGAGTTAATTTTAAAAATATAGGAATTTTCCAAGATTTTAATTTAAATAAAAACTTAGATTGGAAAATTGATATACAAGAATTAGTTTCAAAACAAACTGAAGATTTTAATTGTAAAGAAGTATTAAGGTTCAGCAGCACTTTTGTAAGGAACATAAAATTCGATTAAACTAAGAAATAAACACGCGCGACTTCTTTAATGTCTCCTGCAATTTAAAAATTAAAATATAAAATAATTATTAACTAAAACAAAATGTTTGTATTTAATAGTATCTATTTTCGAAAATAATAGAAAAATAATGATAATATTTCTGATAGTTGACGAAAATTGATATCCCAACTTCAGAATAATTGTATAATGTTTTTGAATAGATTATCAAACCGTGGCATTTTTATTAAAAATACCAATTTCCAAAGAAAAAAGCTATCATAGAAAATATTGTAAATATTCTTGGAAATTTAATAATTGTTTATTAACAATAGACATTTTAGACCAAGAACACTAAGAGAACATAACAAATTCTTTAAGATTGTGAATCCTCTTTTAAAAACGCGAACAGAACATAAAATTTTACAAACATTTTCAAATTAATGGCTGAATAGACAATCTGAAAAATATATCATTTTCAAATTAAAAATACCAATTTTAAAAGAAAAGCACTAATTTAACATAACAAAAAATTGTTTCAAATTGTACATCCTCCTTGAATTTTAATTACCTATGTTTTAAAATGAGACTTATGTACTCACGTATTATTTTCTTTAATATAGGAAAAAGCAGCATAATTGACATAATTCTAACAAATCAAAAAAATTGCATGAATATTCAGAACTTATAAAAAATAATTTTTAAATAAATAACGAATACACAAATGAATGAAAAAAATGCCAAAAATATATATTATTATCAAATTATAAAATTTTCAAAATTTGAAATAACGGCAAGATTTTTAATTGACAAAAAATAAAACCCCGAATTTAAAAATATCCGAAACTAAAATTCACCGACTTCAATACCGACTTGTAAAATAAAAGAATTATTAAATTCCCAGTGAGCTATTAATAGAATTATAAATAAGGCAAATAATTTAATTAATCATTAATTAATTATTTATTTATTATTTTCGCCAAATTTTAAATTTCGTCAAACTTAGGTTTCAGCAATAGAAATATTTATGGGAATTTAACAAATCATTTATTTCATAATTCGGCAATATTTTTCTTGCATATTTATGATATTGTTATTCATTTTTTCGTTATTTTGTGTTGTCCCGGATATTCAAGCACTTTTCGGTAGAGTGATAAAGAGCTAATTTTTTTTTTATATTGCCGTTTTAAAATATAATGCTACTATATAATAAATATAATTATTATAGCCATAAATGACAAACAAGGAATATGTTAAATCTTAAAATACTGTTTTCTATTACAATGAAATAACGAACTATTAAATGTGATATTTTTTAATCAATTAGACTTTGTAATGAAGCTAAAGTATTTAACATTTGTATGTCACTCTTAAAGAAAGGCCATTAACAAATATTTTTGTATTTTAGACAACACTCAAATTAATTGAAAATTTTTTTTCAAATTGCTATAATAAATCCATATTGAAATTTTATTCGGAGAATTGAGAACAAGAAAATAAGTATTATCATCTTGATTTTAAATTTATGTAAATATAATTTTCATAAGAGTCTTGAGAAATTTAAAAGATTTTTAAATATGTCAGGCTTGTCAAAAAAGAATCTAGAAGATTTTAAAGAAATTTTTTTATAATATAGGATTTTACAAAATATTATGAAAAATTCGAATCCTTTTAACAGACGTTTAGAACTTTTAGAAGTTGGGAAGGAATCAAGAAATATTTGATAAATTTTCGAAAATGTTTCCGAGTTTTCAAATATTTATAGTCTATTTAAAACGTCTTAAATTCCTGAAAATATGTTTAAATGATGCAAATTTTTCTCAAAATTGTCATATATCATTCCAAATTTTAAAAAATTACCTTAAAATCTTCTAAATTTCCCCATTTCGCAATCTTGCCAAATAGACACATTTTGCTTTAAAATCTTTTAAACTATTTTTAGAATTTTTAGGAAATCATTTATTATGTTAAAAAGCCTTTTTCAATTTTCTCTTGAAGTTCCTTTAAAAAAAAAATTATTAAAAATTTTCAAACGAATATAAGAAAATTTTTTAAAAATCTTTTCAGATCTTCTAAACCTTCTATTTTGAATATCTCTTAAACTTACTCAAACTTTTTCTAAAATTATGTAATATAGCAGCAAAATTGCACCATTTTGCTTCAAAAACTTTCACACTTTTAACAAATTTTAGGAAATAATTCAAAATGTTTTGTGATCGTTTTTCGATTTTCTCTTGAAATTCCTGACAAAACAATCAATTAAAAATTTCCCATGAATTTTAAGAACTTTTTTTCACTCCCTGACAAAATTCAGTTTACCTAACAAATTTGTAAATCTTGAAAAATTATTTAAAAAATTGTCTCAAAATCTTTCATAACCTTTTAACCCACATTTTGAAATATTTAAAACTTAAAAATATTCTTTTAAAATAAATGGTTACAAGATTCTAAATCTTGTTCAAATTGTAATGAATGAAAAAAGGGAACAGTTATATTTTTAGTTAAGGAAAAAAAGATACATTTTCTACAAAAAATGGAATACAGTTAAATTTCCAGTTAAAGAAGTAGATTTTTAACGAAAATAATGATTCTTGAAAAAATGAAATTTTTATTAAATAGTTGAATTTTCAACATAAAAGATTTATTTTCTAACAAAAAGGGCAAAACTTCAACAAAATTCACAAATTTTCAAGTAAAAATAGAATAGTAAGATTTTCAGTTAGAAAAAAAAAGAATTAAAAAAAAAAGTTCAATTTAAAACAAATAATTAATCCAAAAAAGTAATAATTAAGCAATAAAATAAATTTGCAGTAAAAAAGATTGGTCAATTAGAAGATGTATATTGTACTAAAAAATAGAGGAATTTTCGACCAAATAGTTGAATTTTGAATTAAAAAAGATCAATTTTCAACCAAACATGGAATAGTTAATTTTCAAGTGAGAAATTAATTTTTAACATATGTGTAGCTCAATTTGCAACCATGCAGTTGAATTTTCAACAAAAGAAGATGAATTCTCAACGAAAAATGAATTAGTAGATAGGTCGAATAATCCAAGATTTTTATTTTAAACCAAATACAGTTACATTTGACAACAAAAAAATGAATTTTCAACGAAATGGTTGAATCCTCAAGCAACAAAGATTAATTTTCAACCAAACAATTGTGACTGTTACCAACAAAAAAAAATCAATTTCTACCAAAATAAATTAATTTTTAACCCTCTAAGATTAGTTTTCAACCAAAAATAATTACTTTTTACCCAAATTTCTGAAATTTCGAAAAAATAAATTAACTTTAACTCAAGTTTATCAAAAAAAACCTCTGATCTGTTTTAAATTCCACGACTTTTTGGAGTACCTTGACCAGTAGCGACCTTCATTTAACCCTTAAAGGGTATACTGGGTGTAAAACACCCAGCGACTAATTTACGCTTTAATAAAACGTACCAAATGCAAGAAAATGGAACATATGGCGCCAGATTAACCAATGACATGAAAACCTATTTTTCTATGTCATTTTCACATAATTTTGATTTATATCATTTTTATACGCAGTTTAAGATCAATAAAATCGTTTAATCACGCAAAGTACGGTGTTTCATTTTTCATTGAATTAAAGCTTTTAATTTTTAGAATAAATACCTTCTTTGGAACGAACACTATAAGACAAATTTTATTTTTGAAGCGCCGTATCTCGGAAGTATTCAAGTAAAATTTTAAGTAAAAATATCAAAAAATTTTTGAATTTTAGAGTAAAAGAAATCATTTTTTCCAAAAAGAATTTTTTTAAACTACCTTAAACATCAAAAACTGTTATGAAACCTTTTTCTCCTTGAACTAGATAGATTAAACATAATTAATTGATTTTCTTGTAAAAAAAACTATCCAATACCGTCGGTATAGCACAAGTTTGAATACTATTGGGTACCTAACACCCAGTAGGCTCTTTATGTAATTTTACGGAAGTGTGCCCTTTAATGGTTAAATGTCTATAAGGAGTGCCAACTTTCAAGCATGAAAAATCAACTCAATTTCTAGAATATTATCCAAACCAATCGTCAAAAAAATTATATTCTAATCTGGAAACTTACCTAGCACACAAACGGAAGAGATCGTCGACAGTGTCAGGATGATTTTTGAGTCCATCTACTTCTTGAAGTATCGTAAAAGTGGGTGCAATGAATGCCTCCAACATACCCAACAGTCCCGAAACTGCTTCAATTTCTGTCGCGTACTCATCAACGAGTATAGAACCTAAATAGAGAAAACAGCTGTGCTGATGTGCCGCATACAACTGCACGATCTAAAATGCAATACAATTTTAATATCACTTTTCAAAATTATAAATAATTAATCCCACTTCTTTGATAAATAATAGATACCTGTTTCACAAGAGGTTCTAGAAGATGGGCCGAATATTTTCCTACGCAGCGGACTGCGAATCTTAAACATCGACAACACCTTTCCATGACTCGAGTGTCGTTTTGATAATTCGTGCACGCGTTCGATAATACTGGCCACATCTGGAAAACAAATTATAATAATTCAAGGTATCTAGGCGTTTCTTTAAAAAAAAAATTCCATGACTTTTCCATGTCTTTCAGGATAAAAAAGAAATTTTCCAGACGCATTTTTTACAGTGAAAAAATACTTTTCATAAAAGATAATAGTAATTGTAGATCTAGTGGAAATAAAAAGGAGACATGCAAATTTTCTCAAGCACCCCAAAATTCAATTTTCTTGCAAAAAAATACCGATTTTTTAGTGATTCCATGACTTTTCCAGGTCTTTCGGGATAAAAAAGAAATTTTCCAGGCGCATTTTTTACAGTGAAAAAATACTTTTCATAAAAGATAATAGTAATTGTAGATCTAGTGAAAATAAAAAAAGTTTTATGCAAATTTTCTCAAGCACCCCCAAAATTTTATTTTCTTGCAAAAAAAATATCGTTTTTAGGTGATTCCATGACTTTTCCCGGTCTTTTGGGATAAAAAAGAAATTTTCTAGGTACCTTTTTTTACAGTGAAAAAATACTTTTCACGAAACATAGTAGAAATTGTAGATCTAGCGGAAATAAAAAAAAGTTTCATGAAAGTTTTTCTCAAGCACCTCTAAAATTTAATTTGCTTGCAAAAAAGACAGCTTTTTTTTAGTGATTCCATGACTTTTCCAGGTCTTTCGGGATAAAAAAATTTCCAGGTGCCTTGCTTTACAGAGAAAAAAAACTTTTCACGGAAGGTAGCAGAAATTGTGGATCTAGCGGAAATAAAAAGAGTGCCATATGCAAATTTTCTCAAGCACCCCCAAAGTTTAATTTTCTTTTTAAAAAATAACGTTTTTAGGTGATTCCATGACTTTTCCAGGTCTTCCGGGATAAAAAAGAAATTTTCCAGACGCATTTTTTACAGTGAAAAAATACTTTTCATAAAAGATAATAGTAATTGTAGATCTAGCGGAAATAAAAAAAAATGTTTCATGCGAATTTTCTCAAGCAGCTCCAAAATTCAATTTTCTTGCAAAAAAAGACCGCTTTTTTAGTGATTCCATGACTTTTCCAGGTCTTTTGGGATAAAAAAAGAACATTTTCAGGTACCTTTTTTACAGTGAAAAAATATTTTTCACGAAACACAGTAGCAATTGTATATCTAGTGGAAATAAAAAAAAGTGTCGTGCGAATTTTCACAAGCACCCCCAAAATTTAATTTTCTTATAAAAAAAAATACCGTTTTTTGGTGATTCTATAACTTGTTCAGGTCTTTCGGGATACAAAAGAAATTTTCTAGGTACCTTTTTTTACGGTGAAAAAATACTTTTCACGAAACATAGTAGAAATTGTAGATCTAGCGGAAATAAAAAAAGTTCCAAGCGAAATTTTTAAAGCATCCCCAAAATTTTATTTTATTACAAAAAAAAAACATTTTTTGATGATTTTTCAATGTATCACGATGAAAAATTACGAAGCTACAATCGAAAATATTTCAAAGTTTTTGATTTTTTCCCTGATTCCTTTAACATTAACAACAATTTAATGAAATTTTTTTTAATCAATTTTTTATTTACTGCGAAAGCTGATATAAAGCTTTCGCTCGTTGTTCGCTGAAGAAGTAGTCAATTCTGATATTGAAAAATACGAAATCGTATGAAAAACGCTACAACAGTGTGGGCACAAAACTTCATTTTCAAAATTCCCTGACTTTCCCCTGCTTTCTCCCTCGTCAATTTTTTATTTTCCTTGACCATTAATAGTTATAGACTAGAATTTTAAGTTTGTAACATTTTTAACATATAATTTTTTATGAAAAGAACAAAAAATTTTCTAATTAAATCTTATTTATTTATTTCAATAAAAATAAACTTTTCTATAATGAAAGATGGATTTTCAATCCAAAAGGTCGAATTTTCAACAAACTAGTTGAATTTTCGACAACAAAAATCACTTTCTAATAAAACAGTTTACTTGTTAACAAAATAATTGAATTTCCAACAAAATAGTTATATTTTTAACCGAGTGATAGTATTTTAAATAAAAAACATTGAACTTCAACCAAAAATAGTTATATTTTCAATTTAAATTTTTTGCAAAAAACCTTAATTTTTAAAGAAAAATAATGAGCTTTCAATTCAAAAGGACGAATTTTCGGCCTAAATTGTAGAATGTTCAGCAAAACAGTTAAGATTTCGAACAAAAAAGATAACTTTTTAATAAAATACTTGAATTTTCAACAAAAAAGTTTAACTTTTAACCAAATACTGGAATTTTCTACCTGCAAACATGATTTTTCAAACCAGTAGTCGAACTTTGAAACAAATTCTTCATATAAAAAAAAATAATATAAAAAAATCAAATTTTCAATATAATAGTAAACATAATACATTTTCATCCAAGGACATTACGTTTTAACCAAAAAAGACCTTTTTAAACACAATACATGAAGCTTTAAATAAATAGTTGAATTTTCAAATAAAAAAGACCAATTTTCTCCAATTTTTTGGAGTTTTCTCCAAATTTTTTGGAAAAAATAAATTTTCTCCAAAATTTTCCAAGACCAATTTGGTGAAAAAATTCACCAAAATAGTTTAATTTTCAACCAAAGAGGTGCACTTACAAAAAAAAGTATATTTTAAAACAAACATTTGCAACCAAAAACAATCAATTTTCAAAAAAAAATGGATAAATTACATTTTAAGGTAAAAAATTAATCAAAATTTAAAGACAAAACGGATTTTCAACAAAATAGTTAAATTTTTAACGGAAAGGGATGGACATTCAGCCAAAAATAAATTTTTAACAAAGTGGTTCAATTTTTAAAAAATCCTGCAAAATATAAATATTCCCTGAAACTATTCCAGATTCATTTTTGACGATTTTGGAAATATTTTTAGATCTGTTTAAATATTCTCTTAAAATTAATTGTTCAAAATAAAAAGGCATTTAAAATTTTTTCTAGGAATCTTGAGAACATTTTTTTCATTCTTTTGAAGTCTTTCACAATTCCTAAAAAGCTTCTAAATTTTTTGTTTGAAATCTGCAAAAATCTATATTTTGTTTTAAATTAGACCGTGGGCTATTTGTACAGAATTTTCAATATGAATAACGGAATCACTTCAATTTCTTAATAAATTCTGAATCTTTTCACACTTTATTAATATCTTTTTCACTTGCTCTAATTTTTTCTAGGAATACTACGAGTTCAATATTTATTATATATCAAAATTCAACAATTTTACTTGTAAATTACATTTTTTTTTAAATAAAAGAATTAAAGTTGTAACGTTCAAATTGTAGTTTTTTTGTTTAGTTTTGAATATTTGATTTATAATTATTTATTTTAAATGACTAGTCAAATATTTCTAAATATTTAAGAAATTGTTTTTTTTCCTCATTACAAAATTTAAATTATTAAATGTTCCAATTTTAGACTAAAACAATAAAATTATGAATCTGCACCTGGAATAGTGAAATTTTAAACCCAACAGGTGAATTTTCAACTAGAATTATAAATATTTAATTGAAATACTTGCATTTTTAACTAAAAAGATGAATTTTTAAACAATAAGATTAATTGCCAAACAATAAGATTAATTTTTTACCAAAAAATGCAATTTTTAAACAAAATACATACATTTCATCCGAATAGTTTAATTTTCAATCAAAGGATACAAATTTTCGACCCCAATAGTTGAATATTGAACTAAAAAAATAAATTTTCAAAAGAAAGTGGAATAGTTACATTTTTAGCAAAACAAATCAATTTTCGTGAACCAGAACTTAAATAATTAAGTTTTAAGCCAAGAAAATTAATGTTCAACCGAAAAGACGAATTTTCAACTACAAAAGAGTTTTTTTTTTAACTAAAAATTTAAGTTCCAACTAGAATTATGAAATATTCAACTGGAATAGTAATTTCATTTTCAGTTGAGGAAAAAAATTATATTCAATCCAAAAAGAAACAAATTTTTAATAGGAGTTTATTTTTCTACTAAGTACATTTATTTCTACCCTGAAAGATAAATTTTCAACTAAAACTATTAAAGGAGAAATTTCTATCAAAAAAAGCAGCGTTTTTTTTTTAAACAGAATACATGAATTTACCATTAAAAATGACAATTTTATATCCAAATTATTAAATTTTTAATTAGAAAAGGTCCATTTTCACCTCAAGTGGAACGATTAAATTTTCAGTTCATAAAATTAACTTTAAAACAAACTGATAAATTTTCAACCAAAGGATGAATCTTCAAATGGAATAGTTGAATTTTATACCTAAGAAAAAAATTTATTTTCAACCAATAATATTTATTGTCTACAATAAAAGCTGAATTTTCCACAAATTACATGAATTTTCAAACAATAAAATAGTTTAATTTTCGGTAATAAATCTAATTCATAACAAAAAAATTGAATTTTCCGAAAAATAGTTCAATTTTCTACTGGAAAAAATGTTAACATTTTTAAGTTTTTTAAAAATGTGTTTTTGACAATTGTAGATTTCAAACGCTTTTTATTTTCAATATTTTAGGTCTTTAAAACTGTATTTTAATATTCTTTAAATGAAAAATGTATGCTCAACAATTAAAATCTAAAACGGAAAATTTTGGAGTGAACGCTTTTAGAATTACGCATTGTAACCAGAATGATATAATCATAGAAAAAGATAACAATTTAACTAATTATTTAAACCAAAAAAAAACCGTTAAGATCAAACTTGGACAGACTTTTTTTTTCTAAATATTTGTAAAATTATCGGTAAAAAAAAAATTCACTGCCATTTTCCTGTAGTTACAATAAATTTATTAATGTTTCGGTACTTACTTCCGTAATGGCACCTTGGCAAGGATGTGTCTCCATCGTGTCGTCAACTTGAGGACTCGTGTGTCTAAAGATAGCTGCTAGTCTGTCAAGCCATATCACAGGATCCTTCTTTGTACCTCTCTCAATTGGAAGCGCTCCTTTTTCCATAAGTTCGCACAAGGGTCTCGCCTGGAACCAGCAGAGTTCCTTCATCGCAGGGTCGATGTCTTCCTGAGGAAGTCTCGATAGTATTTTCGCAACTCCTGTAAACAATAATAATAATAAAAATGAATCAGATTTTTAAGTATTAGAGCCAAGGTGTCTCCTTAAATCCTGGAAAAAATCCCTTACAATTCCAGGTTTTTTTTTGCAGGTGTCTCAACATTTTTCTAGATATGATTCTTCATAGTACGTTGCCATACTAATATTTTTGCATTTTTTTACAACAATCGACTCTGAATATCTATGTAAATTCGCGAGATTATTGTAAATGAAACGTTTTTTTTCAGTCCTTGTAAATATATAAATGTGCAAAAGAAGTACTATCAGGGTGGCAACTATTTTTTAAATTTTCTTCTCCCGGTTCTCCCGGTAAATATTCAAAATTTCTCCCAGTTTAGAAAAAAATTAATTATCTTTGCAAAACCCATTGTTTGTTCATATATGTTATATATTGCGCAATTCGCGCGTTCATGTCTCTGGGTTTATATTTCCTAGAATGAAAATATGCAAATTTAAAAATCGATTATTATACCAATTTTTTCTTATAAGGATTTAAATATTTTTGAAACAAGAATTAAGAATTTCGGATTACAAGCATCTGAAATTAAAAGAAATATAGGAAGGATTTTGGACAATTTAATCATAAAAAGGAGTTAAATGATATAATTTCTAAGTCAAAGAACTAAAAATGAAACAATTTCAATTTCAATTGAAGAATCATGAAACTACTCTGATTTTAGGTAAAATTTTCGAAAATTGGAAAATGTTAAAATGTTAAAAATTGTATATTTTAAGATTAAAAATGTGAAAATTGGGCCATTAAAAAGTCATAGGAATTTAGCTTGTATTCTTTATAATTAAAAGCGTTCAAAATTAAATAAATAAACATTGAAAACTTTTTCATAAAAATTATTATTTTTAAATTCTTTCTTAAAAATTCAACTTTTATTCTAAACTAATCTTTTTGTTTAAAAATTCATATTTTTTGGTAGAAAATTTAACTTTTTGGTGAAGAACTCTTGAATTTGATTGAAATTCGTCTTTTTTGGAAGGAAAGTAATATTTACGCTTAAAAATTCATCTTTTTAAATGGAAAATTCAACTTTTTCGTTGAAAATTATTGAATTTGATTAAAAATCCATTTTTTTCGGTACAAAATTACTCCTTTTGTTTAAAAATTCACATTTTTAGATAAAAATTTAGCACCTAGGTTTTAAAGTTAAACTACTTTTATACAAATGTAAAAATATTATTCTTGAATTTGATAGAAAATTCGTCTCTTTTGGCAGGAAAGTAATATTTTTGCTTGAAAATTCTTCTTTTTTAGTTGAAAATTGAACTCTTTTTGGTTAAAAATTTAACAAATAGTTAAAGTTATACTGATAGTAGTTTCAAGTTAAACTGATTTCTTAAAAATAAAAAATAAAATTTTTCTTTCTTTCTTCAAAATTCAACTTTTTGGTTGAGAATTCTTTCATTTTATTGAACATTCATCTTTTTTCTTGTAAATTAATCTTTTTGTTCAAAAATTCATATTTTTTAATTGAAAATTCAACTTTTTGGTTTATAATTTTTGAATTTGATTCAAAATTCATTTTTTAGGTACAAAAGTAATTCTTTTGTTTGAAAACTTACATTTATAGTATAGTAAATAAATTTTTATTGGTAGAAAATTTAACTTTCTGGTTGAGAATTCTTGAACTTTGTTATAAAATTCGTTTTTTCGGTATAAAATCAATCTTTTTGGTTAGAAATTCATATTTATAGTTACAAATTTAACAACTATGTTTTACAGTTAAACTACTTTCATAAAAATGTAAAAAAATTATTTCTTAAAAATTCAATTTTTCGTTTGAGAATTCTTGAATTTGATTGAAAAATTGTATTTTTTATTGCAAATTAATCTTTTTGTTTAAAAATTCATATTTTTTGGTAGAAAATTCAACTTTCTTCTTGAGAATGCTTAAATTTGATTGGAATCCGTCTTTTTTGGTAGCAAAGTAATCTTTTTGCTTAAAAATTCATATTTTTTAGTTGAAAATTCAGCTTTTTGGTTGAGCAACCTTGAACTTTGCTAAAAATTGTTTTTTTTTTTATTGCAGAAAATCAATGTTTTTGTTTAAAAATGCTCTTTTTGATAAAAAATTTAACAACTAGGTTTTCAAGTTAAACTGATTTCTTACAAATAAAAAATGTCTTTCTTTCTTAGAAATTCAACTTTTTTGTTTGAGAACTCTTTCATTTTATTGAAAACTTGTATTTTTCTCGTAAATTCAACTTTTTGGTTGAGAATTCTTGAATTATATTAAAAATTCATTTTTTCCGGTAGAAAATTAATCTTTTTCTTTAAAAATTCATATTTTCAGTTAAAAATTCAACAACTAGGTTTTAAAGTTAAACTGCTTTCATAAAAATAAAAAATACATTATCTCTTAAAAATTCAACTTTTTGGTTGAAAATTTTTTTATTTTATTGAAAATTCCTCTTTTTCTCGTAAATTCAATTTTTTGGTTGACCAATATTAGATGAGCAAGTTAAAGCACTCAAAGTCGAACTCTTGAATTTAAAACTTTTAAAACTGAAGTTTAATATTTTTTTTATTTAAAAAATGTTGTATTTGAATGCTCAATAATTTTATACGTATAAAATGGAAACTACTAGCACTTTTCAAATGAACATTTTTTAATTGAGTGCAGTTCAACTGCCAAATAAATTTTTTTCAGCTTTTATAAATTACAAAGTTGAAAGAATCATATTCAGTTCCAAAAATATCCATCCACGTCATAATTTTCAACTCTCTAAATGTAAAAATCAATCAATACATTAAAAACAATTAAAATTTTTATATTTCTAAGCCATTTTAAGCTAGAAACATTAAAAATTGAAAGACTGAATTTTTGTATAAACTAAATACTTCTTCAATTGAAAGTTAAATTATTTTAATTTTAAATAGTTTTAAAAAATCCTTAAAATGGTTCAAAATTTTATTTCAAAATCTTGAAATATTTACATGTTGTTTCACATTTTTGCAAATTATAAATTTTTTTTTTCAGAACTTCTAAACATCTTTTAAAATTATTAGAATATTTCCTAAATTTGTTTCTAACAATTTCTTTAAAATCCTGCCAAATTAAATCAATCTTTCTAAATTTTTTTAAATATTCTTTTACAATTAATTTTGCGAAATAAAAAATCATTTTCAATTTTCCTAGAAAACGTTTTTTATTCTTCAGAAGTCTTCCAAAATTCTAAAAAAGCTTCTAAATTTTTTGTTCGAAATCTGCCGAAATACATACTATTTGGTTTCAAATGAGGTCATGGACTATTTGCACCGGAATTTAAGTACGAAAAGCCGGATTTTGTCGGTTCATGTAGACACTTCGTTTACATTATTTGAAATTATTTAAAATTAATTTTTTCAAAAATCTAAATATCTCTCCATGTTACTCGAATCTTTTCGAAGAATTATATGTGTTCAATTGTTATTTATACATCAAAATTCAATAAATTGACTTTCAATACAAACAATTTTAATTGAACAATTAAAATTGTAACTTTCAAAGTTTAGATATATTGTTTAGTTTCGAATAATTATTCTATATTTACGGATTTTAAATAAACAGTCAGATATTTCTAAATAGAAGAAAACTGTTCTTATTCTTAATTAAAAAATATATCATTGAGTGGTTTAAAAATGGAACATTTTAGAATAAAATAATATTTGAAATTTAATAAAAGCCTTTGTTCATGAATATATTATTTTGAAATTATTTTAAAATTAAAAATAGTTTATAACGTTCAAATCTGGAAATTTTAAAATTTCGAACTGATTCGGAATCGTATTGTAAAATCAATTATTATTCTTTCTTTTTAAACGCCTCTAATTTGAATTTTTTTAAGCCCTTAAAACTGCATTTTAAAATTCTTTAAATTAAAATGTACGCTTAAATTTTTAAACGGAAAATTTTTTAATTGAAAGATTTTCGAATCAAGCATTCTAAACTGTGTGATAACATAATTGAAAAAAGATAACAATTTAACTAATTAGTTAAGAAACGGTTGAAATCAAAGTTGGACAGATTTTGCGCTTCCAATAATTTTCTAAAATTCCCGGTCCAGAAATAAATTCACTATCATTTCCCGGTTTTCTGATCCAGCGGCTACCCTGAGTACATAAGTTTTGTAGGAAAACAGGAATGTTAATGCAACAATCCTGAAAACCGTACAAGGGAAAGAGTATAACAAAAATAAAGGGAAAAAAAACTAACCTTTCAAGAGTCCTATCGAGGCTTCATTGCCGATTTCGAGTTGGTCAAGCGAACTAGCGATTGCGCGAAGTCCTTGGAAATGCGAAGCCATATGAGCAGGACATGCTGAACATATACTTTGCAATGCACCCGAGGCAGCAGCTCCCAATCCTTCTTTACGCAGACATTCCACGAGGAAATTCAAAATTGGTTCTGTATTAAAAAAATCAATTCATCAATAATTCCACTTTTATTTATTTATTTTTTTTTATTCATTAGACGCGAATTTTAAATTCTGATTCTTACGTAAAGACTGAGGATGACTGTCGATCCATTCACAGAGTTCTCCAAGCAAAATAATACTTGTATGTCGCACTGCAATATGCGTATTCTCCGGCAAATTCAGAATAGCTTCCACCACCTTTGGAACCACCTCGTTCTCCTCTCTAAAATGCGAACTTTAGCTTTAAATTAATTCTCGCGTACAAACAATGCGGAGCATTAAATTATCATTAATTTTTAGGGATTATAATGACAAAGTTACTAGATCAAAAGGAAGGTACTAACGGCAAAATGTTCTTCGCCACTGCTTGCATAACGAAGAGAGAAGCTTCCGTCGAATCCCAGGTTGGTGTCGGTTGATCGCCGGATCCTTCTCCAGTTAGAGTAAAAAACATTTGCCGGAAACAGTGACTACTTCCGACCACGAATACGACATCCTTGATTAGTTCAGAGACTCGCGTTCTGAAGTCGGCAAATTCCTCTCCACCACTCACGTCCTCCACAAGACCAAGCTGTTACAATTTTTTAAATTGTTCAGATTCAAGATCCCACTCAGAGAGAAAAATTTCAAATTTAAGTCAAATATTCAAAGGGCAGGATTTTAATTTAGTAACATTTTTAACATAGAATCTTGCATAAACGTATTAAAACAATTTTAGATTTAAATGAGATTAAAATCAAATTTAAAATTCTATGTAACGTTCAATAATGAAATTTGTGTGCAGAATTCCTGAAAATAAAATAACAACCAAAATTTGTCTTTTTTAGTTTTAAATTCAACTTTTTGGTTGAGAATTCTTGAATTTGATTGAAATTCATCCTTTTTTGGTAGTAAATTAATATTTTTGTTTAAAAATACATCTTTTGGTTTAAAAATGCATTTTTTTAGTTGAAAATTTTATTGATTTTCAGGAATCCTGCACACAAATTTGACAATTTCGACCCTCTTTATTTATTTAAAAAAAAAATTGGTTTTCTAACATGAAAAATGAATTTTAAATCCAAAAAGGACGAATTTTTAAGAAAATAGTTCATCTTTAAACTTACAAACATGAATTTTCAAACAAATGGTCGAATTTGCGAAAAAAAAGATTAACCCTCAACCAAAAACAGTTGCATTTTCAACCAAATAATTAAACTTTTTAAAGGAAATTTGAATTTTAAATAATTTAAATTTTGAATCCGAAAGAACGTTTTTTTTGTCCAATTAAACTAATTTTCGGACAAAATAGTTGAATTTTCTACTAACAAGAATAAATTTTCAAACAAATAGTCCAATTTTGAAACCAAAAAATTTATCTTCAACTAAAAAAAGTTGCATTTTCAAGTAAATAGTTGAATTTTCAAGATAAAAAGTCGAATATTTTAGATAAAGCTTGCCTAACAAAGCCGAAAAGTTGAATTTTCAAGTAAAAGGTTAATTCTCAACGAAAAAATGGCATAGTTGATCATTTAACTAGATAAAATTTTAAATAAAACAGAAGACTTTTAAAAAAAAATTAATTTTCCACCATAAATAAAAAAGCCACATTTTCAGTAAGACGAATTAAATTAAAATAGAAGAGTTGTTAACAAATAGTCCATTTTTCAACAAAAGAAATGTACTTTTTAACTAAAATAACGAATTTTCCAACTACAAAGACAAGTTTTCAACAAATAAAGATTTTTTAGCCCAGAAAAAAATATATCTTCCAAATTATGGAATTGTAAGCCAAAATGCGAGTTTCCTGTAAAACAGCTGAATTACACACTAAATCGTAAAATTTTTAATAAAAAAAAATTGAACTTTAAAACAAAAACAAATGCATTTTCTCCCAACTAGCTAAATGTTCAAGCCAAAATGATGACTTTTTTGAAAGACGGTTCTATTTTGAACCCTAAAAGTTGAATTTTCAACCAAAAAGTTTAATTTTCTACCAAAAGACGAATTTTCTACAAAATACATGAATTTTCAAAAAATTGTAGAATTTTAACCTAAAAAGATTAATTTCCAACCAACAACGGAAACTTTAAATTATTAGTAAGAAAAATAAAAATTTAAACAAAATAATCAAAGTTTGAAACAAAAGAGATGAATTTTCAACTAAAATGTGTATTTTCCAACAAAAAAGACGAAATTTCGACAACTAAAGATTTTTTAGTCAAGAAAAAAAAATTCTATGAATTATGCAACTTTTAGACTAAAAGGCGAATTTTCAATAAAACAGTTAAATTTTTCCCAAACAGTTGCATTTTTGACAATAATAATAAAAAGCTCTCCGAATTCAACGTTTTTACACCAAAATTCTGAAAACTGGAATTAGAAAGTAATTGAAATTGTATCATTTTTATTTTAAAGAGTTTAAAATTAAATAATTTTTTGTTTGAATTAAAGAATATCGAAATTGAATATTAAAATGGAATGTTTTCAGATACAAATTTTGAAAATTGAATCATTTAAAATAAAAAGGAATTGAAATTGCTTTTCTTTAATTGTTCGAAATCAAATAATTTAAAAATTAAAACTTTTAATTTAAATCATTTTCAGCTCGAAGCGATTAAAATTTGACAACTGAAAATTATAAATTAAAATGAATTTTTTTAAGTCAAAGCTTTATTATAAACCTTTAAATTTTAATTATTCTAAAAAAAAGCGTGCAAAATAAGAAGTCATTTTTAATGGGGAACATTAAAAGTAAAGAAAAATGTATAGCCACCGAGAATTGTGATATTAAATCTTTTTTATAATCAAATCCTTAAAAATGTCAATTATTCCAAGTAAATTGTATTCGCTTGAAACTGAAGAATTGCAAAATTGTTAATAATAGTTGAACAAATTTAAACATTTTAATTTCAAATTCTTTAACGTTCAACATTTAATTTAAAACCATATTATTCACACTTTAAAATTTTCAAAAAATATTGTTCATTTTTAACGATTTATTATTTTTAATTTTCAACTAAAAGTCGGACAATTTTAAGGTATAACATTGAAAATTAAAACTAAAAAAATAAAATTAAAAAAAGTCATATACATGATTCCAGTTTTTAAAAATGCACAATTTTAAGCCTTTCAATTCGAAATTGTGTTTTTTTTATACTTCAGTTTGAAATTTTTTATATTTTGAAACATTTTCAAATAAAAAATTTAATTTTCAATGCCTGTTTCTAAAATTTTCTACATTTTTATTTTAAATCGTATATGGTTTACAATTTTTCTGAGGCATTTAATTCAACAAATTTTAATTACAAATCCTTTTAACTAAAATTTGTGCAACTATCAACAAGACTTTCAACATTTTTTTTCAAAAATGCAGCATTAAGTGAAATTCAAAGTGATTCCCTGGTGGAAAACATTTCTACAACAGTAATTTTTTATTAAAACATGTACTTATTTGTAAAAACAATATGAAAAATTTAAAAGAAAAATACGATTAAATACAAATAGCTAATTTTGTATTGTATTTTCTTGTAAAAAAGTAAAAAAAAAATGAAAAATAAAGTAGAAGTTTCTAAAATTAAAAAATTCGTATAACTTTTTATTAATGTTTGTGTTTACTTTGTTCTAAAAATCTACAAGGTATGGAAGATTCTGTAAGACTTTAGGACAATTTTTTTTAATCGTGTAGGATCTAAAAAAATGTAGGAAAAATTCAAGTTTCGAGATAAACATCAAATTTTCATTAGATTCCTGGAAAATTTTAAATGATTTTTTTTTAAATTTATAAGAGAGTATATTGAAAAATATTTTTAAACAAATTTTGATGCATACATTAATGCTTCTAGCTTAAAAATGATTAAAATTGTATTATTTTTAAAATTTATCAATTTTCTGATTCATTCTTCAATTTATAGTATTGAAAATGACAGTGTATATTTCTATTTGTTGCAATCTTTGAACTGTATAATGTATAAAAGTAAAAAAAAATTATTTTGCAATATAAAGTCCGTTAATTCAAAAATTTGCAATTGAAAAGTGTTAAAATCTTCCAGTTAATACGCTCGAGTTCGAGTCTTATAATTTCAATGATCGTGTCAATTCCTTCTCCATTATTATTGTGGTTCGATTGCTATTTATTTTTAAAAAAAAAGGTTGAACAGGGTAGCTACTATTTTTCAAATTTCCGTCTCCCGGCTTTTTCCGGGTTCTCCCGGTAAATATTCGTAATTTCTCCCGATTTATAAAAAAACATAATCTCCTTGCGAAACACAGTTTTTTCACATATATGATCAATTACGGAAATCGATAAGCATCAGCAAACATTTTGCAAGAAATCAATTGACTTTGAATCATAAAAGTAGGATAAGGAAATTTTTTTTCTGATTAAGAAAAATGCAAAGATGCCTTTTATTACGCAACAGGAAGTAATTTTACGCGCGCAAATCGCGCGTTCACGTATCTGGATTTTTATTTTCTAACATGTAAAATATGCAAATTTATAAATCAATTTTAAAACCAATTCGTTAACATTGTATTTAAAAGAATTTTAACAATAATTAATAATTTCGAATTGAACGCTTTTGAAATGAAAAAAATTATTGCATCATGTTGGACAATTTAATAAGAAAAAGGAATGAAATTGTATAATTTCTAGATCGAAGTCCTGCAAAGTAAACAATCTTATTTTAAATTGAAGAATCACGAAATTGAATAATTTCAGATTACAAATTTAGAAAATGGGGGAATTTTAAAAATCGTAGAAATTGAATATTTTAAGATTAGATCATTGGAAATTCAGAGGAATTGAAATTGTACGATTTGTACTTAAAAGCGGTCGAAGTTAAATAATTAAAAATTGCACATTTTTGGATATGAACAATTCTAAAATCAAAGCGATCTATATTTGACAATTAATATTGAAAACTAAATTAAATCTTTCAAAGTCAAAGCTTATGAAATTCTAGAATTTTAAATTGTTACTACATAACGAAATTATAATTTGACATTCAAGCTAATTTAATGAATTTTTATAAAATAAAATAATGAATTGAATTATACTAAATAAACTTTCAATCAAAACCTTTAAAATTTTAATTTGTTGATATAAATTTAAATAACTTAAAAGCTTATAATTTTTAAATCGTTAATTAAACTTTTCCAAATTTAACCAATTCAATTTTAGTTACAAAATTTAAACCTACTAAAAGCAAACATTTTTTATTCAGCGTTCAACATGTAAATTCAATACTCTAAAATGATTTTAACCCTTTAAAATTACCGAAATTATGGGTTTATTCTTGTATCAATTTTAGTTACATAGTTTATTTTTGGTCTTTTTGTTATTTTAAACATAAATTTTATTTATTAATATCAAATTTTTGTTTAGAACTATCATTTACTCTTGAAATTTTCCAATTTAAAATGATTTATTAGTTTAATTCTTCACCAAAAAATTGGAAAATTTAAAGATATTACTTTGAAAATTCAAGCAAATAATAAACAACGAGAATGCTGCAATATGATTCCATTTTTTTGAAATCGTACAATTTTAAGCGCTGCAATTCGAAATTGCTTTATATTTACATCTAAAATGATCTAATTCAAAACTGATTATCAAGGCGTTTATTATGAAACTTTTGAATATTTCATAGCGAAATGGTATTGTAATTTTGAATAACTATTTGAATATGATACAAAAATATTGTGAAATTTTAAATTTGAAAAAACCGAGAATTAATCTAAAAATTAATTTAAGAGAGACTTTAGTTTCAAAACCTCAGATTAAACTGTTTTAGAATAGCGCATTCAAAGCCATAATTTTCAATTAAAATTATAGAAATTTTAAAGATGATAAATATATTATTAATAAGTATCATATCATGTAGTATTAAGTGACATTCAAAGTGGGAAACATTGTGAACCTTTCAATTTTAATTATTCTAAAAACTTTGAAAATGATATGCTTTCTAATTGGGCACTTTGAAAAAAATACAAAGCGCATAAATTATGAAATAATTAAGGTGCAATTTTTTTTCTCCCGACTTTATTCCGGTTTTCTCCCGGCGAAAGTTTCTCCCGATTCTCCCGGGTTGGTGGCCACACTGTTGAACAATAAGCTTTTTTTGTTGCTTAGTATTTAATTATTCCTTATTGTCTTTTGATATTCTATCATTCTTGTAGGAAATTAAAACCACAATAAAATATAACAACGCACAAACAAAAAAAAAAGGATAAAATTCGACCGAATAATAGAAAAAAGTTTTACTTTCCTGTAATTTTGGTTGTAATTTATAGCATTTAGTTGCAGATTCCCGTATACATGGTGTGAGTGTTATGTACTATTTTCTCAAAATGTTTTCACCCGGGTCGGATAGATTATGTAACTAAAAAATGTGATTTCTATAAAAAAAAGCTGCCATTGTGATTGTTCAAAATTGAAGAATGTTAAATATTGTGAATCTTTAAAGTTTAATTATTCTAAATAATTTGAAAATTATATGCGAAATTATATAAGAATAGATGACTAGAGACTAATTGTAAAATTAAAAATGTATAAAACTCACATGGTCAGGTTCCATTTGGCAATGTTTGCAAAGAGCTCTGATGAGTCTTTCAATATGGGGCCTAAAAACAGCATTCAGATCATCACTATTCCTCTGGTAAAGAACTTCCGACAACCGGTACCAAAGGTTAAACGTTATTTGCGCCACCTGAAACAAAATTTGAGTTAAGTTAAATTCTTTGAAATAATATTTCCGCTAGGATAATTTAGTTTTACTATGTGCAGGGATTACAGCGGAAAAGGTGCTCAATAAAGGGAATATAGGGCAATTTTTTCAGGAAAAAAAAGAAATGGGAAAAAGATAAAACAATTATTTTTACATTTAGAAAAGAGGAAACAATCTTTTTATAGGAAACTGAAGTTTTTAAATAATGATAAATGATTTCTGCTATTAAAGATTTTTTTAAATTGGATTAACTTAGATCGTTGAAAATCCATTCCCGGCGATATAAAACAGACCGAGATTCTTTGAAATCTTTTAAAATAACTGAATTAAATGTATTAATTTGTATATAAAAAAAACGATAAAATAAAATGCAAGCACACCAAGCGCGCAATCACGTGCCTATATTTTAATTCTTTAATTTGAAGAGTTTTAAAATGTTTTAAAAGAAATCTCTTGAAATGCTTTGGAATATTTTTTTAATAAGTTAAAATCTATGAAATCCTTCGAAATTTTGTAATGTCCTTCATATCTCTTGAAATTGTTGAAATCTTCAAAATCCATTAAAATATGTAGAATTCATTTGCAATTCCTTGGATATAAATTAACTATATTCACACAATTTATCTTTAAAAACTATAAATGACTTAAAAAACCATAAAAACACATTTTCCAATATTAAGAGTTCTCTAGAAATTCTTTAAAATTCCTTGAAATCGTACGCATCCATTAAAATAAGTATAAATCATTTGATATTCCTTGAATATACATTAAATTAGAATTAATCATTAAATTTATCTTTAAAAGCCCGTTGAGAAAAAAAAATGATCGCGCGTTTTCATGTCCTTGGATTTTTATTTTCTACTCTTAAATCCATCGAGTATTTAAAAATCAATAACAAATTTTTTAATACTAAGAGTTGTAAAATTTTTTTAAATTAAATCTCTTGCAATTTTTTGAAATCCTTTAAAATAACTTCAGATTATTAAAATCCTTTGAAATTTGGTTATGGCCTTTATGTCTTTTGAAATTGTTTAAATTCTTAAAATAAAATTTATTTTATTCTCTAAAGTTCTACAGAAATTCAAATAAAACCCTTAAAATCGTAAAAATTCATTAAAACACGTAAAAATCATTTGAAATTCCTTGGATATTAATTAAATTAAAATTATTTATTAAATTTTTCTAAAACAAAAAACTTTCCTTGATTTTTATTTTCCAATATTAAAAACATAAACTGTTGAAAAAATTTAGAATATAAAATTTTTAATTATTAAGAGTTTTAATATTTTTTGAACAAGTTAAATACGTGAGGACATAATTAATTCTATTTGGTGAGATATGCTTAAAAAAACCTTACTTTCGCAATTTTATATTTTCATTTATGAAAATATTTTTTACGTATCTTTTAAATTTTAAATAGCAATATAGTTTTGATCTTCAATAAAAAATTGTTGATATTTAACAAATTTACATATGCAATTAATAATTAAGAAATTGTTGAATTTAACAACATTTTCAATACACATTTTCAAATTAAACCCTGCAGGATATAACAATAAAGAATGGTTTTCATTAGTTAAATAGTTGAATTTCTAATAAAGATCAGTCATCAACCGAAAATGCCAAGGTGATGAATTTTCAACTAAAATGATAAATCTTCAACCGGGATAAATGAATTTTAATCCAAAAAATGCATTTTTAACAAAAGACTTTAGCTTTCAACTTTAAAATAAATTCACTTTCAAATAAAAAAGATGAATTTTCAACTAAAAAGAATAAATTTTCAATACAAAATGGAATAATTAAATTTTCAGTAAAAAATATTAATTATCAACCAATCTGATACATTTTTAACTAAAATTATGAATCTCTAACTGAAATAGTTATATTTTCAACCAAGAATATAACTTGCTACGAAAAAGATGATTTTTCAACAAAATATATGTATTTTACAACTAAAAAAGAAAAAAATTTCCGCCAAAAATTGAATAGTAACAGTAGTGATATTAATTCCTAAAATGAGCGAGCTTCCAGGGCTTCCGTTTCCTCTTACCATAAAAAAATGCATTTTCCACGATATTGAAAACAATTTGTTTTTTACTGTTCCTTTTCAGGATCACCCGTTTGACTCTGCCCTGCTCCCTTTCTTTCCCTTACTTCATCCAATTTCTTCATCCACATCATTCCCTGTCCACTACCATCCAAGATCCATCTTACACACTCATCCACACTCAACTGTCCCTCTTCCTCTCCTGTACATCTCTCTAATACATGTGC
>NC_046664.1:36340705-36347739 GCF_010883055.1 Belonocnema kinseyi | reverse complement strand
TCTGACCTTTTTCACTTCCCCCCTTACATCGGTTCCCTGCCTATTCATATCCCTATTCATTTCATCCAATCTCTTTCTTGTTTCCTCTCTAAAGCCTTTAATAAGAGCTTCCAATTTTAAAAATTGAATAGTTAAATTTCTAGTTGAAAAAATTAATTTTCAAACAAAAAATTAAACAAATTTTCAACAAAATAGCTTATTTGTCAACCAGAGATGTATTTTCCTTTCAAATTATGAATCTTAAACCAAAACAAATTTAATTTTTAACAAAATTTTAACTTCTCAATGAAAAATATAATATCCTGGTTACTATTGGGAATGGTTAAACTGTGATGCGCCATCTGGTGACAAAATTTCGAGCTAGAAAGAATAGGTACAATTTTAAATATGCATTTTAATTTGTGCATAAAAGTGTCTTAACCATTTTTTTTAGTTTAAAGTATTTACTAAATAATAAAACTAAGTCTTTATCGGAAACAAAGTATTTTAGCTGGAATTGACATATTATACAGTGAAAAATTATACTTTTTGACAGAAATATTTCTCTAAAAAAAAACAATGATTGTTCTCTTTAGTGTGATTTTCAAAAGATTATAAACTTAAATGGACTTATTTTGAAGTAAAAATGAACTCAAAGTACATTTTTATTAATTTATATATGAAATATTTACTATTTAAAAATTGATCTAAAAGTTAGGTTAGAACTCGTATTTAAACTCCAGTCGTCTATTAGTCATATTCTTGGCATAATATAGATAAAATTTGTCACTACATACATTAATTAAAGTTTATTTAAGCTCACAATGCATTGAAACTCACATTAAATAATTAAATAATCGTATTTTTCTTTAAAAACCTATTTCAAAAAAATGTTTTTTTTTCGTTGTACAAGATGGAAATTCTATCTAAAACTACTTGTTTCTGATGCATATTTGTTTTTAGTATTCAATCATTGTTTTATACTTCACAAAACAATCGTAAAAACACTTTTATGCACAAATTAAAATACATGTTTAAAATTGTACCTACTCTTTCTAGTTCCATTTTTCGGCACCATGTGGCGTAATGGTAGACCACCATTCCCAATATTGTAGTAAATTTAAAAAATATATTTTTGTTTTTCAAATGACGGCAATTTAATAATGTAAGATTAATTATAATAGAAACTTTTCTAAGTTTCAAGAAAAAGGTTTACTACTCGCGCTATCATATTCTAGTTTTTAATAGAATAATTTTGTATATGTAAAACGAGCAATCGTATTTTCTAAATATTGTATATTTAAAGAAAAAAGGGAAAACGCAGGGGAATAGGATAAAGATTGCGCCTCTTAAATTTTCAAATAATCAAGAAGTTTTACCTCATAATCGTGATGGCCAACACAGGTGAGTACAAAATCTAAAATTTTAATAGCGTAGTGCTGTCTTCCTCCAATGCAACCGCCAACCATCGTCTCTAGGAATGTTTCTGCTAGCTCGGTGAAAATGCGACAATAATTCATGGATTTTTCCATGTCTTCGTGGGCAACTGACAAGTGGTAGGGTTGTTCCAAACCCATGACGCTTGTAAAAAGACACAATTGTAATTGTTGCAATTGAGCACTATTGTTCTGACCACGAGTGGTGTTACTATTTTCTTCTAATGCTAGTAATATCACACAGACACAATCAGTGGCTGCCTCGTGCAATTGTGATCCTATCTCGTAATTACCAAGTACCTAAAAATAACAAGGAGATTGCAGTTAAATAAATTGTTATTATTATCATTGTCTTCTTAGGCTGATCTATTTAAGTCCCATAGCACTGTGGTTAAAAACCTATTGTACTATGCCTTTTTATTTTAAAACCCCGGTGAAACAGAGGTCTGAACATGGGTCACCATCGTTGCTAAAGTATCATTTAAGGATGTACACTACATACAATCAATCTCAAAAGTTGCCCATCTTGAAAATGATTAATAAAATCAACAAAAAAAGATCTATTATTAATTTCTGTAAATATTGATGGAGGCTTCTAAGCACACTTCAGAAAACAAAAATGCAGGTTAAAATGGTTTATTTAACAGTAGTTATTTAAATTTTTAGTATTTTCTTTCTCTTTAGGGAAAAATTACCATTTTTATTGCAGGGTGACCGTTTTAATCAAAGAACAAAATTCCGGTCATTTCCCGGTTTTTTCCCGGTTCCCAAATATTTTTCCCGCTCAATAAAATTAAAAAATCGATATATAAAGCTAAACAGTCAAAGTACTAGTAATAAAAAAACTAAAGCATTCAAAGTGGAACTCTTGAATTTTTAACTTTTAAAGTTGAAGTTTAAAATTTTTTAAATTCCAAAATGTTCCATTCCATTGTTCAATAATTTACACGTATAAACTGGAAGGTACTAACAATTTTCAAATAAATAATTTCAATTTTAATGAATTTAAACTGCAAAATTAAGAATGTTTAAGATTCATAAATTATAGAGTTCAAAGATTTAGATAAAGTTCCAAAAATATAAATCCAGGTTAACATTTGAAATACTCTAAATTAAAGAATCAATCAATTAACTTTAAAAATGGTCAAAATTATATTATTCAGTTATTTTAGGCCACTTAATATTTAAAAATTTTAATTTTTTTAACTTAAAAGTTCTCAAATTAGAATTTAAATTATTTTCATTTGAAATAGTTTAAGCATCCTTGAAAAACTTTAAATTGCATTTCAAAATCTTGAGAAATCTAGAAGTAGTTTTACATTTTTTGAATGTTAGTTTTATTTTTGAAATTTTTTCAAAACTTTAAAAATTAATTGAATTTGTCCTACAAATATTAGAAAATCCTCCGAATTTAAAAAAATGTCCTTAAAATTTGGATTTCTAAATAACAATTGAACACTTCTTATTTTAAGAAACAATTAGAGTAATTTTAAAAGATATTTAGAAGTTTCAAAAAGATTAAAAATTAATTTAAAACTTGAAATTATTTCAAATAATTTTAATGAAGTGAGTTTACCGAAAAAATTTGGTTATTCGTAACGGAATTTTGGTGCAAATACTCACAACCTAATTTAAAACAAAATGTAGATTTTTGCAGTTTACAAAAATTTTAGAAGCTTTTTAAGAATTGTGAAAGGCTCCAAACGAATAAATACATTTTCTTAAAATTCTTAGGAAAATTGAAAATGATTCATTTTGAAAAATTATTTTAGCAGAAATCCCAAAAGATTTCAAGAGAATTCCATTACCATTAAAAACGACCCGGGAGGAATTTAAGGATTTAAACAATTTTTTTTTAAGATTTTCTAAAAATTGTAGAAAAAATTTTATTCAGTTTAGATATGTTTAGAAGTTCTGCATTTTGTTTTCACTAACTTCACTTAAATGTTAAAAGCTTTTCGAAATTTTAACAATTCAAAGCTTTCTATGTCAAACAATTAAGTTTCAAATTGTTTACTTTTAAATATTTAGCTTCAATTTCGTCTTCTTAAATTATAAGTCAAATATTGATAAATATTAAATAATTATCCTTTTTCTATTTCAATTTTTTAAATTAAATGGGTTAAAAATTAAATAATTTAAACTGAAACAATATTTTTAATTTAATAAAAGCCTTTAACTACGAATCTGGAAATTCTTTAACTTTCAACGGATTAAGAATCGTTTTATCAAATCAATTATTGTTCAATGAAATAAATTAATTTTCAATTCAAAAAGACAAATTTACATGAAAATTGTTAAATGTTTAAAACCATTTTTATACCTACAAAGATGATCAGATTTATTTTCTGCAAAAAAAGACGAATGTTCCAGAAATTTAATAAATTTTCAAACCAAAATAGTTTAATTTTTAAATTAAAAAATATCAATTTTCAATCAAATAGTTGAATTTTTCGTTAAAAATCTAATTCTTAACAAATAAACAAATGGAATTTTCAGAAAAATAGTTCATATTTTTACTGGAAGTAAAATTTTTAGTTGAAAAATTGATCTTCAACAAAGCAGTTGAACTTTTGAAGAGATGAATTTTCATTAAAACTAATTTTCCAACAACAAAATTAATTTTTTCAAAAAATTAGTTGAATATTCAAGAAAAAAAAGGTAAACACCCAACGAAAATTTTTTTAAAAAATGTATATTATAATTCAGAAATATTTCCTGTTCGAAATACTACTACTGCTCTAAAAACTATATGAAGTAATCCCTTTTTCTAAAATTTGGAAGAAGGAACTTTTAAACTGCGACAAATTTTGACTTGGATCGGATTTTTAAAAAGCCTTTCTTCTAAATCGCTGTTTTTATTCTTTAAAAAATTCTCATTCCTGGTAAAAAATGCCCTGTTCTAAAATAAAAACGATAATTATTTACGTAACTGTAGATAAAGTAAAAATAATTTTTTTAAATTGACTAAAATTATTGTCGATTTTTTAATTCAAATCCGGGTGATTTTCCGGTTTTTTCCCGGTCAATAAAATTCCTGCTCATTTCTCGGCCAAGTCGCCACCCTGAAGTTTAATTAACTGTACTTGAATTAAAAAGAAATGGTAATTAAATTCTGAAACTTACTTGAAATGCATAAGCAACTACATCACTCAACGGAACGGATTCTAAAGAAATTGCGTGGACTGTAATCCAACTGGTAAAACATCTTAGAACCCGCACGTGAATTTGTAAATTCTCGCTACCGCTATTGAGACACACTTTCTGTAAATTAAGAAATACATTTAAATATTAAAAGTTAAGTCAATAAATTCGAGTTCACAAACAAAATTTAAATTCCACACAATTTAAAATTTAAAGCAAGTACATTCAAATGTAAAATAATAAATATTTTTTAAACCTACCAAAAACTCTGATACGGTCTCCCCAATGGCCGTGAGTTCAGAAAGAACCTGTTGTCGCCTGTTAGAACCCAATCTGAAATAATAAATACAATATTTTACAAAAACATCAATTAAAAATATTAAAATGTGAATTAAGGACACCACAGCCAAAAAAGCTCTCAAATTAGGGGAAATACAGGGTGATTTCATATGAAAATAGGGGAATAAATTCTTTTTATTAAAATTAATGGAGGTACCATAATACTAAAATTTCAAGTTGAAATATATTGCATTTTCAAAAACAAAATAGTTGAAATTTCAATTAAAAAAAGACGAATTTTCAAACAAAATGTTGAATTTTCAAACCAAAAAGTCGTTTGTTTTAGAAAACATTTGACTTTTAGACCCAAAATGATAAATTTTTAATAAAAAAAGTTCATTTTTAACCAACAAAGGTGAATTTTCAAGCCAACAGTGTGATTAACAACATGTGTTCAAACAAAAGAGACGAATTTTGAATAAAAAAGTTGAATCAATAACCAAATAATTAAATTTTCAACCTGAAAAGTTCAATGTTCAAACCAATTAGGCGAATTTTCAATCAAGGCAGATTTTTCAGTCAAGAAAAGAAAATACAACCATATTATTGAATTTTCAAGCCAAAAAGACGAATTTTTTTACAAAACAGTTTCATTTTGAACCCTGAAATATGTATTTTTAACAGAAAAGTTGAATTTGAAACGAAAATGTTAGGGTGTTACCAGATTATTCGAACTTCAAGCAAAAAAGACGAATTTTTCACGAAAAAGTTGATTTGTTGAAAAACTAGTTAAATACTCAAAGCACATTAAGTTTCAACTAAATAGTTGACTTTTCAACCAGAAAAAGCTGATATTGCTACCAAAGAGATGAATTTTCAACCAAGAGGATTAATTTTTTACCGAAAAATAATAGTTTTCATTAGAATACATACATTTTTAACTAAATAGTGTAATTTTCAACATAAAAATGAAATAGTTCAATTTTCAGTAAACAAATTATTTAAAAATTAAAGAAAAAACTTAATTCACTATAGAAAAAATAGTAAAGATCCGTGAGTCGAAATTATAATTACAGCAAAATTTGGAATTTATTATTTAATAGAATTATTTTCTTTACTTACGGACTTTCTTACATCTAATAAAAAAAAGGTAATTTTTATCATATATTTTAAGGGAGATACAGCATGGAAAATCTAGTATGAAAAAATGCAACAAAAGTACAGCGTACACGAAAATTCTACTCGTTATTACCCGAAAATTACGCCTTATTACCAAATAGTTCAATTTTTTAAGAATGCCGGAATTTCTAACCCCCCCCCCCCCAAACGAATTTTCCACAAAAAAATGAACTTTTTAACAAAATAGTATAATAATAAATCTCAACAGATTAATTTTGAATCAAACTGTTGATTTTTCAACAAAAAATTAAGTTTTTACCAAAACGGATACTTTTTCAGAAAAAAAAAACATTCTACATAAAAGTTGAATTTTTAACAAAAATGTTAAATTTTCAACAAAATATTTGATGTTTCTACAAAACTGTTGAATTTTCAAGCCAAAAAGACGGCTTTTCTACAAAACGGTTGAAGTTTCAACCCAAAAATAAGCATTTTCATCAAAAAAACTATTTTTTTATCAAACAGTTGAAGTACAAACCAAATTGTTTAATTTTTTACCAAATTGTTGGAATTTCTGGCCAAAAATACGAACTTTCCACGAAAACGTGGAATTTTAAGCAAAATGATTGAATGCTCAACCAAAACAGAACTTACATTTTCAACCTAAAAGATCTATTTTCAAACAAGAAGATTAATTTTCTACCATAAAACAGAAATTTTTAACAAAATAAGTTTATTTTGAACCAAATAGTTGAATTTTTAACTAAAAAAATCGAAATGCAAAATGGATATGGAATATGTAAATTTTTCAGCTAACAAATTAATTTGCAACAAAATGAAAATAAGTTTCTATCCGAGGAGAATAATATCAACGAAACAATGCATTCCCAACAAAGTAGTTGAAATTTCGGTCTGTAAGGACGAAAATTTCTATAAAACATTTAAATTTTTCACAATAAAGTTAAATTTTAACATAATAATTAATTGATTTCTAATCGTAGATTTTTAAATTATTTATGTCTTACGGTCCAATCGTAAATCGAAAAAATAAATATGAGTCAAAAAAACTTGTTCTTC
>NC_046664.1:36332740-36340605 GCF_010883055.1 Belonocnema kinseyi | reverse complement strand
CTCGATTTAAACTACATTTTTTCTCATACAATTTTAAAAAAATGTAGTTTAAATCGAGTGAAGTCTCGAAAAAATTTTTTGAGACTTCTAAAAAATGACTAAATTTTATTTAATTTTTTTTAAAATTATTGGCTGAAATGTTACTTTTTTTGACTGAAAATTGATCTGTTTGACTATTTTAAATTATCATCAACTCAGGTTAAGAACCGTTGAAAAAGGTACGCATGTGTACCGAAACGTTAGGAAGTTTCAAAAGGAGTTTTTCTATTAAATAAATATCTGAGTTTCGAAGAACAAGTTTTTTTGACTCATATTTATTTTTTCGATTTACGATTGGACCGTAAGACATAAATAATTTAAAAATCTACGATTAGAAATCAATAAATATCAACGGTCGAAGAAAGGATTGATTTGTTTCATCAAATCATTTTACAAAATAATTAATATTTCTAAAAAAATTATTGACTTTTCAACAAAAAAGCTAGTTCAGGGTGGCCACAAGATTGAATATTTCAATTTCCCTGGCTTTTCCCTGACATTTAGACGAATTTCCCTGACAGGAAATTATTACAAAAACGAATAAGGTTTCAATAATGTGCTAAGCAAAATAGTGAAACAAGCCAGAAAAATGTGCTTTACATGACAGTATGGATAAATTAAGGTCAGACAACTCAGCGGCGCCACTAACGAAAAACAAAATGTCATATAATGACATTATAATGAATATTCGTTTTTGAGAAAACAGGGCGGCGCTAGCTTGTCGTCAACTCAGCAGCACCCTCTAAGAAAAATCATGAAATTACAAAAAATGACTAGGTTAGATTTTTTTGCTATTTTCTGCTTTACAATGCGCTATGAATCGCTTTTGTAAAATCAACTCTTATTTAAAAAGAGTTGCCCCCTGTAATGAAAAAAGTATTCAAAAATGACTAGGCTCTTTTATTTTTCTATTTATCTGCTTTCCAATGTTATATGAAAAGCATAACTAAGGAGCAAAATTATTCTTCACCCCTAATCGGTACAAAAACAACCCCCGTATTTGTATCCGAATACAAACCTGCAAACTGATGCCAAAAATTGTATACATTAACTGTTAGGATTTTTGTGCTCTTTTTTTTATTTTCCAATGACATATGAATCGCTTTTGTAAAATTAACCCTTATATAAAAAAACAACACCCTTAATGAAAACACGTATTGGAAAAAGTAGTTATCTACATATATGGAACTTACTTATAAAATAGTAAAATGTTACTTTCAAGCATAATAATTTCTTACCCCTAATCTTTACAAAAATAACCCTCATAATGTATAAGCTAAAATTGCAACATCTTTTACAAAATTATTTTCCAGTCTATGTGTGCATATTCGAAAAATATCATTTACCTTTTTCGATGCATCTTTTAATGCCTTTAAACAACTTCCAGCACAACAAATTTCAAACGAGAAAAATACATTTTCATATAAAGAACAATCTAAATTTTCAGAATGATTGAAAATTTTTTGAGAGAAGACGTTTTCTAAAATAATTTTTTCAAATAGTGATTAAAACTATTTTTAAAGATAAGTTGAAATAATTTTAAAACCGTAAAAAGCAGTCGTGTGACTAGGGATGCTGGGCATCTACATTTACGTTCTGTACATAATTGTCACATAATATCAAGACGCCAATTTATTATCTCTTTCAAATACAGGATCGTGGTGTTTCTGCTAATAAATATTCAAGAATCGAACTTGTGAAAATTCGATTTTATTAAGTTAGTTCGGTTTCTTGATTTTTCCTGCGAGTTAACATGGTAAGGAATTATGTTCCAACTGTCCCAAGAAACCACCCCTAACGTGAAATATGACTTAGTTTGATGAGAAGGTCTTTGAGAATCTTTTCGACTCTGCTAGTATCAAAACTTCTCAAATTTCGAACATATCCAGGTATATCAGTCACCTGGGTTTTTGACAGGCCCAATGCTCTGAGGTATGAAATTCTAGCATCTGCAAAAAAATACCCTTGTCGCAAAATTTGTCTGAATTTGATTGGTAGTAGAATATGCACATTTTTGGACACCTACATTAGTGAAATCCATATAAATTCGACCTTATCCAGGTAGCTCGGTCATATGATTTTTTTATCGACTCAATGTTGTAAGGAATCAAGGTTTCGTATCCCCATAAAACTACCCTTATCACAAAATTCGTCTGAATTTGATCAGTGGTACACTATGTACATTTTTGAACAACTGCATTAGGGAAACCCATACAAGTTCAACGTTATCCAGGTAGATCGTTCACTTAATTTTTTTATCGACTCAATGCTGTAAATGATGAAGTTTTATGAACCCCAAAAAACTGCCCTTATCGTGATGTTAATCTTAATTTTATTTTTATTATATGACAATTTTGTACAAAACGGGATGCATTTTTTTTAGAATGTGATTTGGGCAAATGGTTTTTATAGATAAAAGATCAAAGATAAAACACAGATAAAAGCCAAAAAGTTATTTAAAAACATACATGTAGATCCCCAGCATCCCTGTTCACAAAAGTGGTTTTTAGGATTTTAAAATTATTTCAACTTATCTTTAAAAATAGTTTTCATAACTATATGAAAAAATTAACACACCTAGACTGAAAAATAACTTTGATGAGAAATAATTATAATTAAAAATACCATGTTACTACTTTATAAGTAAGTTCCATCTATGTAGATATTGACTTTGTTCAATACGTGTTTTCATTACAGGGTGTTTCTTTTTTATAGAACAGTTAATTTTACAAAAGCGATTTATATGGCATTGAAAAATAAAGAAAGAATACAAAAATTAGGAGCACGAAAATCCCAGAATTTAATGTATACAATTTTTGGCATCAGTCTGCATCAGTCATAATTTTGCTCCTTAGTTATGCTTCAAAAATATCGTGTTAATATTTTATAAGTGTTTTCCATTCCGATAGTTTCCTTTTTTAAATACTTTTTAAAATAAGGGTTGATTTTACAAAAGTGTTTATATCACATTGGAAAGCAAAAAAAATAGAAAAAAATCTAGCCTACTCATTTTTTAAATACTTTTTTTCATTACAGGGGGTAATTTTTTAAAATAAGGTTTAATTTTACAAAAGCGATTCATAGCCCATTGTAAAGCCACTGAGTTTTTTCACCTGATTAATTAACTAACGGATATGTATCCAAACTGTAAATAACGAAATAACTACAAATAAAAAACTAAGAATCGAATTATATTTTTAAAGAATGTACATTAAAAAAATATTTATATTGATATTAGGAAGTGTTTCCAAAATAATATAAAAGCATATAAATTTCTATTTTCCCTGACAGCTGCTTCATTTCCCTAACAAAAATTTATTTTCCCTGACATTTCCCTGATAGATAGTTTTATTTTTTACCAAATTGTTAGAATTTCGAGCAAAAGATACGAATTTTTAACGAAAAAGTGGAATATTCTAAAAAATATTTAAATGCTCTAAAAAAAATATGAAATTTCTACCAAATCTTATGCATTTGAAACCTGAAAAACGAAATTTCTACAAAACAGTTGAATTTCCAAACCAAAAATATGAATTTTCAACAAAAAGTTATTTTTTTAAAACAAAAAATTTAATTTTCAACCAAATAGTTCCATTTTTTTACCAGATTGCTGGAATTTCGAGCAAAAAATACATTTTTTTCGAGAAAAAGTGGAATTTTGTAACAAAACAGTTAAATACTTAACCAAAGCAGATTCATTGTAAACCGCAAACAGTCGACTTTTCAAGCAAAATATGAAACTTATAACCGCACTAAGACACTGGATGAGCTTTTAACCTAAAAAACTAATTTTCTATAAGACAGGTGAATTTTCAACCCGAAATAAGAATTTTCAACCAAAAAGTATGAATTTTCAAAGAAATACATGAATCTTTAAACAAATAGTTGAAGTTTCGACTAAAAACTTATGTTTTTATCAAATTATTGGAATATTGCGGCAAAAAAACGAATTAGTTCAATTTTCGACCCGATAGTTGAATTATCAACCAATAAAGATGAATTTTCAACGATAGATATTATAGTTGATACTTTAACTAAAAAAGACGAATATTCAAGAAAATAATTAAATACTCAACCAAAACAAATTAATTTTCAATCAAACAATTGCATTTTTAACAAAAAATGATGAATTTTGTACACAAATTTTAAATATTCAACTCTAAATAATAAAATGTCTAAAAAAAGTTAATTTTCAATAAAATAGTTAGACTATCAACTAAAGAGATGAAGCTTTAACGAAAAATTGTATTTCTCACACAACAAAAAAATTGAATTTTTAAACGCAAAGGTGGACTTTTGATTAAAATAGTTGAATTTATAACAATTAATAAAATTAAACAAAAGAGTTTAATTCTAAAACAAAAATTAAATAGTAGACTTTTAAATAAAAAATAATTAGCTTTCAACCAAAAAATATGTTTATTCTAAAAAAGATGTATTTTCAATTAAAAAAGGATAAATTTTCAATCCAAAAAGACGAATGTTCAACAGAACGCTTGATTTTTTAACAACAAAAATACGACTTCAGGGTGGCCGTTTTAATCGAAGAAAAAAATTCCCGGTCATTTCCCGGTTCGCAAAAATTTTTCACGGCCAATGAAATTTAAAAAATCAAACTATATTCTAAACATTTTTCCATATATAGTAATAAACAATAAACAACATATTAAAGCATTCAAAGTGGAACCCTTGTATTCCAAACGTTTAAAATTGTTTGAAAATGAAATGCAAATAAACTGCAAAATTTAGAACTTTTATAAATTGAGCGTGAGAACTCCATAACATCCTTAGCGCTCGGACTCGCTCTCCCAGTAGCCTGTGCCTTGTGCAAACGCGGAAAAATTTCTGAAAATTACCAACTTCGGAAATTCATTGCGTAAAAAAATATGACTGTATGCGGCTCGACGAGCCGCACAACTTTTATAACGAAAATTTTTTAATCAAATTTATAGTTTTTTATGGCTAAAATTTAAAAACCGGAAATTTGCATTGTTCCAAAATCAATGACTTTTTAAACTAAGCTCGCGAAAACTTGGCTTCTGTTCGACGAAATGATCTCGTTTCTTTTTCTCCAAATAGAAAAACCCCTTTTGATGCCAATTATGTATTTAAAGTAGATTTCTTTTTTATATTTGCAACATAAAAATTATTGCAAATCATTACTGTCAGGAATCGTTTCCTCAGACTTTGACGGGCAAAAGTTTGCAGGTAAGTTTCGCGGACAGACAACTTCCAGTGGCAAAGTTGTTCCTTGATGTTTAAGGGAAACTTTGACCAAATTTGAGCTAAATAAGTTTTTTTCATTTTTAAGAGAATTTTGGTTTGGTATTTTTAATTTTTTGTCACTGAGCAGCAATATATAAACAAATAAAGTGAAAAAATTGCTTTGAGCTATAGAATACGCATAAAGTATTATTTTCAACATGCCACCACAATAACTCTATTTTATAGGGTCCTAAAGAAACTCTATAACTGAAAAAATTAGTTTAGCGATTTTTGGGTGCTAATTACGATTTCATACTTCATACTCAAAATAAGATGCTTACAAAAATTGTTTAAACAATTTATCACTGTTTTTAGAAACTTTCTCTTAGAATAGAGATAGAAAGTTGCAGTTATTCTGAACTCTCACATTTTCCCACTTTTTAGTAAATAATGTAATAGTTAATGCAAGTTAAGAAAAGTTCTTATTTAGTGAATTATTTATTGTTTATAACTATCTTTTTATAGAGTAATGCTAGAAATATGGTTTTTCCTAAATATTTAGTTTTTCTTTGACTTTTTGGTTAAAAAAAATAATATGAAAACCTCAAAAAGAATCATTTTTGAAATAGTATTGTATTGTTTTAAATAAATTTCTTTGCTTTTTTCTAATTAATAAGAAAAATTAATTCAAACAAACAAGCTATCTTACACAAGAGACAGAAACATAGAATAGAATATAATATAGGATTAGGTAGGAGGACCAGGTCTGTAAATAAATTCTGAAAATTTTGTTTTGAATTATAATAAGCAATTTTTTACGAAGTGTAACAGAAAAATTTGGTATTGCACATATTTCATTATCAGCCCCCCTCCCCTTCTACTCCGGATAATTTCTGGAATCCATGTAGAAAATTTTAAGCAAATATTTCAAATATCCGTTTTATTTCAGAAAGAAATAGAAACAGAAAAGAAAGAGACTATTTTAAATATGAAGCTTTATCAGGTTTATTCATTACTTTTTCATAACTAGAAAGGCAAAGCAAAATTGAATAATTAAAAAACAATTTTCTTGCACTGATCTAAGAGCAAATAGTTACAAACAATAATATAATAATATGTATGATCTTTAAATTTTATTTGAATTTTTTCAAGAATATTTATCAAATGAACAAACAAATTTAAAAAAGAAATGTCATAATTTAAGAAGAAACCAGCACATTTCTTCACTCACATAAGAGAAGACAATTATGAACAATAATAAATTAATTAAAGAACTATTTTTGTTTCATTTACATTGATTATTACCATTATAAGTGAAAAGCGGATAAAAAGTTGAAAATTTCAGAAAAACCAGCAACTTTCCAGCATTATTCAAATTAGATATCATTAGCAATAATATTAAGTTATTTACAAAGTTAATTTTTCAACATTAATTAATTATCCACCTCATTCTACTTGTAAATTGGACAAACAGTTAAAAATTTCAGATAAAACCGCCACTTTCTAGCATTATTGAAATGGAATATTATTAAAAATAATAATTAATTGTTTAAACAATTCTTTTTGTTAACAATAATTAAGTATCACCTAAGTTTAATTGAAAATTGGACGAAAAGTGGGAAAGTGTTCAAAAAATCTCAACTTTCCATCTCTATTCTAAGAGAAAATTTCTGAATAAAATAATAAATTGTTTAAGCAATTTTTGTAAGCATCTAATTATGAATATGAAGTAGTATTTCATATATTAGCAACAATTTGCATTTAAAAAACCTAAAAAAAATACTAATTAGCACCCAAAAATCGCAAAATTCATTTTTTCAGTTAAAGAGTTTCTTTAGGACCCTATAAAACAGACTTATTGTGGTGGCATGTTGAAAATAATACTTCCAGCTGATGGTAAGTCTTTTTCTGTATTTTTTCTTGAGATAAAAAATCACAAAGCTGAAATGGCCAATTTTTTCACTTTATTCGTTTATATATTGTTGCTCAGTGACAAAAAATTAAAAATCCCAAACCAAAATTCTTTTAAAAATTTAATTCTGAACATTTCTAAAAAAAGCTTTGAAATCGATTTATAAATACAACCTGTGGGCGATTACGAACAGTATATTCCTATTCTAGACGACTGTGGTCGGTACGAGGGCGTCGGTCGACACGAGTCGAGTGCGCGCGCGGAAATAAAAATGTGCTTACATCTCTTAAACTGAAAGAACGATTTAACTCAAATTTGGTCAAAGTTTTCCTTAAACATCAAAGAACAACTTTGCCACTGGAAGTTGTCTGTCCGCGAAAATTCCCTGCAGACTTTTGTCCGTCGAAGTCCGAGGAAACGATTCCCGACAGTAATGATTTGCAATAATTTTTATGTTGCAAATATAATAAATAAATCTACTTGCAAAACATATTTGGAGAAAAAAAATGAGATCATTTTGTCGAATCAGGGGGGTGACTCGCCATACGAATGCGCCGTGTCAGTTTTGTGAAGGACGGCAGAAAGTCAAACACTGGCGCCACTAGCACTATTCCCTATATTTGAATGAAAGCTTATTAGAATCATAGGAGATTTAGTATTTTTCACAGATTTTGTCATATTTTGGACGTTTGTGGATAATTTAAAAGCT
>NC_046664.1:36317540-36332640 GCF_010883055.1 Belonocnema kinseyi | reverse complement strand
CGGGAATAGCAGCGGTGGCGCCAATGTTTCACGACTCGCCGCTCTTCACAAAACTGACACGCGCCTCCAATGCAAAAGCGAAAATCGTGTCACCCCGCTGGTCGAATAGAAGCCGAGTTTTCTCGAGTTTAGTTTAAAAAGTCATTGGTTTTGGTATAATGCAAATTTCCGGTTTTTAATTTTTAGCAAAAAAAAAAAAAATATCAATTTGATTAAAAAAATTTCGTTATGAAAGTAGTGCGCCTCGTCGAGTCGCAGTGAATTTCCGAATTTAGTAATTTTCGGGAATTTTTCCGCGTTTTCGCAAGGCACCGAGTACTGGGGTTAACATTTTCAATAGTCTAAATTAAAGAATCAAGCAATGAACTTTAAAAAAATTTTAAATTATATTATTTTAAGTATTTTTTTTTAACTTAACAGGTCTTAAATTAGAAGTTAAATTATTTTAATTTTCAATAGTCTAGGCAGCCACCAAAAGCTTAAAAATTTTATTTCAAAATCTTGAAAAATCTAGAAGTGATTTTAAATTTTTCCAAAATCAAAATCATTTTTGAATTTTTTTCCGAACTTCGAAATATATTTCAAAATAAATTGAATCTATTCGATAAATTTTAGAAAATCCTGCAAACTATAAAAAAAATTAAATTTGAATTTATAAATAACAGTAGAACACTTATTATTTGTCAATATTAGAGTAATATTAGGAGATATTTAGAGGTTTAAGAAAGATTCGAATTAAATTTAGAACTTGAAATAATTTGACACACTTACAGCCGAATTTAAAATAAAATTGAGATACTTGCAGATTTCAAACAAAAAATTAAAAATTTTTTTAAGAATCGTGAAAGGTTACAAAAGAATGAAAATTTTCTTAATATTCTTAGGTAAATTGAAAATGATTTTTCACTTCGAAAAATTTCAAGATTTTAGGAAATTTCAAAAATGATCAAAGAAGAACATGGAAGATTTTAAGGATTTTATTTAATTTGCTGGATTTTCAAAAATTGTAGGAAAACTTCGATTAATTAAAAAATATATTTAGAAGTTCTAAAGAAAATGTTACCACACTTGGTTCATATTACTTGAAATAATTTCAAGTTTTTAATTAATTTCGAATCTTTTCAAAACTTCTACATATCTCTTAAAATTACTCAATTTTTTTCTACAAATAATAAGCGTTCAATTGTTATTTATGCGTCAAAATTTAAAAATTTCACTTATAAATTAAACACTATTTAAATAGAACAATTAAAATTATAACGCTGAAAAATTAAAAGTTCTTCGAAAATCTAAAGATTCAAAGCTTTCTATGCAAAAAAAAATTCAGTTTCAAACTGCTTTCTTTTAAATATTTGGTTTCAACTTACTCGTCTTAAATGAACCGCGAATTATTGATAAATATTAAATACTTATTCTTTTTCTACATTAAGAAATTTCAAATTAAATTGGATAAAAATTAAATAATTTAGACTCACAATATTTTAAATTTAATAAAAACCTTTAGTTATGATTATTATTATTATAGATTTATTTTTAAGCTGAAAATAGTAAAACGCACATTTTCATTTTTTGATAGCTGAAAAATTCAATAGAAATATTAAATTAATAAATTTATTTATTAAATTTAATATAAAAAAATAATATAAAGGAATACCTGAAACTCTGAATTGAAAATATATTATTGATAGATCATGAAAATTTGTATTTTAAAATAAAATTATCGGAATAAATGATATATTAATTTCAATTCTTATCAAGACTTTCGGTTTGAAACAGTTACAATCTGGAAATTCTCAAAGTTTGAACGGATCTAGAATTGTTGGGTCAAATCAATTCTTGTTCAGATTTCAATACTTAGAGTACAGATCCATTAAAAAAATTAATTATTTATTTATATTTATAGTTGATAAAATAGAACTTTTTTTATCAAAAATTTTCAACTTCAAATTCTTTTAATTTTTAATTGTTTAAATCCTCAAAACTGCACTTTAATTATTTTAAAAACTGTTAAAATCGAACTTGGGCAGATTTTTATTCTAAATACTCGTAAAATTCCCGGTTTCCCGTTCCGGCGGCCACTCTGTTTTTTATAAAACATCTTCGATTTCAAAAACTTCTAATTTTTAATTTTTTTTAACCTTTAAACCTGCATTTTAAAATTCTTCAAATTAAAATATATGCTTAAAAATTAAAAATCTAAAATGGAAAATTTTTAAAGTGAGAGATTTTCGAATTAAGCATTCTAAACTAAATGATATAATAAATTTTAAAAATCACAATTAGGGAAATTATTTAAAAACGGTTGAAATGAAAGTTGGACAAAATTTTGTAAAATCCCCGGTCAAAAAATAAATACACTGTCATTTCCCGTTTCCCCAGTCCCATACAATTCCCGTTCATTTCCCGGTTTTCCAGGTTTCCCGGTCCAGCGGCCAGCCTTGATTTTTTTACCCAAAAACTTGAATTTTCAACAAAATAATGTAATTTTTCACAAAGAGATGAATTCCGCGCCAAAAATATAATACTAGATTTTGCAATTTAAAAAGAATTAAATTTCAACCAAAAAAGATTACTTGTCTACCTGTAGAACAATGTTCAACAAAAAACGACGAATTTTCTATCAAAAATATGCAAAAAAAACAATTACATTTTTGACTGAAAAAGATGACGTTTTAACGAATTAGGCCAATTTTCAACAAAATAATAAAATAATAAACAAGAAAAAACAAACAATAATTTCTGAACCATAAATATAACAGTAGAAAAAAGAGTAATGAATTTACCGAAGACATCGGGAGTTCACTTCTTCTGGAAGCACCGTCATTATTTCAAGCAACGGCCACCAACTCGAAGCATTTCCACCATATCTGTTGATTAAATCCATAACTGGCGTTTGCCAAGTTGGCATTTGCAGCGCCAAGTCCGCCAAAGCGAGACATAGCTGAAAAAAATAATACAAATTTAAACATGAATAAAGAGTCCACAATATAAATGGTCAAAATTCTATCGTTTCAATAAAAAAAAAAAACGCTAAAAACTTGGCCGATTTTAAGAACGATTTTGAAAATCTCTGCAAATTTTTCACATTCTCTGGCCATAATTATTCAAAGATCAGCTATTTCATCTTGTAATATTTTTAACTTTGATTTTTTTATCAAGAGGATACAAGAATTACAGAATTAAATTTTTAAATGTCATAACTTATTTATTTCGATCAAATAGAAGTTTACTTTTTAATAATAAAAGAATAATTTTCAATGCAAAAGGAAATAATTAAATTGTCAACAAAGCAGTTAAATTTTCATCCAAATTATGAAATTTTCAACAAAATGATTACATTTTGAGCCCAAATAGGCAAATGTCCAACAAAACAGTTAAACTTAACCAGAACGAATCAAAAAAATTTAAAACGTCAACCAAATATAGTTGCCTTTTCAACAACATAACTGCAATTAAAAAAAAATTGCAACCAAACAGTTGCACTTACAACCTAAAAAGATGAATTTTCAACCAAACAGTCGATTTTTTTATCTAAAAAGATCAACTTTTAACAAAACAGTTAAATTTTCCACGAATTAATTACATTTTTAACAAAATCGTTGCTATAATATTAAAAAAAGATACATTCTTAACGGAAAATATAATAGTTAATATTTTAAACAAACAAAATTTTTAATTTTAATTAAAAAACAGTCGAATTTAGCAAAAAAAAGTCGAATTTTCAACAAAGCAGTTGAATCCTCAACCAAAACAGATCAAATTTCAATCAAAAGATAAATTCTCAACGAAAAATGTCATAGTTGACATCCCAAGATCAACAAAAAATTTATTTTCAACAATGTACCTAAATTTTAAACCAAAGAGAACAATTTTCAACAAAATATTCGAATTTTTAACCAAATGATGGAATTTTCAACCAAAAAAATATATTTTTAAATAAAACAGTTGAACCCAAACAGGTGAATTTACAATTAAAAAATATTAATTACCAACAAATTAGTTCAACTTTCAATGAAAGAGATAAATTTTCTACTAAAATCATAAAACTTCACTGGAGTCGTTAAATTTCACTTTAAAAAATTAATTTTCCGCGCAAAAAAAGAAGAAGTATTTTCAACCTACAAAGATGAATTCTCAACAAAAACGTAAGAATAGATTATATTTCAATCATAAAACATGACATTTCTATCAAAATCGGTGGATTTTAAAACAAAAAAGTCAGATTACATCAAAGAAGATTAAATTTATGCAAAAAGAAGAATTTTCAACAAAATACATAAATTTTAAAAGAAATAAAACAATTTGCAACAAAAAAAAGATAAACTTTCAACCAAAAATGAAATAGTTAAATTTTCAGTAGAAAGTTAATTTTCAACCAAAAGAAACGAATTTTCAATAAAATAGTCCAACTTTCAAACAAAGATACGAATTTTCGATGAAAAGAATCATTTTTCCAACAAAAAAGACAAATTTTTAACACGTACAATTAAAATTTTCTGTAAAACATTTGAATTTTCAACATTAAAATAGGCATTTTTAAGAAAAAAGTTAATTTTCAGCCGAAAGATGTGTATTTAGTAAAAAAAAATTCAAACTAAAAATATTATTTTTCTACAAAAAAATACGAATTTTCAACTAAAAATTATCAGATTTCAACTAACAATGGAAATTACAACCAAAATGAGTTTTTTCGGCAAAATTAATTAATTTTTAAATAAATAATATAAACTTTCAAGCAAAATGGAATAGTTACATCTTCAGATAAAAAATTAAATTTTAACTAAAAAGAAATGAATCTTCAGCGGAAGAAATTAATTTTTAATCACGATGAATTTTTAACCAAAAATATGAATTTTGACCAAATAGTAAAATTTTCAACCCAAAAGATGAATTTTCAATTTAAAAAAAAAAATGAATTTTTAACTAAATATTTGTTTCAATCAAATAAAAGATTTTGTAACAAAAAATAGAATAATTAAATTTGTTACAAAACACAACATTTTCTAATGAAAAAGATGACATATTTTTATTGAAAAAGATTTTTATTTTTTTCCACAAAAAAAATGGAATAGCTCAAGTAAATTTTCAACTAAAATGATCAATCTTCATATAAAAAAATTTTTTTTAACCAAATACTTGAATTTCCAACTAAAAAGAGAATTCTTCTACCAAAAATAAAATACAAAAACAAAAAGGTAAATTTTCCATACAAAATTAAATAGTTCAAGTGTTTTTTTAACTAAAATGATCAATCTTCAACTAAAAAAAAATCACTTTTAACCAAATAGTTGAGTTTCCAAATAAAAAGACAATTTTTTAAATAAAAATAAAATACTTAAATTGTCAGTTAGTAAAATAAATTTTCAACCAAAAAAGAAACGAGTTTTTAACAAAATAATTAAATTTTCAACCAAAGAAAGTAATTTTTAACATCAAAGATGAAGTTTCAACTAATGAGAGTACTCTTCTACCAAAAGGTACGGAATTTCAAAAAATAGTACATGAATTTTCAACCAATATTTTAATTTTTAAATAAATTTTAAGCCAGAAAGAGGAAGCAGTCGCCAAGAAGTTTAAATATTCTCTAAAAAATTCGAATTTTCAATCAAATACAGGCATTTTAACAAAAATCATAAAAACTTGAATTTGACTGCGATCAGAAGTTAATTCCCGATTTTGCAATTAAATTTGCGGCCATTTTCCCGTTGAATAAAATTTCCGATTTTTTATTTTCCTCTCTATTGACAAATTATGTACAAGTACCTGTGTGACAATAGCTGTATTCGTGTTCTCATTAACTTGAGATAAATGTTCCATCAAAGAATCGCGCAAGGACGTGTGAGCATCTGCTGGCAATTCGTGGAAAGAGAGCTGAATTTTAGAGCGCATAGTTTGTGCAGCAAAATAACAGGAGATCAGGTCCTGTTTTTGCTGCAGCATCTGGTCTGCTATTTTCCAAGCATATACCTGAAATTAAAAAGGGGGATTCATACTTATCTTCATTTCACTGAAGATTTCCTTTTAAATTCCAATAATTAGGTTCCATCTTTCAAACCAGTTTCTTTTTTTACTCTAGTAAAGTCATTTTTTTTAACTTTCGTTGAATTGAAAAAGAAATATTTTTTTTAATAGCATTTGGTATCCATTCAGAAGACTGGAATTAATTATACAAGCTATCCAAAAGTAAATGAAAATTTAATATGAAAATAAATATAAACAGCATAAAATCTCGATACTAAAATGGTAATAAAAACCCATATTCTGCATGTTTTTTTGGAGAGTAATTGAATTAAAAAAAAAAAACGTACACCATAATAAATTTCCGAAAAGTATGAAATTATATTTTTACTTCCTCGAAACCTAGAAATACGAAAATCAGCACTCCGGCTCTAAAAAGCTGGAAACGATACATATCGATAATTTTCCAATTTTTTCCAGATAAATCTACAAAATATAAGACCGACAAGCCTGTACAAAAATTCACTATAATTTCCAATAAAAAAATCATTTTAAAACCAATTCAGGGTATACCCAAATCCTGGGGGAAAATCCCTGACAATCTCGGGATTTTTCCAGGCTTGTGCGTATTTAAACCAATAAAAATAATTTTATATGCAAAATTAAATTACTATTTTTTCATTTTTAAAAGATATTTTAGCAAAGGATTAGTCCTTTCTTAACAGTCCAAGTTTCTAGGTATTTAATTATTATGTTATTTTTAGAAAGCGTCGACAAATTATTTGAGATATTCTGAAATATTTTATCTCCACCGAATAATTAAACAAAAAATAGATACCTGGTAAAAACATTTTTCACAAAAATAGGGAAATACTTGTTTAAAAGTAAAATTAATGTTGATAAAATATTATATCAAATTTAAAACGCTTAAAATTATTAACAGCTCAAATAAAAATTTTGCATTTTCAATGTTTAACCAAACAGTTTAAATTTTCAACAAAAAATTGTACACTTAAATTTACAGTTAAAAAATTAATTTTCAACTAGAGATAAATTTTAGACTAAAATAATGAAATATTCAACTGGATTAGTAAAAAATTTAATAAAAAGAATTAATTACAAACAAAATTTCAACAAAATAGTAAAGCCTTGAACCAGGTGTGAATTTTTAATTTGAATCATAGGATCTTCAACAAAAAGATTAAATTTTAACTTAAATGATAAATCTTTCACTGTTATAGTTGAATTTTTAACAAAAAATTAATTTCCAACAAGGGAGATTCATTTTTCACCAAAAAATACGATTTTCAACTGAAAAAGATCAAATTTCAATAAAAAACGGAATATTTATATTTTCAGTTTAAAAAAAATACTGTTCAAATAAACAGATAGATTTTCAATTAAACTAATGAAATATACAACTTAAGTAGTAATTAAATTTTCAATTACATACAATTAATTTAAAACAAGAAATTTTCAACAAAATACTTTCAAATGGATTAGCTAAATTTTCAGTCAAAGAAAATTGCTTTTCCAAAAAGTGAATTTACAACAAAATATATGAAAGTTCAACTAAAAAAAAAAATCAACCAAAAATGGAACAGTTAAATTTTCAGTTAAAAATATTAATGTTTAATTGATGAAATAAATTTCCAACAAAAAAGATTAATTTTTCTACAAAAAATAAGAATTTTCAACAGAAAAGATGGATTTTCAACAAAAAAGATGCATTTTCAACCAAAAATTGAATGGTTAAATGTTCAGTAAAAAATTAATTTTTTTCGAAAGAAAAATAAATTTTTAACTAAGGTGATGGATTTTCAACTCAAAATCATGAATATTCAACCGGAATAGATGAATTTTAAACCAAAACATGAATTTTGAACTAAAAATTATGAATCTTGAGCTGGGATAGTTTGATTTTTAACCAGAAAATTAATCTGCAACAATTAAGATTCATTTTCTATCGAAAAATACAATTTTTAACTAAAAAAGATCAATGAAAAAAATGGAATATTTAAATTTTGAGTCAAAAAAATTATTGTTCAAATAAAAATCATGGACCTTAAAAAAAAAAGATGAACTTCCAGCTAAAATAATGAATTTTTACATGGTAAAGTCGAATCTTCAACCAAAAAGATACATTTAAAAGAAAAGATAAATTTTCGACCAAAAAATCGAATTATCAACAAAATATATGAAATTTAAATTTAAAAAATTTTCAAACAAAAACTGAACAGTTAAAATTTTAGCAAGCAAAACTAATTTTCAATCAAAGAGATGCATTTTCTACCGAAAACACCAATTTTCAACTAAAAAGATGAATATTCGACCAAAAATTGAATAGTTTAATTTTAAGTACAAAACATTAAGTTTAAACCAAAGAAAAATACATTTTTAACTAAGGTTACAAATTTTCAACTAAAAATCATGAATCTTCAACCGGAATAGTTCAAATTTAAACCAAAAAGAGGAATTTCCAACTCAAAATGATGAATCTAGAACTGGGATAGTTGAATTTTAAACCAAAAAAATTAATTTCCAACAAAAATTAATTTTTTACCAAAAAATACGATTTTTAACTAAAGAAGATCGATTTTCAACAAAAAATAGAATATTCGAATGTTCAGTAAAAAAATTAAATGTTAAATTTCAATGGGTAATTTCAGCTGGAGTATCTAAATTTTCAGTTAAAAAATTATCTTTTAACAACAAAAAAACTAGTTTTCAACCAAATAGATAAGCTTTTAATCAGAGATGAATTTTCAACTACAATGATGAATTTTTAACTTGAATATATCAAATTTCCGTTAAAAAAATTAACTAAAAACATGAATTTTCAACCAAACGTTCTAGAGAAAGACTTCAACCATTGCATTTTCAACCAAGAAAATTAATTTTCTACCAAAAGGGTTGAAGAATGAAAAAATACATGAATTTTCCACTAGAGAAGATCAATTTTCTCCCGAAAATATAGCTAAATTAAAAAAATAGCTTCTCAAGAAAAAAAAAAGTTATCAAAAAAATAGTTAAATTCAATAATATAAGGCAAACTTGAACAGATTAAAAAAACATTGTTATTTAATTTCATATTACAATTTAAACAAAACTTAAGGGCGTTTTCGAAAAAATTCCATTTTAAACAAATTCCCTGACTTTTCCAGCTTTTTCCGGAAATACACAAATTTCCTGAAAATTACAGCTTTTCCAGGTCAGCAGACATTCTGCAATTACCAATTAGGAAAAACTGCAACTGACACATGACAGTATAACGACAAGAACGACAGTATGGATCTTACAGGTTAGGTCTCACACACTTCTGAAATTAAGGTTATGAATCGTTTTTCTAACTAGTAAATGAATATAAAAGAATACCGAAATTTAAAAAATACTACAATATATAAAACAAACGCTTTTTTCCTGAATATTCTGGGTGAAACGTTGAAAAAACTCACCGATTTTTGTAGTTCCTCGAGCCATAATAACGAAGATTTTTGTTGTTCGGAAGTGTTTGGATGATTGTGGGACGAATATATCGCCTGATAAACAGTTTCGAGCGCGGGTGGTGAATCCATCCTTCACTAATTACTCGCTTTTAGATATGCTGTCATACAATTAGAACTTTAACAATAAGAAATAAACTGATTTTGCTAGAAATTATGAACTTCTCAAAGCAGCAGAAGCCATTGTGAAACTGAAGCTGCACAAAATCCGAATTTTTGATTGGTCTGTACGTAATATTCAAAATGTTTTCTAACCTCAAAACCACTTTTGTAATTCACTTCTTAAGTTTTAATTGTTTCATTTCGTAATCAAGATCAATCAAATTAATCGAATAAATCAATACTGTATTATGAGAGCGAAGCTTGGCTGTATAATGCCTCTAAATTTGCAAAATGCAGAGAAAATCAGATTAGATAGGTACCAGGTCATGTGACCACGCGAATTTTGGGCGCGAAACGAATATTTTTGAAACCATTTCAAACCACTTATGAGTATAAAAAATGTGTAAATAAATACGAATGCTTTTATTCTAATGTTTTAAATTAAAGCTTCTTCTATTTCGAAAGACGTAGAGTTTAAACATTTTAAATGAACTACTTTTTCAAAATTTACAAACCTTCGAAATTCTAAAAGAGGCCATTCAAAAAATACGTCACGCTATTTTTAACACTTCCACCTACGAATTTTTTCAGAAAATAGTTGAAATTTCAAGGAAAAACTTTTTTTTACTAAAAAAAAAGAATTTTAAATGCAAAAAAAGATATATTTTAATTCCAAAAAAGATTTATTTTCTATCCAAAAAGGATCTTTTTCAACAAAGCAGTTGCATTTTCGAAAAAAATGTAACAAAATGGTTGATTTTTCAACTGAAAAAGATATATTTTCAACAAGAAAAAATACTAAATTAAAAAAAAAACAGTTGAATTTTCAACTAAAAAAGAAAATTTTTCAATCAAAAATAGAATAGTGAAATTTTTGGTTCAAAAAGTTAATTTTTAAGCAGAGATCAATTTTCAACTAAAATGAAAGAATATAGTTAAATTTAATAAATATCACTATTATTTATATATTATTATTTTCTTAAATAAATTTAATTTAAATTATAATTAAAATATAGTTAAATTTTCGGTAAAAAAAGTTAAGTTTAACCAGAGATGAATTTTCAACTAAAATGATGCATTATTCAACTATATTAATTAAATTTATTGAAAAATGAGGGATCTTAAGAAAATGAAGTTTTAACAAAATAGTTTAACATTCAACCAAGTACTTTAATTTTCAACCAAGAAGATAAGTTTTCAACAAACAAAAAATTGTCTAACAATTAGTTAATTGTTACATTTTCAGTAAAAAAATTAAAGAAAAAAATCTTTCTAACAAAAATTGAATAGTTATATTTTCTGTAAAAAAATTGTTCTATTCCAAGTTCAAGTTTTAATTTGAAAAATTAATTTTCAACAAAAAAAAACTTGAAAAATTAAATTAAGAAAATATCAACAAAATATTTCAATTTTAAGACGGATGTGAATTTTTAACTAAAGCGAGTAATCTCCAATTTTAATAGATCAATTCTTAGTTTAAAAAAATGTTTACCAAAAAGAAGAATTTTCACCTAAGAAAGATAGAATTTCAAACAAAAATAGAATATTTAAATTTTCAGTAAATAAATTAATATTAAAAAAATAACAATTTCTTACTAAACATTTAAATTTTTAAACAAATTAATGGATTTTTAAGTAAAATTATGGACTTTCAACTGGAATAGTTAAATTTTCATTAAAAAAAAATTAATCCTAACTAACAAAAAAATGAATTTTCAACAAAATATGTAGTTATATGTATTTTTAACAAAAGTAATGAATCTTCAATAAAAAAAATTAATTTTTAACAAAGTAGTTTAACTTTCAACCGGGCAGTTTAATTCTCAAAAAAAAATTAATTTTCAACGAAAATTATATATTTTCCAGAAATATTTGAATTTTCGACCAAAAAATATGAATTTTCACCTCAAAAATATAGATTTTTAATCATATAATTCAATTTACAAGTAAAAAGGACACGTTTTCAACCAAAAATCGAAAGATTAAATGTTTGGTTACAAAAATAATTTTCTACGAAATAGTTAAAATTGTAACTAATCTAACGGATTTTCAATTAAATTTCTAAATCTTAACTTGAATGGTTGAGTTTATAACCAAAAATATTAATTTTCAACTAAAATTACGATTTTTTACTGGAATAAATGATTTCCTTGCCAAAAAAGATGAATTTGCAACAAAATTCATAAATATGTAATCGACTGGTAGAATGTTTAACTAAAGAGGATAAATTTTTAACAAAAAATTAAATAGTTCAATTCTCATTTAGAAAATTAATTTAAAAAAAAAGAAGATTAATTTTTCACAACAAAAAATAAACAAATTTTTGACTAAAAAGGATAAATATCCAATCAAAAATTGAATAGTAGTTAAATTTGCAGTTGAAAAATTATTTTTTAATCAGAAAAAATGAATTTTTAAATGAATTCATTGTGATTGGTTTGTTGAAAACGAGGGGAAAAAAGAGAAATTCTTTTAAAAAGAGGTAAAAACTTAAAGAGGAAAATAGGAGAAAGAGTGTAAAATAAAAGCACAATTTTCATTGTTTCAAGCATATCAACAAATTATGACAAATCTTCCCAAACCCTGTTAACCCCCCGAAAAGGGGAGTGGGGGTCGACAATAAAGGTGTGGCATAATTTTTGAACGGCGTAAAATTAATTCATTCCGAAACATGATAAAAATTTTAAAAGTTACGGAATTTAAATCTTGTTCTTTTGTTTTTTAAACACATATAACTTCACTTTCAGTAATTCTTTAATAAAAAAAGACTCAAATCGTGTAAATTAATATAACCCTATTTTTGAATCTTTATAAATGTCACACGAAAAAAATAATATTCACGATTTGTCGAATTATTAGTTACAAATGCATTCTAAATTTAGAGAACATGAAGTTCTGACTTCCTCTTATGATTCGCAATAGTGATGGCTCTGCACGTTCTTCAAGATTAAGAGATCGAACATTAGTACGTGCACAAATTTCTGGGATAGCTGACCTTCAGAAAATATATTCTATCGGAGAAATATTGGGAAAGGGAAATTTTGGAACTGTGGTGAAGGCTCTTCACAAAGAGAGTCATGTATTTTGGGCTATCAAAATCGTTAACAAGAGAGAGGTATTTTAATTATTTAAAAATGTTTAGGAATGAAAAATATTGTTTTTAATTCGTGCCATGGAGAGGATTCATCTGTCGATTTGTAAACTCAATTTTCATATTTACTCGAAGTTCAAACTGAGAATAAAGTCGCGAGGTGATGCCACCTCGCGTTTTTATTTCCTGATCCAAATTGTTCTGTAATTAAATGACTTTTCATTATTTTGCAATATAATCTTTGCCGTGGCACACATAATTGCTTATAAGTATTTTTAAGTATTTTTATAAAAGGCCGGAGAATCAACAGTCAGGTTGGTGGAACGTGAAATGCTTATTTTAAGATTGGTGAAGCATCCGAATATTATTGATCTTGATTGTGTTTATGAATCACCTAAGACTATTTATTTGGTCTTCGATTTATGTATGAGCAATCTAGCAAAATTTTTCGAGAGAAAAAAAAAGCGATTCGAGGTGGAAGAAACTGTAAAAATTATTCGTAGTTTAGCCAGCGCATTAGCATATTTACACAAAAACGGTAAGCATCTAACATCATTTTCATTATTATATTAATTGGTTACAACTCCTATAAAACTTTTATATTAAAAAATATTTGAAAAGCCTATAATAATTTTAAGCTTGCTATTGAGAAGATTTCAATGTTATAAAATCTTTTTATAATTTCTTATGATTTAAAAAGTTATAAAAGAAAAAAATCACGAAGCTATCACCTCGTGATTTTCTTATATAATAAAATGGCAGGAAGCTCATGAAAGTCTATTATTTTTGTTATATGGAATTTTCTCGATGGCACGAAGACTCCTCGTCCATTTTTATGTTTATCAACACTGTTTTGATGTGTAATAATGATAGGTATTGTCCATCGTGACCTAACATTAGAAAATATCCTAATAGCCCATAAGATAGAAGCTGGCGAGAAGATTCAGATTAAAGTTTCAGATTTTGGACTAAGTGCCATGAGAGGAGGTCCTGGGCACGAGAACATGTTACATGAATTTTGCGGCACTCTTGCTTATATGGGTATTGCTGCAAAATTTAAAATAAAAATATACTTTCTTAAAGCATTTAAAATTTAATTTTTTTTTTAAATATTTACAAAATAGCTCCTGAAGTGATAGCGACGAAATCGTACAGTCAACAATGTGACGTTTGGTCCATGGGTGTTATTATGTACGTCTTAATGTTTGGAATGTTCCCATTTTTCTCTCATGATCAGCATAAACTTTGCAAACTGATTAGAAAAAGTGAAATCAATTTCTGTGGTAATAACCAACATTTGAAAAACACATTTTTGCATTTTTGTTGGGAAAATCAGAAAGGAAGTTAATAAAATCGTTAAATAAATATTGTATTTTGCACCAAAAAGATTAGTTATTTCAGCGGGAAATTTAAAGTTTGAATTATTCAACTTTTCTTTTTGCAGTAATAACTGTAATCACATTTTTAATTAAAAAATTATAATTATCAACCTTATGAACATTGTTTAAGAATTACCTTGTTCTGAAGAAGCTCGCAATTTAGTGAGTAAATTGCTCGAAAAAAATCCTGCATTTCGGATAACAGCTGCAGAAACGGAACAACATCCTTGGATTTCGGTTAGTACCTTTTTCTAAAATTTAACTGAGAAATTTTTTATGGAAAAAATTAGGAGATTACATTTTTTAAAACCCCGTCTCAAAAAAAAATTCTTAAAAATAATTCTTTTATTTTGACATTTATAATAAGGGTGCTGCAATAACATTAAAGACACCATCTTCAAATGTTTTTCACATGATGCGGATGTGGAAAAATGAAATGTTGGTAAGATTTTTATAATTATTTATACATTAAACATTAATTAATTGTTAAATCGGTGTTAATTTTTTGTGGTTCCTTAAATAAAAAGGTTCAATTTTTTAAGAAATTGTCAATCATATTTTTAAGAACATTTGTCGATGGCAATTCGGATGGCCCAGAAAAACAAAAGTTTCGAATTTTTTTACATCACCCCCTCGCTATTTTGTTAGGAATCCAAAAAAAGTAAATGTCGTCCAAAACTTGAAAAACCCTTTCTGAGCCCCTTTCATGGTGCCCCCAAAAACTGCCCCATGCAAGTGCAATAACGATTTTGCTGAATGTTGCCTTAATTAGTACTTTTTTCTCGTTTTTCCGTAACCTCGGGCAGAACAGTTCTAATTACAGTTTCGATCGGGTGTCCGTCCATCCGTTCTACCTTTTTCCAAGGATGGGAAGTAAGGGGAAATGATGGAAGGGAGAGTATGGCAAGTTATGGGGGGGAAGTGATGGTAAAAAGATTGGAGGGAAAGTGGGAGAAATGATAGAGTGGTAGTGAGGGGAAATGGGTGTGGAGAAGTGAGAAGAAAGAAATTAGGGGAAATGAGTAGATGAGAAGTAGGTGAAGTGAATGGAAGAGAGGGAAAAGGAG
>NC_046664.1:36281544-36317440 GCF_010883055.1 Belonocnema kinseyi | reverse complement strand
GCTGAGAGGGAAGTAGTGGGAATATGGGGAAATGATGGAAGGGAGAGTATGGCAAGTTATAGAGGAGGGGAAGTGATGGTGAAAAGATTGGAGGGAAAGTAGGAGAAATTATGGAGTGGTAGTGAGGGGAAACGAGTGTTGAGAAGTGAGGAGAAAGAAAGTAGGGGAAATGAGTAAATGGGAAGTAGTTGAAGTGAAAGGAAGTGAGGGAAAAGAAGGAGATGAAAATTAGAGGAACTAAGGGGAAGTGTGGGGTGATGAAGTAGGGGAAAGGAAGGTAATTTGGGGGGGGTACTGGGAATAAGGGTGAATAAAAGGGGAGTAAATGAATGATGGAAGGGGATGTATGAAAAGTGATGATAAATGAGGGAAGAAGAGAAGTTCGAGGCCGCACGGGAAATGGTTGGGGAGTAGGCAAAATTATACAAGGGGAAGCATCAGAAGTGAGGGAATGGATACCCAGTGGGCACACAAGTCCTAAACTTGTCCTATATACCCGGTAACAAGCGTTGAATTCAGAAAAATTAAGAATTTGTATTTCTATGAATACGCGATTTTTCCTCCGTCTAAAAATCCCCCAACGGGGACAGAAAAAGTGCAAATCCTATTCCTCTCAATCGACTTAGTAAAATTTAACGAAAGCATTTATTTAACCTATTTTTCATTATTAAATCTTTTTATAACTTATAAATTCAAAAAATATTCAAATTAATATTTATTTATATTTTGATCATGTATTTAAACGTCTTAAAAAATGCAACAAAGAAATCTATGCAAATGTGTGAATTTAAATAATTTTAACTCTAGAGAGGCAGAGTTGATTTGGTGAGAATTAAAATTTCAGAATTTACATTCCGCATGAAGGAATTAAGGGCATGTGATACTTACAGTTTCCCCGGCTTTTTTTCAACAAAAATTAAAATTTTTAAAAACTGAATTCGGAGATGCTATAAAATATCATAACGGACGTCCCCGGACTCTTTTTTGAGGGATAATATCAAAAAAATTTATTGTACTAAATAAAAATTTTATGCAAATGCATTATTTTGAGGTTACGTCGTTTTTCATCTCTGCCTTTCCGATAATCTGGAAATTATTTATGAAATAAACTTTTTTGATTGCCTGCAAACAAGGTTGGTTCCGGGAGATTAATTACTATGTTTATTTGTAAGTCCAAATTTTTCGGCCAAAAATATTTTGTAGTTTGCAAGTAACGCTCGGGTGAATTGTAACACACATAACCTCGAAATATACACGCACGTTGTTAGCAATATCAAAAATGTTTTGATAAAAAAAACACAAAAAAAGGGTATGGGGACGTCCGTTAGCATGTTCGCTATCATTTCCCAGATTTTGAAGGTAAAATATTTCTTATCCTATAGGAATAAAGCCGGGGGAATGTGGCATTTTAGGCAGATGGAAAAATTGCGCATTCAAAATAATAGAATAATCTTCACTTTTGCGCGGAAATCTGAAAATATTGATTTTTCTCTATTCTACGCTTATTACCGGACGTCCTGAGGACCTTTTAAAGCCATAAAAAGATCCAAAGGATGTCTTAAAGACGTCAAATCATATGACATAGACGTACATTCTAAGGACGTATTTAGGACGTCCCGGTGCCCACTGGGTAGTACTGTTACAGTACTGTTACAGTACTGTTACAGTACAGCACTACTGTACTGTGGGTGAGTAGAGGTGGGGAAGTGAGGAATGGTGAAGGAAGTAGGAGGAAGGGGTATGTTAGCTGGGGAAGTAACCAGAGAGGGGGCAGTAGAGGAAGAAGGTGTTTGGGAAGGGATGGAAAGCGAAGGTTAAATTGTGGGAAGGGGGAGTAACGTGTGGCTAAAATTTTGAAGCATGTGATAAACTATTAAGAAAGGACGAGTTTTCTAGCTTTTTAGGTAAAATTTTGATTTTAAGAAAAATAAATTATTGTAGCAATAGAAAACATTTGAAATGAAAATGTACACTCTCCAAATGTCGAAACTTTTTTTTTATCACTTTAATTTCAATAAATTTCGGTGATCGAAATCTGAAATTGTCAATTGGCCTCTCTGTTTATTTACCTCTAATTATAAAGAATATAATAAAATAAAGATACACAGATAGAAAAAATAATAAAAAACTTGTTTCATTTTTTATTTATTTATAAAAGGAAAGCACAACGGAAGGTGGCCCTTCAAATTTAGATAGTTCAAAATTAATTAAAACTGCATGTACCAAAGAAGGTTTGACTTTATTTGACTGGAATCACAGTTCTGCTCATTTGAGTGTTTCAAAATCTGTTAAACCAAAAATTTGGTTGCAACCTCCAAAAACAGCACCTTCTCTTGACACGCGACCTACTACCAGTGAAGGTCAGTCTTTGGGGAGAAGTATGACTCGAAGCTATGCTAATTTTGATACATCAACTTCTTCTGATTCAAGCCCTGGGTATGTCTAGTTATTTAATATTTACATTTAAACAATGTAATCCCAATTTTTCTACAAAAAAAAAATAGTCAAAGTAGGAGCCATACCCTTACAAAAAAGGGTCTCGATTCCGTTAATTAGGTCGCTTAAATCTCTCCCTCCCATACTTCCCTTCTCCTACTACCCCCTGCTTTCCCTCTTCTACCGTCCCTGCTCTCCAACTCGTCCCTTAATCCTTTGCCCCACCCAAACTATTCCTCTCATACATACGATTCCCATCCTTTATCGGCCCTACTCACCCTCATTTCGAATACTCCTTACTATATCCTCTATTTTTTCTCCTACTTCTCCTTACTTACCCTACTCTTCCCCCCTCATTTCCCCTACTACTCCAAACTTAAATCCTCCTACTTCAATACTTCCCCTCCACTCATTTCCCCCCACTTCTCCTTCATTCCCCGCCCCTCTATTCCCCTACCTCCCCTGACTTCTCTCACAATCACTTTTCTACCAAAAAAGAATAATTTCCAATCCAAAAGGAGCAATTTTCAAACAACGAAGATAAAAAAATTTTTAATAGTTAAATTTTCAAACAAATATTTAGAATTTTGAACAAAATAGTTGAATTGTCAAGACAAAATGTCTACAATTAAACAAAATAATTCAATTTTCCACAAAAAATATTATTTTACGAACAAATAAATTTAAAACTCAAAAAGATACATTTTCAACCAAAAATGGAATAGTACAATTTTCAGTTCAAAAAATAATTTTCAATAAAAAAAATAATTCTCAATAAAAAAGAATTATCCACTATGTTGTTGAATCTTCCAAAAATAAAGAAAAATTTTTAAAAAGTTGAATTTCTAATAATCGATTAAACAACTGCATTAGGAATCAAACAAGTTAAGATTTCAGCAAAAGTTAAGAATTTTGAATGCAAAAAGATACATTTTTTATTTAAAAAAACGAATGTTAATAAAACAGGTACATTTTTAATTACAAAGAGATGATCTTTTATCAAGATAGATGAATTTTTTACAAAAGAATTAAGTCTTCCACAAAATAGTTGAATTTTTAACGAAATAGTTGTATTATTAACCACTTAAAACTCTTTTAAACACAAAAAGATCAATTTTTAACAAAATAATTAAATTTTCAGAGATAATTTTTCAAACAAAATGATGAATCTTAAAAAAAAATGAAAATTTAAAAAAGTCGTTGGTTTTGTAACCAAATAATTAAATTTATTTTCAACAAACAAGCTATATTGTTAACCATATAGTTGGATTTTGACCTACAAAGATAAATTTTCATCAAAATGCTGGAATTAAAAACCAAATAGATGAAACTTCAACAAAACATTTAAATGTTCAACTAGAGATACATTTTGAAATCAAATAATAAATATTCAACAATAAAATAATTATTTTTTAACAAAGGAGCTCAGTTTTCAATCAATTAGTTGAATTTGTATTAAAAAAAGATTAATTTTCAACGAGAAATATAATATTTGGTACTTAAAAAAAAGATTTCAATTTTAAATACAAAACAGTTGAATTCAGCCAAAAGAGACGAATTTTCAAACAAATAGTTTATTTTAAAATCAAGAAGATGAATTATCGAACAGTTGAATTTTCATTTAATAAGGGTTAATTTTCGACCAAAAATAAAATACTTAAATTATCAGTTAAAGAAATTAATTTTCAATAAAAAAATGCATTTCGAACAAAATAGTTAAATTTTCAACCAAATAATCGAATTATAAAAAATAGATTAACTTCAACAGAATAATTGAATTTTCAAACGAAGAGAAATTTTTAAATAAAATTATGAATATTTAACCAACAAAACATTAATTTTTAATAAAAGAGCCCATTTTTTAACCAAATAGTTGTATTTTTAATAACAAAATTAATTTTTAACGAAAAATATAGTAGTTGATACTTTAACTCAAAGAGTATTTCAATTTTAAATAAAAAACAGTACATTTCAACGAAGTTATTGAATTTTAAATGATAAATTTTGATTTTAGATAAAAAAATTCAATTCGACAAAAAATTCTCAACCAAAAATAAAATAGTTAAATTAACCAACTTTTTGAATTTTCAATAGAAAATTTTGAATTCTCAGTAAAAAATGTAATAGTTGCTATTTCCACCATTTTTTAAAAAAATATTTCATAAAAAAATTACATTCAGATTCTCTGCAAAACGTTTAATTTCCAAACAAAAAGTTATGTTAAAAAAAATGGAAAAGTTAAATTTTCAGTTTAAAAAATTGATTTTTAAGCAAAAAAGAAACAGATTTTCAACAAAATAGCAAAATTGTTAACAATTAAAATGAACTTTTAAGAAACTAGTCCAACCTTCAATCAAGTTGTGGAATTTCAAGGGAAAAAATGAACTTCCAGCGAAAAATATAATTGTAGAATTTTAACAGTTAGTACATAATAAATAAATAATCTTTTAAAAAAAAATTACCGTCTAATAAAAGTAGTTTAATTAATTGTATTCAAGTAGTTGAATTTTTAAGCAAAAAAATATAAATTCACAACGAAAAATGTAATAGTTTAATTTTTAGCTAAATACCATCAATTTTGAGCCAATAGTGGAATAGTTTACTTTTAAGTAATTAAATTAATTAATTAAAATTAATTTCCATCTAAATAGTTAAATCTTCAACCAATAAAGGGGAGAGGGGGAAGTGGAAAGTGGAGCATAAGGAAAAGAATGTGAAGTTTGATGCAAATAAAAAAATTAATTTTTAGTATAGATATAAAAAAACAATTGTTTACAGAGATCACACCAGTTCGTTTTTGAAGCAACGTTTAGAAAAAAATCTACGAAGAAATTTCAAGTTGCCAGATTTTAGCTATGTGTCAGCAAAGGTGGATACAAACCTAAAAGCACCAAAAAAATGATCAAGAAAAATAGCTATTAAAATTTGATTTAAAAATCGCTTCTATATTGAAAATAAATTAATTTTATTATTTGATTTTTTAAACAGGTAAGACTCTCCTCTAATTATTTACTTTCAGTATAAAATTATATATCTACATATTTTTCAATATAATCTAAAATCATCGAATAAAAAAATATACAAATTACAAATTAAGCTAAGAAATTAAATAATTTAAATTCAAATTTTGCGGTCTTCTTAGCGGAAGTTAGCGTGCCATCTCTGTTCTTGTATCGAAATTAATTTAGACTAGGCTTTCCGATGGTTTCCTATCTGTATGAACAACACAATTTTTTTAATGATGTCAAAGTTGTCAAAGTATGTTTCGAAAACAAAAGAATCCTTGGAAACCGTATAAAAAAAATAATATATGATGGGTGACTACAGTATACCCATAATTGAGCCTACAATTGATTATACCAAGGTTTTATTCAAAAATTATTTTTTATTAAGTTTATATCGCTTTTATTTTAAAAGTTAGATTCTTAACCTTTTACCTACTGCAAAATTTCTTTATTTTACATTTTTTAACGACTTATATTTTGCTACAAAAATATTATTATTGAGTATCATAATTTTATTTGCAGCTATTCATATAAAGTATTTTAGATGCAAAGTTGAATGAATATTTGTATTATTAGAAATGCTTTTTTAATATTTTCATGGATTTTCTGTTGATTAGATTTGTTAAATATTTATTCAGAAATAGAATATAAACAGTTAAATTTTCAACCAAATTAAACCAAATAGTTCAATTTTGTGTTGAAAAAATTAATTTTTCAACAACAAAAGAAATGAAATTTCTAATCAAAGAGATGAATCTAATAAAAACATGAATTGCCAACAAATTATTTCAACACGGTTTTTGAATTTTTAACCAATAAAAACGAATTCTACAAAACAGTTAAATTTTCAAAACCAAAATATGAATTTTAAACAATATAAAGTTAAATCTGCAAAAAAAATTGTTAAATTTGTAAGCCAAAAAGACGACATTTCTACAACACAGTTGAATTTTCAACCCAAAAATATGAATATTCAACCAAAAAGTTAATTTTTTGACACAATAGTTTAATTTTTAATCAAGGAGTTCAAGTTTTTACCAAATTGTTAAAATTTCGAGACACAAATACCAACTTTTCACGAAAAAGTGGAATTTTTAATAAAATAGTTCAATAATTATAAAAATAAATTATTATAAAAAATTAGAAATAGATTAATTTTCAATCAAACAGTGGATTTCTTGACAAAAAAAGATGAAATTTCTACTAAATCTGATGGCTTTTCTGCCTAAACGCGATTTTTTTTAGAAAACAGTTAAATTTTTAAACCAAAAATATCGATTTTCAACCAAATAGTTGAATTTGTAAGTAAAAATACCAATTTTCAACGAAGTACGTGAATTTTCAAAGATAATTTGACTTTTCAACCAAAAGTCTTGTTTTTACAAAATTATTCGACCAGTTTACACAAAAGATAAGTTTTGAACCAAAAATGTAATAGATGATATTTCAATAAAAAAATTTTATTTTAAATATAAGAGAGTTGAATTTAAAAAAAAAACAAATTATCAACATAATATTTTAATGTTCAACCAATAAATATATTTAAAAAATATATAAAACAGTTGAATTCGACAAAAAAAAAGAATTGTCAACATAATAGTTGAATTTTCAACAAAAAAGTATGAATTCTCAACGAAAATTGTGACGGTTGATATTTCAACCTAAAAAGATTTCAATTTTTAATTTTTAAAAATTGAATTTAACCGAAAAAGATTATTTTTTAACCAAATTTTTGAATCTTTCACCAAAACAGATGAACTTTCAACCAAAAGACATGAATTTTCAATAAAAGAGTTCAATGTTCCCCTAAAAATTTTTTTTATTTGAGATGGATATAAAATGCAAACAAATTTTTGAAATTTTCAGCCAAAATGAAGAATTTCCTGCGAATCAGTTAAATGTTTAAATAAAAAATATGAGTTTTTAACCGAAAATGGAATAGTTAAATTTTCAATTGAAAAAAATAAGTAATTTTCGACCAAAGAGATGAATCTTCAATAAAAAAATAAATTTTTAAGAGAGTAGATCAACTTCCTCCAAGTACTGGAATTTGAAACTAAAAGGATTAAATTTCGACTCAAAGACGAATTTTCAACAAAATAGATAAAATTTTTGCTAAATAGTATTATAATTTTCAACTGAAAAAGATAAATTTGAACCAAAAGAGGAATAGTTCAGTTTTTAGTTTAAAAACTTAATTTTAAAGAGAAAAAAAAGAATATTGAACTAATGATATGAATCTTCAGTGAATAAAATGAATTTTTAACAAAGTCGTTCAACTCTCAACCAAGTAATTGAATTTTCAAACAAAAACAATATTTTTTCCACAAAAATTGTAATAGTTTATGTTTCAACCAACTTTGTTAGAAATTCATTTTTTGTTGTTGTTGACGATTAATAATTGTATTTTTGAAATATTTTTCTGTTTGAAAATTTAATCACTCCATTTTTTGTTGAAAATTTATTTATTTAGTTGGAAATTTATGTATTTTGTTAAAAACTAATTTTTGTGTAGTTAAAAATTCGTCTTTTTCGTAGAAAACTAATCTTCTTGGTTAGAAATGTGTTCACTTTTAGTTAAATATACAGCTGTTTGGTTGAAAATTCATATATTAGGGTTGGAAATTCATTTATTTAGTCGCATATTAACTTTTATTGTTGAAAATTCATATTTGCGGTTTGAAAACGTAAGTCTTCTGTAAAAAAATCGTCTTTTCGTTATGAATATTTCACATTCTGGATGAAATTGTATTTCTTTGTTGACTCAAAAGTATTTTTTTTTTTATTGAAAATTCGTTTCTTTGGTTTGAAAAGTTCATATTTTTTGGCGTCTTTAGCTGAAAATTTGTCTTTTACATAGAAAACCCATGTTATTTTTTGAAATTTCTTCATTTTTTAATTTAAATATGCATCTTTTTGGTTCATCGTGAACTTTATGGTTGAAAATTCATATATTAGGGTTGAAAATACAACTTTTTTGATTAAAAAGTTTTATTTTTGGGTTAAAAATTCAACTATTTCGTCGGATTCTAAACTTTTCTTATAAAAAAATCAATGTTTTGTGGAAAAATTGTCTTTTTGTTATGAAATTCAAAATTCTGGTTGAAATTGTATTTCTTTGTTGACTCAAAAGTAGTTTTTTTTATTTAAAATTCGTTTCTTTGGTTTGAAAATTATTTTTTCACTTTTTTAGCTGAAAATTTGTCTTTTTCATAGAAACCCCATGTTATTTTTTTGAAATTTCTTCGTTTTTTATTTAAATATGTAAGTGTCTAGTTAAAGGCGAACTTTTTGGTTGAAAATACATATATTAGAGTTGAAAATTCAAATTTTTTATTGAAATTTTTTTTTGGGTTAAAAATTTAACTATTTCGTCGGATTCTAAACTTTTCTTGTAAAAAAATCAATGTTTTGTGGAAAATTTGTCTTTTTGTTATGAAATTCAAAATTCTGGATGAAATTGTTTTTCTTTATTGACTTAAAAGTAGTCTTTTTTGGTTGAAAATTCGTTTCTTTGGTTTGAAAAGTTAATATCTTTTGACGTTCTTAGCTGAAAATTTGTCTTTTTCATAGAGAACACATGTTATGTTTTTGAAATGTTTAAATTTTTTATTTAAATATGCAACTGTTTGTTTAATCGCGAACTTTTTGGTTGAAAATTCATATATCAGGTTTGAAAATACAACTTTTTTATTGAAAAATGTTATGTTTGGGTTAAAAATTCAACTATTTCGTCGCATTCTAAACTTTTCTTGTTGAAAATTCAAATGTTCTGTGGAAAATTTGTCTTTTTGTTATGAATTTCCACATTCTTGATGAAATTGTTTTTCTTTATACACTTAAGAGTCTTTTTTGGTTGAAAATTCTTCTCTTTGGTTTGAAAATTTGTCATCTCTTTTGGCATTTTTCGTTGAAAATTTGTCTTTTTCGTAGAAAATGTATGTTCTTGGTTTGAAATATCTTCATTTTTAGATAAATATGCAATTGTTTGGTAAAAAATTAGCTTTTGGTTGAAAATATAAATTAAAGTTGAAAATTCGTCTTTTTATGTTGAAAATTCATGGACTGTGAAAATTCGTCCCTTGCTGTAAAATTTCAATTTTCTGAGTGAAAAATGCATCTTTTTGTTTGACAATTTATTTCTTTGGTTAAAAATCTAACTATTTTGTTAAAAATTCGATTAAAAGTTCATCTTTCTTGGTAGAAAATTAATCTTATCGGTTATTATCAAATATTATTATCTTTATCTTATATTTATTATTACCTTCTCTTATTATCTTTTCGATTGAACATTAATTTCTTTGCTTGAAAATTTAACAAAAAATAAAAATTTATAAAGGGTGTTAGAAGTGGGATTCTGTCCTGATTTTCCGATCATGCCATCAGGTCACTGTATGAAAATAATATTATTTTAACAATTATTTATTTTAATTGCAGGTCCCACCGATAAATCAAAAGAGGACTATCACTTTTATTAATCACTTTATAGTCCACACAGTTACTTTTCTCAATAAATTTGCCTTGACATGTGAAGAAAGGCTTTTCGAATTTGAAAATAAGTTGCAGAGAGTACAAGCTTCATTAGAAATCCTCGAATCTCGGGTAAAATATATATCTTTTTTAAATTAAAACTCCAGGTGACCATATTTCTGGGTCTGGAAATTTTTTTGATCAGGAAAACTGGGATTTTGAAAAAAAAATCTTTTAAAAGTTAGGGAATTTCAATGAAGGAATTTTAAATCACTGTCAAGGATAATAAATTTGAGATTAAAAATTTTTTTACATTCTATTATTTTATTTATAATATATGCTACGGTGAAAACGCTACAAGATTAAATTTATAGTCTTTGAATGTTAATGGTCAGGGCAAATGGAAAATTAGCGAATTTTGAAAATGAAATTTTGGAAACCACCCTGATTATTCTTTTCAGTAATTTATCTGGTATTTCTGTCTCTTTTTTTACAAGTTTCCTCTTTTTGACGATTAAATTTTTAGTTAAAAATGGTATAATTTAGTTTTAAAATGTTTGTTTTAGCAGAAATGTCATTTTTTTAAAATAAAAATGCAACCGTTTTAGTTTAAAAATTGATATTTCTTAATTGAAAATTCACTCACTTGGGAAAAAAATGAACTACTTTGTTAAACATTTATTTTTTCGGTTGAGAGTTTACCCCTGATCGAAATTTGAACTGCTTGGTTTAAAATTCGTCTTTTTGGGTTGAAAACTGAGAGACTTTTGTAGAAAATTAAGGTTTTGCTAAAAATTCATGTTTTAGTATTGAAATTTGAACTCAATTCTTTCTTGGTTGAAAATTACAATATTTATTAAAAAATTCGCCTTTGCTTTAAAAATGCAGCTGTTTTAGTTGAAAATTTATCTTTTTAGTAGAAGTTTCACTGCTTTGTTAGAAAGTTGAAATTTTGTAATTGAAAATTTACCTATTTGGGTAAAAGTTGTAGCAATTTAAAAGGATTCAAAATTGAACAATAATTTTACAATGAAAGCATTGATGATGAAAAGATCTCAAAGATGTTAAAAATGCTAAATTTAAAGTAAATTTTAAGTAGCATTTTGAATTTTAAAATTGATTTCTGGTTAAAAGTGTAAATCCGCGCTATAATTTTCAATGCTATAATTCGAAGAATTAAATAATAAATTTGTAAAATTTCAAAGTAATATAATTTCAAGCAATTTTAAATCGTTTTAAATTAATAATTGTTCATTTGTAATGTATAAATCGAAATATGACAATTTAGTTTACAAATTAAAGAATTAAAATTAAAATGGACAGTAAAATATTTATAAATATTAAATCATTGTTCTTTTTTTTAATTAAAACTTTCAGATTGGGTGGGTTAAAAATTGAGTATTGGAGACTAAATCAATATTTGAGTAGGATTTTGAATTAGAATGAAAGCTGTTAATTATAAATTTATTAATTTAAAGTTATTTTACAAAGTTTTCGAATCGGATATTTACATTTCTTTGACTACTAAGACTTTCGGATTAAAAGAGTTAATTTTTTTACGTTAAAATATAAATAAGTAAAATATAAATTGTTTAATTTTGTACAGGTTCATAATTGTCTGGTAAAGTCAATTATTGTTCAATTTTTAATACTCGCTAACCACAGTCGAATTTGAAAAATATGAATTGATTTATATTTACATTTGATGAACTGAAAACGTTTTTTAACAAAAAAATATATTCCAGGCAATTTTAGTTTTTAATTTTTTAATAAGGAGATGATCATAGCTAGGATTTTTTCTTTTCCCCAAAATTCCTTCTTGTGAGTCAATAATATGATTATTAATTTGCCAGAACATTATTTTGCAATGGGAAACCATTTACAAAAAAATGGAATTATTAAAAACAATTTTTTACGGTTTAATATGTTTAATAAATGTTCATTATGTAAATATAACACTTCTCTGGCACAAAATTCGCTTTTTTCTTAAAATAAAAAAAGACTTATCATAAATAACTTGAAAATTTATTATTTAACAGACTCAAATTGAAATTCAGCTGTTGAAAATTTAAGAGAAAAGCACATTTTGCATTAAAAGCAAGTAATAAACATGTTATATTTACCTACTTTGGCATGAGAAATGAATAAATAAACATTTCAATGGATAATAAACATTTTGTTTAAAAAAAGTCGATTTTTTCATAGATGTGTCGCCATTGGCAAATAAATAAGGCGACGAGACGTTCTGATTTTTTATAAACGAAAAAAGAAATCGCATTTTTATTGTGCGAAATGAAATTGTGTCAACTGCTTAGTTGAAAGTAGAACTACTTTGTTAAAAATATGGTTTTGCTTAATTTATCATTTTAATTCAAAAATCTGTTATTAAATGGAAATTTAACTATTTTGCTGAAGAATCAAAATACAAAATTATCTTTTTTAGTTGAACACGAACCTTCATGTATTTTTTAAAAAATTATTCTTAGTGGTAGAGAATTATTCTTTATAATTCATTTTTTTTAATATAAAAAACACATTTTTATTGAAGATTTATCATTATAGTTAAAAATTAATTTATACTGTAAAAACTTAACTATTTGGTTGAAAGTTTGATTTTGGTGGTATAATTATTAATCTTATTGGCGAAAAATTAATCTTTTCGATTGTTAAAAATCTAATTATTTTGTTAAAAATTCGTCTTTTGTGATAGAATATTAATTTTTCTGTGAAGAATTATTCTTCTTGAATGAAGATTCATTTCTTTGGTAAAAAATTGAACTATACGGTTTAAAAATTCGTTTTTCTTTTGTTAAAACAATGTATATTTCAAAAAATATATTTTTGATTAAAAACTTTTAAATATTTTTTTTGTCGAATTTTTTTTTTATTCTTAAAAATTTAATTATTTAGTTAAAAATTCGATGCATTGGTTAAAAATTAACCTTTTTAACTGTAAATATATTGATGAATTTTTCTCTTTGAATGAAGATTCATTTCGTTCGTAAAAAATTCAATTATCCTGTTTAAAAATTCGTTTGTTTTTTTTGTTAAAAAATTTATATTTTTTAAATAATAATTTTGATTTTTAAAAAAATTACATTTTTTAGTTGAAGTCATTTTTATGGTCAAACATTTAACTAATTTGTTTAAAATTCTTCTTTTATAATATTATATTACTTCTATTTCTTCTTCCTCTAATTCTACTTCTTGGTGAAGAATTCATCTTTTCGATTGTTAAAAATCTAATTATTTTGTTAAAAATTCGTTTTAATGATTAAAAATTAACATTTTTAACCATGAAAGTTAGTATTCCATTTTCGGTTCAAAAATGATCTTTTTTAGTTGAAAATTTATTTCTTTTCTTAAAAAATTCTCTTTTGTGGTAGAATATTAATCTCCTTGGTGAATAATTCATCTTTTTCATTGAAAATTTATTCGTTTGTTTTAAAATTTAACTATTTTGTTGAAATTTTTTTGTTTACAAATTTATTTTCATAATTGAAAATATAACTATTACATTTTTGATTAAAAATATATCTTTTTTATTTCAAAATTAATTTGTATAAAACAGTGAACTAAATTGTTGAAAATTCGTCTCTTGTGGTATAATATTAATCTTCTTCGTGAAGAATTAATCTTTTTTATTGTTGAAAATTTATCTATTTTGTTAAACATTCATTTTTTCTGACTAAAAATTTATCTTTTAACTTTGAATTGTATAACTTCCATTTTGGATTCAAAATTGACCTTTTTTAGATAAAAATTCACCCTGTTTGGCAGAAAATTAATCTTCTTGGTGAAGAGCTTGTCTTGTTAAATGACAATTAATTTCTTTTGTTGCAAATTTCGTTTTTAATTGGTTGAAAATTAATTTCTCTAGTTACAAATTTTATGTTAAAAGTTCATCTTTTTAACTGTAAATATTATATAAATTATGGAAACTGTTCAATTTTGGGCTGAAAGTTGATCTTTTTTTTTGGTTGAAAATTCATGTTCTTTGTTAAAAATTCTATTTGTTGCCATAAAAATCATTTTTTTCGTTTACAAATTTAACCATTTTGTTGGAAATTCATGTTTTGTGGTGGAATATTAATTTTCTTGTTGAAAAATTCTTTTCTAATAATTCATTCCTTTCGTTAAAAATTAAACAATCTTGTTGAAAATTCGTTAACTTTTTTATTAAAAATTAATTTTCTTGAGTGAAAATATAATTATTTCATTTTTGGTTAAAAATTTATATTCTTTTGTTGAAAATTAATTTCTGTGGTTAAACATTGAACTAATTTGTTGAAAATTCGTCTTTTTTGATAGAATATCAATTTTCTTTGTGAAGAATTTATCTCTAAATGAAGATGCATTTCTTTGGTAAAAAATTGAACTATCCTGTTTAAGAATTCGTTTTTTTTGCTAAAAAATTTATATTTTTAAACTAATAATTGTGATGTTAAAAAAATTATATTTTTTAGTTAAAGTCATTTTTATGGACAAAAAATATTACTATTACATTTTGGGTTAAAAATTAATATTTTTTTAGTTGAAAACTCGCCCTTTTTGGCAGAAAATTAATCTTCTTGGTTGAAAATTCATTTCTTTCGTGAAAAATTTCTCTTTTATGGTAGAATATTAATCTTGGTGAATAATTCATTTTTTTGATTGACAATTTATTTCTTTGGTTGAAAATTTAACTATTTTGTTGATTTTTTGTTTATAAATTTATTTTCCTAACTGAAAATATAACTATTCGATTTTTTATTAAAAACATATCTTTTTTAATTCAAAATTAATTTCTATAGATAAACATTTAACTAAATTGTTGAACATGAATGTTTTTATGATTGAAATTTTATTTTTTCAACTGTAAATTGTATAACTTCCATTTTGGGTTCAAAATTGACCTTTTTTATTTGAAAAATCACCTTGTTTGGCAGACAATTAATCTTCTTGTTGACGAATTTATCTTGTTAAATGACAATTTCTTTGGTTGAAACTGTAACTCTTTTTTTGCAAATTCGTTTTTAATTGGTTGAAAATTAATTTCTTTAGTTAAAGATTTAACTGTTTCGTGAATTTTTGTTTTTTTTTTAAAGACCTATTTTCTTAACTTAAAATGTAATTAATTTATTTCTGGTTAAACATTTAACTAATATTTGGTATAATATTAATCTTTTTGATCGTTGAAAAAAATTTTTTTATAGTTAAAAGTTAATCTTTTTAACTGTAAATATTATATAAATTATGGAAACTATTAAATTTTGAAAATTCGTTAATTTTTTTATTAAAAATTAGTTTTTCTTGAGTGAAAATATAACTATTTCATTTTTGGTTAAAAAATTATATTCTCTTTAAAAAAATTTAAATTCTTACGCCCCACATTTTTAAATTCCCACGGGTGTCCGAACTAATTTGTTGAAAATTCATCTTTTGTGATAGAATATTAATTTTCTTTGTGAAGAATTCATCTCTAAATAAAGATTCACTTCTTTTGTAAAAAAATTTGCACCATACTGTTTAAAATTTTTTTTGTCTTTGCTACAAATTTTATATTTTTCAAATAATACTTTTGATGTTAAAAAATTATATTTTTTAGTTGAAAAGTCATTAACATGATATAATATTAATTCTTCCTCTAATTCTACTTCTTGGTGAAGAATTCATCTTTTGATTGTTAAAAATCTAATTATTTTGTTAAAAATTCGTTTTAATGGCTAAAAATTAACATTTTTAACCATAAATATCAGTATTCCATTTTGGGTTCAAAAGGTATCCTTTTTAGTTGAAAATTCTCCCTTTTTGGCAGAAAATTAATCTTCTTGATTGAAAATTCATTTCTTTTGTGAAAAATTTCTCTATTGTGGTAGAATATTAATCTTCTTGGTGACTAATTCATCTTTTTTTATTGAAAATTTATTTCTTTGATTGAAAATTTAATTATTTTATTAATAATATTTTTTACTTTATTTTCCTGAAAATTCAACTATTTTGTTGAGCATTCATTTTTAATGATTAAAATTTTCTCCTTTTAATTGTAAATTGTACAACTTCCATTTTGGTTTCAAAATTGACCTTTTTTAGTTGACAATTCACCTTGTTTGGCAGAAATTTAATCTTCTTTGTGACAAGTTTATCTTGTTGAATTACAATTAATTTTTTCGGTTGAAAATGTAACTCTTTTGTTGCAAATTCATTTCTAATTGGTTGAGAATTAATTTCTCTAGTTACAAATTTAACTGTTTCATGAGTTTTTGTTTGTTAAAAACTGATAATTAATTCATTTTTGGTTAAAAATTTAAGTAATTTTTGGTATAGTATTAATCTTCTTGGTGAAGAATTAAACTTTTTGATTGCTGAAAATTCGTTTTTTCATGGTTAAAAGTTAATCTTTTTAACTGGAAATATTATATAAATTATTTTGTTAAAATTTTCATTTTTTGACACAAAATTAATTTCTTCGGTTAAAAAATTAACTATTTTGTTGAACATTCATCTTTTGTGGTTAAATATTATTTTTCTTGGTGAAAAATTCATCTCTGATAATTCATTTCTTTGGTTAAAAATTTAACTATCTTGTTGAAAATTCGTTTATTTTTATATTAAAAATGGTTTTAAGTGAAAATATAGCTATTACATTTTCGGTTAAAAATATATATATTTTTTTTAGTAGAAAATAAATTTCTGTGGGTAAACATTGAACTAATTTGTTGAAAATTCTTCTTTTATGGTATAATATTGCTTCTACTCTTTTGTTTGTTTCTATTACTTCTTGGTGAAGAATTCATCTTTTTGATTGCTGAAAATTTAATTATTCTTTTCAAAATTCGTTATGGTTAAACAATTCTCTTTTTAACTGTCAATATAACTATTCCATTTTGGGTTGAAAATTGATTGAAAATGTATGTTTTTTTTCAGTCAAAAATCCATGGCTTGATTAAAAATCGATGTTGTTGAAAATTCGCCTTTTGTGTTCAAATGTTAATCTTCTTGGGGAAAAATTATTTTCTTTGATGGAAATTTCATTTTTTTTTGTAACAAAATTAATGTTATTGGTTGAAAATTTACCTTTATGTTTTAAGATTTGACTGATCTCAAATTTTTAGTTAACAATTTAAATTTCAACCAATTAAAAACGAATAATCAGCTTAAGTCAGGGAAAGTTACCGAATTTAGACATTTTCATTTTGTAGCAACCTGGTAATAACTTTTTCTGAAAAGTAAAAAATCCTTTTCAAGAATCCAGCATTATTAATCGAAAAATTTGAAAATCATTAACAACAATTCATATTATTTTTAGTTATCGTCAATACCAGGCCTAGAAACAGAAAGAAAAACAACTCAGGACGAAAATCAGAAACAAGAAGTAAAACTAGTGGAAATTGTGAGAGAAGGAACGAACGAATCAGACATCGAAGTTCCAAAAGAAATTAAAAATGAGGAGAAAGAGCTTCAACCAGAAAGTCAGCCAATAAGCGCTGATCCAAGGTACCAAAAATATTTCAAAATGCTGCAATTCGGAGTTCCAAAACCTGCGGTTAAGTTAAAAATGCAACAGGAAGGCCTGGATTCTTCCTTAATAGAGTGAGTTTAAAACATTTCTTTTTTAAATTAAAAATATATACCGAAAGTCCTTTAATATTTTAAAATAATTGCATATTTTTAAAGATATCAAAATTTTTTCTTTTAACAGCAATCCTCAACAACTAGTTCCAATCGGTTCGAATACGGAAAGTTGATTGATCTCGAGACTGGCTGCATTTTTCAAGAGAGTGATGTATTTATTTTTTGTTATCCAACTGAGAAGGTCTGTTTAAATAATAAATGATTTTTTAAATCAAACGATTTTTTTATTTTTAAATTACATTAAGAGAAATAAAGACGAAAAGCAGTTTAGAACTGGATCATCTGGCCCTGAAACAGAGAAAAAAAAAGAGTTATAGTCTAATATTTAGGAAATAAAATGTACTCAAATTTTTTGAGTTATATCATTTTTAACCGTAAACATTCTTTGAATCAAAATTAATGATCAGACAATAAAATTATAAATTACCTTTCTCTTCTTGTCACCTCCAAGCTCGAAATGCTTGCAACGCTTCAGAGGAATCTGTTTCCTGTACTTGCACTCGGTGCATTCCATCCTCAATACGATTTTCTTGGTAGTCTTAGCCTGAAATAAACGACAAATTTTTATTACAGGATGTCTAATCAAATCCCGGCAAAAAATTCCCTGACAATTTCATGTATCTCAAGACTTTTCCATTCATAGTACAGAAACATTCAAATATTTCGTATTTTTGAAAACAATCAGCTCGCAATATGCATAAAATTTCGTGAGTTTATTAGAAAAAATGTATTTTCTTTTTGTCAGTCAAATTAAATATTTTTAATTTATCCAGCCTTGAAAGACTATTACAAGATATTCTTCAATATATTATTATCAAATAAACAAATAAACAATAAAATAAAAGCAAATTAATTTTTTTAAACAAAAGATGAATATTTTACTAAAAGATACAAATTTTAAAATAAAAAAGATACATTTTGAAAAGAAATAAATAGTTAAATTTTAAATCGAAAAAAATGTCCATCAAATAGTTTTTTTTTTAACTACAACGATGAATCTTAAACTAGAATAGTTGATTTTGATACCAAACAGGTAAATTATTTTTAAACTAAAATAATGAATCTAACTGGAATAGTCGAATTTTGAACCAAAAATATAAATTTTCAATTAAAATGACGAATCTTCAACAAAAACAAATCTTTAACAAAATATATTAGGTTTTAACCAAACACTTAAAATTTCTACAAAAATTAGACATTTTTAATCAAACAAATTAATTTTCAACCGAGAAAAAAAGCAATTTTCAACAACATACTTAAATTTTCCACCAAAGAATTTAATTTTCAACAAAATACAGAATACAAAAAAAATGAATTCTAAAATATTCAGTTAAAAAAATTAACTTTCAGCCAGTGATGAATTTTCCACTAAAAAGATTGGCTACGAAACAAGGTAGTGTAATTTATGTGAAAAAAATTAATTTGTAACGAATAAAAAAGAATATTGAATAAAATAGAAAATTTGTCAACTAAAGTAGATAAATTGTCCACCAAAAAATGAAGTTAAATTTTTAGTTTAAAAATTAATTTTCTACCAAAAAGGCGAACTTTCAAAAAAATACTGAATACAAAAAATTAATCTGTTAAATTATGGGTTAAAAAAAAACTATCAAGAGATCAATTTTCTACTGAAATAATTAAATATAAAATTGGATTAGATCAATTTTCTGATAAAAAATTAATTTAAAAAAGCAAAAAGATTTTCAACAAAACAGTTCAATTTCCAACGAAATAGTTAAAATTTTATCCAAAAATGATGAACTTTTTCCCCCAAAAGAAGAATTTTCAACTGAAGTAGATACATTTAAAAAAAATTAATGGTACATTTTTAGTTATAAAAAATAATTTTCAACTAGGATGAATTTTTAACTGAAATTTTGGCTTACGTAAAAAATATATTAATTTTTAACAAAAAAGGTTGAACTTTCAAAGTAGTCAAATTTACAAAGCTAAAAAAATGTAACGTAATGATATTTAAAACAAAAAATATTTTCATTTTAAATGAAAAACAGTTGAATTCAATCAAAAACAGGCGAACTTTCAAGTGAAAAGATGAATTTTCATTTCAGAAAATTAATTTTCTACCAAGTAGGACGAATTTTCAAAAAAATAGATGAGTTTCAACCAAAAATATAACAGACAAATTTAGAGTTAAAAAAATTAATTTCAAACAAAAAAGACAAACGAATTTTCATCGAAATGCATAGTTAACTTCAGTTAAATTCATTTAAATAAAGCTGCATTTGAAAGTGAAAAAAAACAACAACATTTGTATCTAATTTTATATCGCAATTAAAAAAAATAATCCCGGAAATGACGAGGTGTATAACAAATTATATTTAAAAACTAAGGAATGAGAAAATTGGTTAATTTTTTAATAATAAAATATTAATATTCAATGTTTTTTTATAATATAAAACAAAAGAATATTTTAAAATTTGAAAAAATATAATAATAATACTATTTTGCAAATCGTTCTTTCGACAAGTATTTAAAATCTTTTAAAATGTGCAAATCATACTAACACTGCTTGAAAAAATTCATTGAAAATTCCAGATATCTCAATTCTTTTTAAAGCAACAAATTACATTACGATATTCTTAAATATATTAGCACTATTTGTTAATTAAATAATACTCAAAATTTAATAAATCATTTATTGCTGTTTGTACTGAAGTTCATGAATTTGAATAATTCAAAGAAATTTTATTATGTCATCTTACACTCTAAATTCAATGCATATTTAGATAAAATTGATGATAATAAATTAATATTGATGAATATCGATTTAAACCGCTTCAAATTCTTAACTTTTCTGGTAAACATATTGCGAGACATTTAAAAAAAAAAGTTGAATCTTCAACCAACAAAATTAATTTTCTACCAAAAAGACTACTTTTCAACAAAATACATGAATTTTAAACAAATTTGAACTAAAAAAAAGGAATTTTTAACCAAAAACGTAAGTTAATTTTTCATTAAAAACAATTAATTTTTAACCGAAAAGATGAATCTTGTTTAAAGAAATAGTTGAAGTTTCAACAAAAATACTTATTTTTCGGCAAAAAGATTAATTCATACAAAAAGACAAATTTTTAACGAAATAAATGAATTTTCAGTGATTATAATTAATGAATTTTTAACTAAAATAATGAATGTTTAAATCGATTAATTGAATTTTTAGCCAAGAAGATTAATTTCTACAAAAAGATATAATTTTTTACTAAAAAAATTGAATAGATAAAGAAATATTCAAATGCATTAGTTAAATTTTCAGTTAAAAAAAGTTATTTTTAACCAAGCAAGAAGGATTTTCAAAAAAATAGATGAATTTTCAACCAGAATTGAATTTTTCAGTTAAAATGAGGATTCTTCAACCAAAGAAATTAACCCATAACAAAAGAGTTTAACTTTCAAAAGCAGTCAAATTTTCAACAAATAAAGATAAATTTTCAACCATAGGTGAATTTTAAACTAAAATGGCGGAACATAAAACTGTATTATTTCAATTTTCTGTTAAAAAAAATTAATATGAACACAATTTCATCAAAAATGTTCAATCTCAAGTTTAAAAAATTGATTTTCAAAAAGATGAATTTTTAACAAAAATTAGGTTTAAAATAAAATGAGGATTCTTAAAAAAAAATAATTTTTAATAAGAGTAGTAATAAAAACTTTCAAACAAAAATTTAATATATGAATTTTTTGATAACAATAATTCTTAATATAAAAGTAATTTACAACTGAAATGGTGGAATATGAAAATGGATGATTTTATTTTCTGTTCAAAGAATTAACATTCAAAAAAGAAAAAATAATTTTGAAATATGTAAGAGTTTAAATTTGAACCAAATACAAGAGCTTTCAACTAAAAAAGATTAATTTTAAACTAAAATGATCGCATATTAAACTGATTAGTGTTTGAATAAAATAAAGATTCATCAAACTAAAAAATGAATTTTTAACAAAAGAATTAAACTAGAGAGGAATTTTTAATTGAAATGAATATTCAACTAAATAAAAATGAATTTTTAATAAGAGTTTAACTATTAAGCTCGCTGTTTAAATTTCAACCAAAAAGATTAAACTTCTAATAAAAAGAACAAAATTTTAACAATATACATGAATCTCCAACCAATTATTTGGGTTTTCAACTAAAAAAGATCAATTTTCCACAAAAAATTGAAGTTTAAAGTTTGTATTGAAAAATTAATTTTCAACGAGGGATCATTTACCAAATAAAAAGATGGAATATTTAACTGAATTAGTTAAAAAATTAATTTTCCAACAAAAAAGAATTTACAAAACAGCAGATAAATTTTATAAAATGATGAATCTTCAACGAAATTAAATTAAATTTTAACAAGAGTTTAACTTTTAACCCAAGAGTTAAAATTTGAATCAAGCTGACATTTCAAACAATATAAAACAATTTTTCTACCGAAATACAATAGTTAACAAAATTATCTGAAAAAACTTTGAAAAATTAAACCTTTGGAAAAATTCCCTGACAATATTGAACTAATTCTTAATTTTACACTTCGGAGTTCAAATAAAAAATAAAATAAGATTTGACCTACCTTCTTCCTGAAGATGGGCTTCGTCTGACCTCCGAAACCTTGTTGTTTACGGTCGTAACGTCTTCTGCCCTGGGAAGCATGCCTTTCCTTACTCTTTTTGTACTGAGTAACTTTGTGTGGTTTGTGCACTTTGCATTTCTTGCAGAAGGTGCGTCTCTGTTTCGGTACGTTCACCTAAAATCACAAAATTCATTTACTAAAATATGCCACATCAGTCACAAATTGGTCAAAATACTTCCACCTCAATTCACCTAAATGTAATTAAAAAAACCTCAACTTAAACCAAAAAATACCGGAAAATTAAATTGAATACTGAGATCTTGATTTAAAAAACACTTTCAATACCGTACTATCCATTAAAAACAGATCGGTGATCAACAAATTCGAAATTTTCAGTCAATAAAAACCATAAGCTAGAAAATAATTTTTTTCTTAATCATTTTCTCCCACTCTAAAATTTACACCTTTTCTATATTTTGAACTAGAAAGAAACACTTCTTCAATTTTAAAAATGTAATCTCTTCTGGGATTCAACTTTATAGGTTATGTGTCGAATGTCACGTCCGCCCAACGTGATATTTTCTCTATTTTTCCGATATAAAAAATATGCATATATTTTTCGAACAGCTTATTTCCCGATGTGCAAAATCAATTTCGCGGGCACAAATTTATTAGGATCGCAAAAATAAAAACAGACTAAATCTATTCTCCAAAAATACGATTTCACCTACCATCGTGAATGTTTGGAAAGGAAGAAGAGAACACCGGAAATTAGCACTTTGAATTGAGATTGCGCATGCGCAATCTTCAGAGTTGCACACCAAATTTGTATTTTATTTCTATGCTGACAAATTACTATTCACTTGCAAGCTTCAAACGATTAATAAATTATCTAAAGAATTTGAATTCGAATATTAAATATGAAAAACAGGCAGAATTAAATTATTGGTTATAAAGTTGATTCTGGGAAACCCTCGTAACAACGCCATTAATAACAAGCGCTCAACTTGCTATTTAATCAATAAAATCAAAATTCACGCTACTTTTTTCAACGCGTTATTTATAGAATATCTCAAAACTAGCAATTGTTTTTCGAAAAACAAGTTTTCGAATCTCGGATTGAATTTTAGACTGAATTTCACGCATTTCTGAATTCAGATTTAAGATATTTCTGGCTTAACAAAAAATACGAAAATAGAACAATTTTCCATGGTGCTCTTTTTTATTTTTTAGGTTTGTTCTTTATCTCGAAATGCACGAAATATAGAAAAAGTTGGGCCGACGCCTGAGTATAACCTAAAAAAAACGTGCCTTCGACTAAAATAATAAATCCCGCTTAATTTAAATATCTGAGATGAAAATATCGAGTCTAAAATTTACCTAAGGAATGAGAAATTTATCGATTTTACATCTACCCTGTGTTGAAAATTACGTCAAAGATTTCCAGCGCCGAAGCTTATTTGAATTGAGCGACATAATCTCGAACCGGACGCCCCTCGGACGCGGCGTACTCTCGAACCCCTCTTCCATTCTAGAAAGTAGTATTTTAAATAGAAATAAAAGTCGCTTTAGGGACAAAAACTATATTAAAAATCCTAAAATATTAAAAGAAATCAAATAATTATTAATCGTCTGCAGTAGCTGGTTTCGAAGTATCAAAATATTTCGAACCAATCAGGAATTTATCGAGTCTCAACCGGCGCCATCTTCATTTTTGAACAAAGCGAGGTTGAACGTGTTAGAAGCAAGCCGAACAGAGTTGGGTAGGTAAAATAATAGGAAAAAGTTACGGGGTCTTCTATGGTAATTTACCGCACACTTTACGAATTTTTTTACCGTAATCTTTAAACAAAACGTAATAATAAATAATAATAAATGAAATCCACTAATTAAAATACGGCGTTCTTAGTAAAGGAATATTTAATTTTTGGTTTTAATAAAAAATAAATTTCATGTTAAATAAACCCTTTAAAAGCAAAACTTTAGATTACACTTTGACCTACATTAATTTTTATTAAATAAAAAATAATTTTGCATGATTTTAATTGTGTTTTGGTTATCGTGGTAATTAATCATTATTCTCCAACGACTAAGATTTCTGGAATTTGAGTTTATAATAAAACATTATACAGACTTGGAATCTAATTAGGGTGACCGTTTTAATCCAGAAAAAAAATGTCCGATCATTTTTAGGTTTTCTTCCTCGCTTTACCAAAATTTTTCGCGGTCATTGAAATGAAGGAATTCTAACTCTTAAAACTTAAAACTTTTTCATTTGAAGTGACTATTTTGAATTTTAATCTTTTAAAATCATAGCTGAACAAAAATGTAATTCGGAATTTTTTATTTAAATGCTAAATAATTTATACATTTAAAATAGAAGCTTTTGACACTTTTCAATTGAGCAATTTAAAATTAAATGCCATTAAACTGCAACATGATAAATTTGTTACTTCTTTAAATTCAATAGTTAAAAAAAAATTTGGTTCAAAAATATAAATTCACGCTTCAGAAAAAGTTACAACCAAAATTGCCTCCCTTCCAACTCGATAAAACTATTAAAGAACAAAAAACTGTTCCAATTAAGAAAAAATTTTAAATCGAGTTTTCCTCTCTTCCAGCGCAATAAAGATTTTAAAATTAAAAAATAATCATCTTCCAATTTCAAACAAAGATTGAAAATGAAAAATTTACCCTTTCAACTTAATAAAAACTCTAAAAAGAAAATATAGACTCTTCCAATTCAGTGAACAAATAAAGAATATTTCGTCTCTTCCAACTCTATACAAAACTTAAAAATTTCCTTCTTCCAATTCAACAAAAATTAAAAACCAAAAATTTGCTACATTGTAACTCAATACAAATTTTTTAAATAAAAAATTTCTTTTTTTAAATTATAAAAAAATTGAAAATTAAAAATTCTTCTCTAAAACTCAATAAAAATGTTAAAAAGAAAAAAATGATCTCTTCCAATTCAGAAAAAAAAATGAAAACCGTAATTTCCGCCCTTCCAAAGCAATAAAATTCTTAAAAATAAAACAAATGTTCCTTTTTCCAATTCAGACCGAATTAAATCTCAAATTGTCTCCCTCACAACTCTTATAAACAAAAAGGTCCCTCTTTCAATTCAGAAACAAATTGAAAATCAAAATTTCCTCCTCTAAAACTTTTTCATTTCAAGTAACTATTTTGGATTTTTATCTTTTAAAATTATAGCTTAACAAATTTCTAATTCGGTATTTTTTATGTGAATGCTAAATAATTTTCAAGTTTAGAATGGAAGCTTTTGACACTTGCCAATTCAGCAAATTCTATAAATTGAATAATTAAATTTTTCTTGTCAAAAAACATAAATTCACGGTTCAAAAAAAGTTAAAACAAAAATTCCTTCACTTCGAAATCGATAAAGCTATTAAAAAACAAAAAACTCTTCCAATTCAGCAAAATTTGAAAATAAAAAATTCTTCTCTGAAACTCAATAAGAATGTCAGAAAGAAAAAAATGACCTCATCCAATTCAGAAAAAATTAATAAAAACATTGCTTCCTTTAATACTCTTATAAACAAAAAGATCCCTTTTACAATTTGAAAAAGGTTAAACATTAACTATTCCCCCTTTCAACTCAATGAAAATGCTAAAAAGAAAAAATGGCCTCTTCCAATTCAGAGAAAAAATAAATAACCAAAATGTCGTCCCTTCCATCTCTATAAAAATCATAAAATTTCCTCTTCCAATTGAAAACCAAATTTTCAATAATGTTAAGGTAGTTGTCGTGCCAAGTCAGATATCTGAAAAATTGTTTTTCTATGATTTTAAGAATAAAAATATTATAAATAATGTTATTCCAAATAAAAAAAATTATTTTTTAGGAAAAATGTTTAAATTCACACAAAAAAAATAAAAATAATTATATTTTATGATTATTTAGTCATTTTTGAAATTAGAAACAGTACAGTGGTCGAGAATACGACCCCGGAAAAAATAAGCCGTCATTTATTAAAATGCAATTATTTTTCAAAAGGCGTTGAAAAGAAAAAAAATGGCAAAAACTATGGTTAAAATAATGTCTTTTTTGCGAATTTTTATATTTTTCATAAAAAATAATGTTTTTATATGAAATGATATCAGTTATATTTTGATTCTTAAAATCATAGAAAAACTATTTTTTTCAGATGTCTGACTATTGGCATGACAACTATCTTAAACAGAAAAAAAATCAAAATTTCATCTCTTCTAGCTCTATAAAAATATTTAAAACAAATAAATTTCCCTCTTCTAATTTAGAAACCAAAATAAGGAAATAGCAGCTTAGTATTCAGAAAAATAAAAAATCATTCTTCCCAACTCAATACAAAATGATAAAATAAATACAGTTGTTAAAAAAAGTCCCTCTTCCAAATGAAAAAATGTTTTAAATTGAACTTTCCTCACTTCCAGAGAAATAAAAATGTTTAATAACTACCCTGTTACATTTTAGAAAAACAATTGAAAAAAAGTTCTCTCTTCCAACTCGGTAAAAATGTTAAAAAGAAAAAAATGCCTCTTCCAATTCAGAAAAAATTAAAACCCAAAATTCCGTCCGTTAGAACTCAATACAAATTTGAAAAAATTCTCTTTGCCAATTCAAAAAACAAAAAAAACTTCCCTTGTACTCAACAAAAATATTAAAACGAAACGATGGTCTCTTACAATTCAGAAATAATATAAAAAATTAAAAGTTCTCTTGAATTCAACAAAAATGTTAAAGTAAAAACCCCCTGTTCCTATTCAGAACAAAATAAAAAATTTCATCTCTTCTAACTAGAAAAAATAACCAAAATTCCGCCTGTTTCAACTCAATAAATATGATCAAAAGAAAAAAAGCCTCCCCCAATTCAGAAAAAATTGAAAACCAAAATTCGCTCCCTCGCAATTCAATACAAATGTGAAAAATTTCCCTTTACTAAATCAGAAAAATATGAAAAATAGAAGATTCTACCCTGAAACTCTAAAAAAAAAAAATAAACAAGAACTAATTGGCTTCCTTCTATTCAGAAAAAATCTAAATTTCATCCCTCACAACTCAATAAAAATGATAAAAACAAAAAAAGGGCCTCTTCCAATTCATAAAAAATTAAATATCACAATTGTTTTCCTTTCTATTAATATTAGACTTGTAAAAAACGTATTTTTATTCATAAATGCTTTTAAGTTAGATTATTTTAATTTTAGGTCGTTTAAAATGAATATCAATAAATGAATATCATAAATTAAAAATTTTCAAATTGAATGGGTTAAAAATGAAATATTTTATACGAAAACAATATTTAAATAAGATTTGAAATGTAATAAAAGCGTCTAATTATGAATCTACTAATTTAAAATTATTCAAAAATTGAAAATAGTTTCTAAAGTTTCAATCGAACATTTAAATTTATTTAAGCGAAAGGCTTTCGAATTGAAACAGTTCCATTTTCAACGTTAAAATCTATACACTGTTTAATTTTGCACAGATTCAGAATCGTCTAGTGAAAAGTAATTATTGCTTAATTTCGGACACTCGAATTATGTTTCAAATAAAAAAATATTGAATTAGATCATATACAAAAAAATTGCATCCTAAATTTTCTTTAAATTGAAAATGCACGCAAAAAAAGGAAGACCTAAAATCGAATATTTTTGAAGTAAAATAGTTCAGAATGACGCATTTTAAACTGAATGATTTCTAATCGAAAAAGTGATGATATTTCAAGTGATTAAATTAACTCAATATGAAAATTATTCATCACAAACTGCTATTATTTTAATTTGTAATAGAATTGAGGTTATAATTCGATTTGTAGGCCCGTCATAATTCGTATCTAATCTACAGGGTTTTAAATGGTTTTACGTATCTTGCGTAACTTATCTATCTTACGTAGAAAACCTCAAGCTTTGCTGAAGTTCACAGCTCTGCCGTGGCCGGATAGGACTCGCACTCTCCACTTCTGACCCAGTCTCTTTTCTCTCTCTAGCACTCTCTTCTCCTATTCGTTCCATCTCTCACTCACTTCCCCCTCCCTCGTTTTTCGTTTGACGACGCTGCTCTCACGACATTTCGCCGGAAACCGACGCCGCGCGAGGACACAGAGTTTAACGCGACTCCAGACCGCGCACACCTCTCACCTTGCTTATTCACCGCAAGCCAGGAGACACGCAGGCATTTCCCTTCGTTCTATCAGAAAAAAACCACACATCATGAGTGCCAAGGAAAACAACGAGGTCGCCGTCGAGAAGGTGACGGAAAACGAAAAGCCGGCGGTCGACGCAAAGTGCGAGATCAAAGGCATCAAAAGGCCAATCGAGGTAAGTCGAAAAAACCTAAGACAAATCCGGAATCTAAACATCTAGCCTCCATTTTTCTTAATGAAACTAAGATAATAACAAAAAAAAACTAGATTGATATGGAGTAGAAAAATCTCACTATTTTCTGCTGTTGTTCGCGGTCCTTTTTTGGATGGTGTTTATCATTTGTTTCTGCAACGACATTTTCAAACGCGAGCAAGTTATGAATTACAGGAACAGGGCTCATTTTCAATTCTATCGACTTAAATTCAGTGTTATTTAGAGCAACGGTTAAACATCATTTGGTGAAATTATTGTTATGTGAACGACATACAGAATTATGAAAATGCAATGGCGCGCGTAGTGAGTCGGTGAAAGTCTTGAAAAGGACATGTGTGAACAATGCCGGCCGGCATTTTCCACAGTCATCCATTTTCGAATCTGAGAGCCGCGTTCTACTCTCGTGTGAAAAATTTCGTTTGGTTTTTTAGTTTTTCAATTATGATCCTAAGACGCCATGGTTGTTATCGGTTGCGGTTGATCACCCCTGTTGCTCTCGTGCCGTCTATAATTACCGATCTAGATTCCGCGATTGGGACACCTCTTGCTAAGATCGCGTCGCTTTGAGAAGCATCGAGATGAGTCTTTTGGGAGGAGTGCCGCCATTTTGGCTGTCATGGTTTTCTCGGGAAAGCCCTCCCGCGCATTTTTCCGAACGCCGCTAACGAGGAGCATTATGGCGACCGAAAAGAAGCCCGCGTCTGTTTTCCTACTCTTGAGGAATGAATGATCGATAGTTTAAATTGATTCCTTGTTGGATTTTTTAATTTGGGTAAAATTTTCGCTGAGGTGGCGGGGGTTGACAAATAGTGGGTGTTTTCTAGAAGTTGGCAAATGGGAGAAGGCGTTTGAGTTTGCGGAAACAAGAAACAACGCCATGCGTCATGTTTCTTTCTCCCACTCCTAGATATTTGTGTTACGAACCTTCGAGAAAACATCGCGCGATTTTTCATCTTTTTTTCAGTCTCTTTCGCGAGATTGAAGATTTATTTATAGTTTTCTGGACTAGAGTTGGACGAAATGCGAAAATCGGATGGGAACAATTTTTAATCGACATTTGTTTGATTTACACCGGGTAAAATGATCGATGTAGGGCTAGTCACGTGGGAAACGCATCGGAGGATGCCGAGAACAGAAAAAAAATGCGTTTTTTGTTGAAAGTTTACCCTTTTTGTTGACACAATTTTTGTTGTCATTGTTCTCAATTTTTCTCTTGCAGTTATCTGGAAATAATGGTAACTAGGGCAAGAGTAGCAGAGGATGATAGTAATTGATTTTTCCTCGGTATCTAGGGCCAGGGGCGGATACTCGACTGGGAACTTCGGAAGCAAGTAGGGTAATTTTGAAAAATTGAAGTTTCTATGTGCTTTATCTGCGACTTTTTTTACACATAAATGCACAAGAAACTTAATTTAACATCAATATTCTCGGAATTTCAGACTTCTACTTTAAAAAAGACAAAGTCTACGGAAATAAGGTTTCGCGCAATGTGATCAGTTTCTATTGACTTACATTTTAGTTAATGTTTACATAACTAAAATATAGCTTAAGATCTTAGCAATACATGCACTTTTTACCACATGAGAGCAAATCGTGCACACCAACAGTGCGCTTACATCACACCACGTGTTCTCTAAAAAATTATAGATATTAAATTTTAAATTGCATTACAGAATCTTATTCTAATATAATAGTAAATAATTATTATTTACTTCAAAAATAAAATAATTTCCTTATTTTACTGTATAAACAATTGGATGTCGAATTTCAACGTAACTTTTACTTGATTTAATTTAATTAATGATTTTTTATTGAATCAGTGTTAAAAACACTATTTTTTGATGTTGCAATTTTTAAAATATGTATCTGGATTTTTAAATAAGATTTTTTAAAAATAATAACGCGTGACTTTCTTCGTTTGCATTAGATCATGATTGTTAAGTCAACAATGAGAAAATGGATTCTACTGTTTCTAATTTGATTTTAAATTTTGAACGCGAAATATATATGTATAGTAAACCGTACAATGTGGATTTTAATTTCATCTGCGTTATAATCCATTTTTTCCAGCAGCAGAGATAAATCTCAGACCTTAATCTTTTTATCCATTGAATATAATTTGAATATCAAAGTAAATTTTGTATATCCCTTAAAATCGATGGTTTATCCCTTTATTATGTAAATATCTTAATTCTAAATCACACCCTACTTCTGTTATTATTTTTTTTTTAATATTTAACAGCAGAACTAACTTTAAAAACACTTTTGACATAAAAATAAATATCGAATAAAAATGGTTTTAATTATTCATAACTTTATCGATTTCCATCGCATGTTTCTAGTGAAGTAAATATTATGCTCTTCGGAATAGATTTCTTTTTTTTTAATTCCGACAATTGATTCCTGTATTATGAAATACTGATGAGTGCACTTGTTTTAATGCTATTTCATTTCAATTTAAAATAGTAATGATTGAATTATTTTACATCTAATTTATTTTTCTGGTATTAATTAATTCTCAAACTCGAAAGTCTCAAAAAGTTTGAAATCTAAAGATTTGCTGATTATGAGAAAAATGTATTTCCAAACCCGACATTAATGGCGTCTTTTTAACGACTGGAAGCCACGAGGTTGAACTTATTGTAAAAGCACAGACTGAAGTAGTGGGGAGAGCAGGAATTCCTTATTTTTACTGAACTAATAACGAGTCGCAGGTCAAAAGATGGAGCATGCAGTTCCTCACGAAAGTTTTATTGCTCAAAGCGATAATTCAGCCTTCTCTTTTACCCACCCACGCAATAATTGCTAATTTTAGTATAATTCGCTCTTTTTTAAGTTGTAAAAACTGGTTTTTATATTATATTACGTAAGTTGAAGTACTTTAATTTTTACCAAACACTTCGTCCCTCGAGTCTATCTTTAGGCGCCAATACCACGCAGCCGTGCGCTTCGCCCTTTCCAAGCAGAAGGCGGGAAACACTTTTTTAATTTTCGATCAGTTATGGATCGATGAGCACCTGGCTTAAAAATAAAACGCTTCGCGCTAACACATAGATATTAAATTTTCACCCTTTGATACAGGGGTAGGATTCACCTTGGAAAAAGATGTTACTGAAGCTAGATTAGTAATATTGGTTTTGAATTATTAAAAATATTCTAGACACCCCTATTTACGGGGAAAATATGAGTCAAATTTCTATGTCAGAAGGAAATTTTAAATAAAAAATACGTCAATAGATTTTTATTTCTAGATCAATTTAAAATAGATTCTCCTCATTTTTTTCAGAGGTAAATTTATCATTTGAAAGAGGTTGCAACCAAATATTTTCGCGCCTGAGAGAAGTGATCACTCTGACCTAAATATTCAGACCCATCCCTTTTGCATATTATTGCGAAATTCTCGTGTGATTATCTCGATTTCGAATTGGTTTATTTTTGAATGAGAGAGGGTTTGACCCTTGTTTTCAGTAATTTTCCCATGAGGGTGGATATTAATCTAACATTTTAATGGCTAGGGCAATGGCTTTCGTTAGTCATCGATTTAGGGTGCCCCATTTCGTCTAATCGAAGAGACCTCGTGTCTCGCAGGTGCGCAAGACTCCCGAGACTGCAAACACGCGGCGTTTTCATTCGGAGAGAGTAGTGTTGAGTAATTTGTCCTAGCAGGGAGAGTTCTTTCTGGAATAATGAGAAAAGAAAAAAGGATGTAAGATAGGTTATTGGTTAAGAACATTAGGTTATCTGCCGAGACCTCGTGATTGGCAATAGGTTGGTTGATAGGTAATCATTCCTGTTTAGTGTGATGGAGAGTCCGCACAACGGCGACGCCTCTGTCATCCGCTTCTCATTGAAAACCACCCAATGGCGCTACTAAAAGCCTCGAACATCCACTGAGAGTGAACATGAATTTTAACTGTTTTAAAATTAATAATATTTGATATGGTTTCTGCCATATTGCTTTTCACTGTTGACAACAATTAATTGGATATTTTACAAACTTAAAAAAAAATTCACATGGAAATTGTTGCCGAGCCTAGAGTCACTTACCTTGCGATTGATGCATGGATGGTGCTACAGGAACTCGGAGAGTAAAATAGATCACGCTTATGCCCTGGTTTTAAATCCAATATTTACTTCAGGTACCTAGTGCTGATACAAATTTTCACTTAAATTTCAATAAAGAATTTTTTTGAAAAATAAATGTCGAGTCTATTTGTAAACTTTATATCAAATTTTGTAGAGGCTCATGTATTTTATATTGATGACTATTAAAAATTTCCTTAATTTACGTTCTTAATCTTGCCAATTAAAATTTGAAACTTTCGGAATTTGTTCTGTCCAAAGATGGATTTAACCTATCGCTAGAGTGTCTTTCTCGGAGTGTGCATGACACACGGCACGCCGCTCTAATACCTCCCCCACCTGAGTTGTACGATGCACAGGGATGGGTTGTTACGGCTCACTCGAGGTTTCCGATATGTCGTGCATGTGTGCTACGAAGAAGCATCAAATTTCAAGTTTCCTGCTTTAACATACCTGGCAGCATACTTGTCTCAACCCTGACGGTGCATGAACGTCGAATCCCTACCCTGATCTCAAGTTCCGGCCAGCTGCCAATCATCAGCATTTCCCCTACTTCATCCCCGGCTGCTCGTCCCATTTAATTGGCCAGTCGACTCGTATTTCTCTTTTAGGTTTTATCCAGTTTTATCGCTAGTCGCTTTGCGGGTAAGCCTTTAAGGTTCTCAGCGAAGTCGTCAGTTATTCCCACAATCCACCGCAATTTTTTCCTCCCCTCTACCGGCAAATTTAGATTTGTCTCTCTTATCTGTGAAACTGGAAGCTGTAAACTCTAATCAGAGCACGCACAATGCGGAGACGAGTACACGAGACTTTGTCTCGTGATGTTTATTTTTTTAATTCTCGGATTAATCATATTCTCTCATTGCCATTTTCGTTTGAAATTGGGAATTTGATATGACCCCTAGATACTTGGTTTCTGACGGCCGTTATTATTTTATTCAAGCTTTTACTCACGCTTGAAATCAAAGTCCAGACTTTGGATTGACTTTTTGATCTATTTAATATCTTTTCAAATAAACGGCCCTTTAGTTTGCTTTTTATTCATTTGCTCGCTCAAGTTGAATTATGTATACTGTTATGAAATGATTTTAGGAACTAGAGTATTGGCGACGTAAGATTGTGGAAATACATCGAAGTTTCTCTATCTCGGTTGTATTCATTGGGTAAAATCTGAATAATTACTCCTTCAAGACCTGCGCACATGTCTTTGATTCTAAGAAGTATTTTTCTGTGTATATTTAAGAACAGGGAGGGAATTTCCCCTCACTCCTCTGTTTCTCATTCTCGGCTTCACACCTCGATTCTTTTACAGGAAGGGGGGGATATCTTGCTCCCTCCTACATTTCTTTGTAGGAAGGACAACCTCTTATCTCCCCTCCCATTTCTCCTTTCGTCACATTCGTTTCTTTTCGTCTCTTATCTCTTTCTCCCCCCCCCCTCTTTCCTTCCTTGCTTTTTTTGCGGACTCTCACTCACAAAATGTCTCTTCAAATTAACATGAGTCGTAAAAATGTGATTATCCAATGTGCCTGAACCGGAGGTACGTAATATGAAGATGACTGTGATATTGATATGTGCGGCTGGCAAATTAATACTCTTGCGCATTGTCTTGGTTTGTCACGTGGCGCTCTCTATCAAGAACGCGAGTTCCCGCGCAATGTTTCAAATACGAGTTTTCAGTGTTACAAGGGTTTTGTAATTTAACAAAACTCATATTGTATTTTTAAATAGTTAATTTACATTCTTGGAATAGTAATCTTGAATTACGACACACGTGTAGGAAAGTACGTAGGAATAATTTTTAGAATTCAAATTCCAAAGTTTATTATTTATGGATCAAGACATTTTTATAATTGAACTATAGTGCATCATTTTCTTTACTAGTGGTTCCAACTGAATTTAATTTTAATATCACAATAAAATCATATAAACGAAATGTCGTTGTCTTTTTTTTTTTTTTTTTTTCAATAAAACAAAATTTTCTCATCAGATTTGATTAGATGTTTCCCGCCCTTTTCCTTGATCATTGATTTTCATTTATTTTAATTTGAAAAGTGAAATAAAAAAAAATTATTATTATGATCCCTGGAAAGACAGGGAACATTAGTATCGAAACTAGAGTAAACTTTTGTTTTTATTGATTTTCCAAAACAATTCCGCGGGAAGAGACGCTTCTCTGTGACAGAATGGACATTTAATTTTTCGAAAACAAAATAGAAACTAGTACTTTGCAGCTTCAAAATTAAGAATCCTTAGCTTTAAGACTAAAGAAATTTTTTAATGGTTTAAACTTACAGAAATAAATTTTAAAATTTTTGAAAATGTGCTTTGGTCGTAGGAAATATTTTAATTTTTTTCTAATATTAAAAAAAATATTTCCCGACTTATTTGCACAAATTTGCCAAGGCTAGAGTCACCTTGAGATTAATGCATGGATGGTGCTACAGGAACTCTGAGAGTAAAATAGATCACACTTATGACCTGGTTTAAATCCAATATTTACTTTCAGGTACCTAGTGCTGATATAAAGTTTCACTTGAATTTTTATACAGATTGTTTTCCAAATAAAAAAATGTCCCCTTTACAACAATTTGAAAAATGTTGAAAATTAAATCATTTTTTTCCGAAACTCAACAAAAATATAAATATTAAAAAAGAGAAATGTATTTAAAATGAAATATTCTCTTCTGAAAGTTAATAAAAAAATTTTAAATAATTAAAAAGCCTGTTAGTATTTCGAAAAGTAAAAATTTCGTCCCTTTCAACTCGATAAAAATTATAAAAAAATGAAAACCAATAATTACTCCCTTCTAACTGGAGAAAAATATCAAATGTACCGCTGCCGATTGAACAGAAATTTCTTCATCTAAAAATCTATAGAAATTTCCAAAAGTGTGGAACTATAGGTGATTCGGTTCAAGAAAATATTTTTTCTTATGAAAAAAAATATATTTCATGACTTATATGCACAAATTTGCCGAGCCTAGAGTCACTTACCTTGCGATTAATGCATGGATGGTGCTAGAGGAACTCGGAGAGTAAAATAGATCACACTTTTGCCCTGAATTAAATCCAATATTTACTTTAGCTACCAAGTGCTGATACAAAGTTTCATTTAAATTTGTATAGATTTTTTTCCAAATCAACAAATTTCCCCTTTACAACAATTTGAAAATGTTGAAAATTGAACATTTTTTCCGAAACTCAACAAAAATATAAATATTAAAAAAGAGAAATATATTTAAAATGTAACATTCTCTTTTGAAATTTAATAAAAATGTTTTTAATAATTAAAAAGCCTCTTAGTATTTCGAAAAGTAAAAATTTCGTCCCTTTCAACTCGAT
>NC_046664.1:36277158-36281444 GCF_010883055.1 Belonocnema kinseyi | reverse complement strand
AATTTGCCGAGCCTAGAGTCACTTACCTTGCGATTAATGCATGGATGGTGCTACAGGAACTCGGAGAGTAAAATAGATCACACTTTTGCCCTGAATTAAATCCAATATTTACTTCAGCTACCAAGTGCTGATACAAAGTTTCACTTAAATTTCAATAAAAAATATTTTTAAGATAAATGTCACGTCTATTTTTAAACTTTATATCAAACTATATTTTCTAGCAATAACCTGTTTCAGGGCATTTTTTAAGATTTCTGGTTAAAATTTTTTTTACTATTCATTTGGATTATTTTGAATTTAACTTGAATTGTTTGGAAGTCTAAAAATTTATCCTAAAATTTTGTACCCTTGAAAAAAGTAAACTATGACTGACTTAATTAATTAATGTTTATGAGTATTTGAATGATAATTCAATTCAGAAAATACGTGTCGGTGTAAGGTAATCTATTTCCGGGAAGGCTTTTTTTTAACTTAGAAGAACCGCTTTAGATATTTAACAAGGGCAAATTTTTCTTGCAGGAAAAGAGCGAAGACACGAAAAAACAGAAGAAGGAAGAGAACGGTGATGGAGAGGTTGAAGAAGATGAAAGTGATGAGGCGATTCGAGGTGAGGAGGATGACGTAGACGGTGAGGATGGCGAGGAAGACGAGGAGGAGGATGAAATTGAAGGTGAAGAGGACATCGACGAAGGAGAAGGTTAGTTAAAAATGCTCCAACTTTTGTGAAACCTATAAAAAATACATACATATCCAGGGCTGCCTGGAATTGTCAGGGAATTTTTATATGCCCACTAAAACCTGAAAATATCCGGGATTTTGTTTTCTAATTACAATCTAAATTTGAATAAAAATGACTCTTCATTTGTAAAACTATCTTTATACCACTGCATTGAACAATTTTGATTAATTGGTTGAAATTTACTCTTTTTACGAATTAATATTTTGGTAATATATTTTTTGTTATAAATGATATATTTTTGTTGAAATTGCGCGTTTAAAAAGAGTATAAATTAATCTTCTTGGTTGGAAATTGAATTGATTGCAAACTAATTTTTTCTTTGGCTAGAAAGAAATTTTTTGTCGAAAATTTAACTTATTCCAGCTAAAGATTCATCATTTCAGTTTAAACTTGATCACTATTTGAAACTGTGTCTTTATTTTTTAATCTGTAATTACTCGAATTGGATATTCCATCATTTTAGTTCAAAATTTATATTTGATTGAAAAACTAAAGAAACATTAAGTTTTTCGACTGAAAATTTAACTATTCAATTTTTGATCGAAAGTGTATCTTTTTTAGTTGAAAATTTATATTTTTTTATTGAAGATTCATCTTTTTGGTAGAAAGTAATGTTTTAGGTTAAAAATTCATCTTTTTGTTTTAATATTGAACTATTTCAGATGATTGATCATTTTAGTTAAAAATGCATTTTTTAAATTAAGAATACAACTATTCCAGTTGAAGATTCATCAGTTTGGCTCTAAAAATTAACCTTTTTAGTTGAAAATTTGTCTTTTTAGTAAAAAATTCAACTTTTTGTTTAAAAATTTTTCTATTCCAGTTGGATATTTATTATTTCAGTTTAATATTGATCACTTTGGTTAAAAAAAAATTTGTTTTGGACATTTTTTAAAAATGAAACTTCTATTTTTTGTTGAACATTGATATTTTCCAGTTCAGAATTCAACTATTTGGTTGAAAATTGACATTTTTTTAGTTGAAGAAAATTCCAATATTTGCTTGAGATTTTATATATATTTTGTTATAAAATAGTCTTTTTCATTGAAAATTGATCTTTTCGGTTGAAAATGAATATTGTTCGTTGCAGATTCAGATATTTCGTTAAAAAATTAATCTTTTCTATTGAAAATTTATGTATTCCAGTTAAATATTCATCATTTTAGCTGATTTTTTTTTTTGATAACGCTTTTGTCAAAATTGTATCCTTTTATTTTAAATTAATCTATTCCATTTGAATATTTATTCTTTTATTTAAAAATTTATTACTAGGGTTAAAATTTTGTTGCATTTATTAATTGGAAAAAACTTACATTTTTTGTTGAAATTTGATATTTTTCACTTCAAAATTCATTTATTTTATTTGAGATTTCATATATTTTGTTTGAAAATTTATTTTTTTGTTGTCTGATTTTCTCTAAAAAATTATTTGAGTTGATTCATTATTTTTGTTAAAAATTCATAATTTTGGTTAAATAATTGATGTTTTTCATTAAAAATTCGTCTTTTTTACTTAAAAATTCATATATTTTGGTGAAAATTTATTCATTTATTTTTTTTGTTGTTTTTTTGGGCAGAAAATTATTTTTCTTTGAAAATAAATCTTTTTGTTTGAAAATTTAAGTATTCGTATAACTCTTTTGTCAAAAATGTATCCTTTTTTCAAATAATCTGTTTCAGTTGAATATTTATTATTTTATTTAAAAATTCATCCCCTGTGGTAAAAAAATTTTGTTGTTCAAAAAAATTGTCATTTTTTGTTGAAATTTGATATTTTTCTGTTCAAACTTAAATTATTTAGTGGAAAATTCAACTATTATCTTCAGCATTCCATTCAAGTATTCAGTTGAATATGTATTATATTTAGAAATTTTTTGTTTTGTGTCGAAAATATTCAATTTTTTATTGAAATTTGACATCTTTCACTTCAAACTTATCCGTTTAGTTGAAAATTGTACTATTTTGTTGAGATTTTATATATTTTGTTTGAAAATTTGTTTTTTTTGTTGTCTAATTTTCTCTAAAAAATTATTTCAGTTGATTCATTATTTTTATTAAAAATTTATAATTTTGGTTAAATTATTATTTTATTTTTTAAATTAAAAATTCATCTATTTTGGTGAAAATTCATTTATTTTGTTGAAAAATCGTTTTTTTTTGTAGAAAAATAACTTTCCTTGAAAATAAATCTTTTTGATTGAAAATTTAAGTATTCGAATTAAATATATATCATTTTAGCTGAAAATTATTTTAGTTCGTACAATTCTTTTGTCAAAAATGTATCCTTTTTTTTAAATCTTTCAGTAGAATATTTATTATTCTATTTAAAAATTCATTACTTGGGGTTAAATAATTGTTTTTGAAAAAGCTTCCATGTATTGTTGATATTTGATATTTTGAACTTAAAACTTAAACTATTTATCTCAAAATTCAACTATTTTTTTGAGATTTCATATAATTGGTTGAAAATTAGTTTTTTGATTAAAAATTATTTTTTTTGTAGAAATATGCAACTATTTCAGTTGAAAAATCATAATTTTTTTTTAAATTTATCAGTTTTATTAAAGATTGATTTTTTTGGTTGAAATTCAGATGTTTCGTTAAAAATGTTTATAATTTTAGTTGAAAATTCATGTATTATATTGTTGAAAGCCCGTTTTTTCATAAAATTAATCTTTTTAATTGAAAATTTAAGCATTACACTTAAGTATTCATCAATTAAGCTGATTTTTTTTTCTAATGCTTTCGTCAAAAATGTAAACTTTTCCGTAAAAATAATCTGTTTTATTTGGGTGTTCATTATTATATTTAAAAATTGTTTTTTTTTTTTGGTGTCGAAAAACTTAAATTTTTGTTGACATTTGATATTCTTCAGTCAGTGTTTGAACAAAAAAATATATATTAAAAAATTGGGAATTTGAAGCGGTTTAAATTGAATTTGCTGTACTCTGAAAAATTATACCAGGAAAAATCTGAGATATTTGTTATTGTTTGGCCCTTACTTTCCAATTTCGGCCTGAAAATATCCTCATCGATTTGGCTCTATTTTCCGAGAGCCCCCTCCCTTTTCTTCTTTTCCCTTAATGAAGACACTTTATTTTTAGATGAGGAAGAGGACGACGCGGAAGGCGACGGCGAGGGCGTGGAAGACGAGGAAGATGACGCATAATGAAGGAAAGGGTGAGCTGTGCTGCTGCATGTAAGTACGAAGGGAGGACCGAAGGCAGTGTTGTTTTTGATGGCAGCCGTTCGATTGTCGACCATCTTTTTCTCAGCAAACACTTGCTCTCATATTGAGTGGTTAGTAGCAATAATGTTGGCGATCATGATGATAAAGGCCCATCTTTGGTATACTGTCCGGGACCCCTCCTCCCATACCCTGCTCTTTTGCAACCCTCTAACGTTGTCGTCGTCATCATCATCATTGTCGTCGCCGTCACCACCACCACCACCACCGCCGCCGCCGCCGCCACAACCACCTTGCCGGAGTTACTTTATGCCGATGTTTTGTTGTTATCTGCAGGCGCAGATCAAAAACAGCCCTTGG
>NC_046664.1:36267596-36277148 GCF_010883055.1 Belonocnema kinseyi | reverse complement strand
CCAGCCTTCACCAAATACTATTAGGTCGTTTCACGCAAAAACTATAAATTCGTCCTCAGATAAGAAAGAAGTTGTATAATTGTCGTTTTGGAACGATCCCGGGTTTGTGTCGAGAGATTTAAATAAAAAAATAACAGCGACGAATCTATTGTTTTGTCCGAAATTCACCTATCAACTGGTATTTGCCCGGTCATCTGGCTATCTTTGCGGGACAGTTTTGTAACGAAAACTTATTTAAGATATATTAAAAAACAAAAAGTTCTATTGTATTTAAATAGTGTAAAATGTGGACATTTGTGGGTGATTTTTTTTTTTTTACATTTGAAATCAAATTTACGTTTGTAGTTTGGCGAATGTCTCTCACCTAGTGCGTGTGAATGAGTTTTTTTTCTTTCTGACCAATAAATAAATATATATATATATATATATTTATATATGTATATATATTTACATACATATATGTAATGTGAGTGTCACATAAAAAAAGACGGGAGTGCGAAGCCGACATTTGTCATCTAAAAGGTAAAATTAATGAAGTTGATGACGGTTTCGTTCTTGACAAGAAAATAATAATTCGACTCTGCTTTACACTCCTGGGGCGCGCTATACGAGTCTAGGAATCGACCCTTTATGCAATGTGTTTTTTGCGCCAGATTGTGTTTGTGTGGATGAGAGTAATTGTGTGACTTTAACATTGCATAATAATTATACATAGCATGTATAAAGTTATGAACTAAGGAAACATTTTATTAATAACGATACTATGTAACGTAATGTGGACAGGTTGTGTGTTGTTACACTACTTTGACTTGGGCATAGAGTAGGGAGAGCACTGGCATTTTGCTGTTAATGAAAAAAAAAAACAAAAAAACTAGTACGTCTCTCCCCCCTTTTTTTTTACTGCGCTATTATTATTTTATCAAATTTCTCTCTTATATTCTCTTTTCTTATATTCCTTAGTTTGACAGAAAATCGTCTTTCCTTCAATGAAATTGGAACGAGCAATTGTACATTTTTTAAATGAAAATCTTCGCGGTGTTTGCGAAAAGAAATTATTGTGCGAACGTTTAAATTAATGATGCAAAAGGTGTCTCCCTATTCGCGTGTGTGTTCTGATATAATTCAGTTGTCGAGAAAACGGATTTTTTTTTTTTTTAATTTTTGATCCAAGGACTTCTCAAGACGCAACAACGCTTGTCCTCGTCGACAATTTTAAATGAATTTTTAGCGCGATTTTATTTTAAAGAAGAGATAAAATATTTCTAAAGAAAACGTGTCCTTACGATAATAATAATGATGATGAATTATTATTGTATTTGATTTGTACGCAAGTTGCTGCCTTTTTTTTTTAAAGATGAATGCACTAGTTACCGGAAAGCGAAAGCTAATCAGAGAGAGAGAGAGAGAAGATTGTTGTTGCAATTGGGAGGTCACTTTATTATTATTATCCTATTCCAGGGGACAGATGGGCAAAAAAGTAAGTTTAATAAATAAATAGATACAAGGGTGATGAGACATTGCGGTTACGATACCATTGTACCATAGCTGCATAATAATAATAATAATTATTATTAAATAAATAAAAAGGTAACGATTATTCGAGAATGAACGAGATGATGTCCCACGTTTTAATGTACAAATATTTTCGAAGGAGGTAGTTAAATAAAAGGAAGAAGAAAAAACAACAACAAAAACTCAGATGAATCGAAGGTAATGATTCGTTTCTCGTAATTAGTGATGGGTTTTACAGACTATAATCCTTGTATGTAAAACTCGGTGATTTGTGTGGCGGAAGAAAATCCTTGAGCATCATTCAACTAGTGTCTTTCTCTCTCGTCTTGATAAATCCCGTATGAAACGCGCATGCGCAATGGATCGTTTTCTTATGCTATCCATTGCGCATGTGCGATTTTTTTTTTTTTTTTTTTTCAAAGTAACAACCTATACAAAGTCACACTGGGATTGGAGAAACTGCAATATTATTGTGCTTCGATTTTTGGTTAAGCCTTTTTTTATTATTATTATTAATTGCTATTTATTGATCTAGTTTCGAGTGTCTGCGAAAGAATTTTTCGAAATCACACATGATCTCCGAGTTGTATGCAGAAAAATAAAACCACTGCTGCTGTGTTTAACACTTGTTGTTGGCTTGAAGATGATGATTTGGCAGGAATGTTGTCAGAGAGGAATCTTTGAAGACAGCAGCAGGTGCCTGAGCAAAACAAGTACTTTAGCATTCATAGGATACTACAGATAATACATTTGTAAGGATAGGTCCATTTTAATTTTATTGATACAAAGTGACAAGATCCGTTTGCATCGAAGGACGTTTTTGAGACCCTTGGCTCTTTGGGATTTTTTTTTTTCAATTGTATGGAGGAGGCATGAGCTAGAGCGGGGATTTTTGAAAAATTGAGTAGAAGGTGCTAACGGGACTTTGAAATAATAATTGAATCTGGCAGATTGTTTGCCCCGGATATACTGTTAAATCCTTAAGTTCATATTATGACATGAATTATTGGCAATAGAGAAGCGGAAATGGTAATGTGGAAAACTAGAAATTAGTTATTGTATGACTCATCGTTAAACGTGAATTCTTAGGATAAGAATTTGGTTTGTGTTTTTCATGATATCTTGTTCAAAAAAATGATTTTGTACAGGATGTAGCATCATCGGATCATGTTTTTTTTTTCGACGAGAAAACAGTGTAATAAATCGGTATACCACAGACTACATTTCTGCCCATTCCATCGAATCTGAAACTTTCATTGTATTTTTAAGTAAATACATTTTGAAAAACAATGTTCTTTTTGTTTCTTTCGAAAACAATTTTTTTCCATTTAAAAAAAAAATTCGATCTCTATCTAGGGTGTCCACTGTGTGAAGGCAGGCCGCTGGACTGAGAAGTTTTTAGGCCCGGCGAACAACCGAGAAATGACGGTGAATTTATGTTTTGACTCGAAATTTTACAAATTTTTAGAAGAAAAATATCTCGGAAAAAATTTTTTAAGTAATCAATTTAATTGTATTTTTTCATTATATCATTGAATTCACAATATTTAATGCGAACATCTTTACTTGCAAAATTTTCAATTTTAGATCTTTATTTTTAAGCGTACGTATTTGATCAACTGCAAATAATATATTTTTAAAATTAAACTTTACGGTACCAGGGTGACTGCTGGACCGGGAATTTCGAGACGGGGAAATGACAGTGAATTTATTTTTTGACGGTGAATTTTACAACATTTTTAAAATAAAAATGCTGTCCAACTTTGATTTCAATCGTTATTTAAAATTTTTTTCAAATTGTAATGGTTTTAATTATGTCAATCAGTTTAGAATGATTAATTTGAAAATCTTTCACCTTAAAAGTGTTCCATTTTAGATTCTTAATTTTTAAGCATATATTTTAATTTCAAGAATTTTAAAATGTAGTTTTAAAGGTTAAAAAAAATGAGAAGTGTTTAAAATCGAGGACTTTTTACCAAAAAAACAGGGTGGTCGCCGGACCGGGAATATTACGAATTTTCGGAAGAAAAATGTGCCGAAGTTCGATTTTAACAGTTTTTTAAATAATTAAAATGCAGTTTTGAAAATTTAAACAATTAAAGATTAAACGCATTTGAAGTTGAAAATTTTTGGTTAAAATTTTTTATTTTATGAACTGAAAATATAAATTATTTTTAAAATGTATCTGTATTAATTTCTTCCGATAATTTTATTTTTAAATAAAAATTTTCATGATTTATCAATAACATATTTTTAATTCAGAGTTTCAGGTATTTATTTTATTTTTTATATTAAATTTCATAAATAAATTTATTAACATTATTTCTATTGATTTTTTCAGCTATTCAAAAATGTCAACGTGCGTTTTACTATTTTCAACTTGAAACTAAATCTATAATAATATAGTCTTAATTAAAGGTTTTTATTAAATTAAAAATATTGTGAGTAAATTGTTTAATTTTTATCCCATTTTATTTGAAATTTCTTAATGTAAAAAAAATAAATATTTAATATTTAGTAAAATTTCACTGTTCATTTAAGACGAGTAAATTAAAACCAAATATTTAAAAGGAAACACTTAAACTAATTTGTTTTACATAGAAAGCTTTGAATCTTTAGATTCTCAAAGAACTTTTAGCGTTACAATTTTAATTAGCCTACTTAAAAAGTGTTTACTTTATAAGTGAAACTGTTAAATTTTGACGCATAAATCAATTAAATTATTATTTAAAAAAGAATTTGAGTAATTTTAAGAAATATCTAGAAATTTTCAAAAAAATTCAAAATTAATAAAAAACTTGAAATTATTTCAAGTAATTTAAACGAAGTGTGTTAACATTTTTTTCAGAACTTCTAAATATATTTTAAAATTAATCGAAATTTTCCTACAATTTTTGAAAATCCAGCAAATTAAATAAAATCCTTCAAATCTTCCATGTCCTTTGATCTTTAATTTAAAACCACTTCTAGATTTCTTAAGATTTTGAAATAAAATTTTAAAGCTTTTAAATGATGCCTAGACTATTTAAAATAAAAATAATTTAAGAACGGTTGAGTTAAAAAAATCATTTTTTAATTTTTAATGTGTATAGTTTAAAATTACTTAATATAATTTTGAAAATTCTTAAACTTCATTGCTTGATTGTTTAATTTAGGCTATTGAAAATGTTACGTGGATTTATATTTTTGGAACTTATCTGAATCTTTGAACTCTATAACTGATAAAAGTTTTAAAATTTGGATTTTATTGAACATTTGAATACACAATTTTTTAATTGAAAACTTTTAAACTTCAATTTTACAAGTTTGGAATTCAAGTGTTCAATTTGGAATGTTGTAATTTCTTTTTTATTGTCTTACCGTGACAAAGTATTATTCGTAATTAAACAATTTTATTAAATTTACAATTACAATTTTAATTTGTAAGTGAAATTGTTAAGTTTTGCTAAATAAATAACAGTTAAACACTAATTATTTGCAGAAATAATGGGAGTAATTCTAAGAAATGTTTACAAGTTTTGAAAAGATTCAAGGTTATTTTAAAACATTTAACATTGTTTCAAATAATTCAACGAAGTCTTTGTGCCGACAAAATTCGGCTATTCCTACTAAAATTTCAGTGAAAATAGTCACAGTCTAATTTAAAAGAAAATATACATTTTTGAATATTTCAAACAAAAAATTTAGAAGCTTTTTAAGCAGGGTTTCAAAAGAATCAAAAAACATTTTTTTTGAGATTCCATAGAAATTGAAAATAATTTTTTATTTTTAAAAATTATTTTGAAAGATTTCCAAAATTTTTAAAAAAGGATCTGGAAGATTTCAAGAAATTTTTTTTAATTTGCAGGATTTTCTAAAAATCGTAGAGAAAATTCGATTCGTTTTAACAGATATTTAGAAGTTCGGGAAAATTTGAACAATTTAAAACAATTTCATTTTTTATTGCTTCAATTGGAAAAATGTTTAGCTTAAGAATTTGAATTTTTAAATTTTATTGGCCGTGAAAAATGTTTGCGAACCGGGAATTTTTTTTCCGTCGATTAAAACTGCCACCCTTGCATTCAATTTAAAATGCGTAATTCGAAAATCTTTTACTTTTTATTAAAACATTTTCTATTTTAGGATCATAAATTAAATAATAGTTGAATTTTCAAGACGATTCGGAATCAGTTTACAATTTTAGAATTTACAGATTTTAACGCTAGAAATTGTGACAATTTTAATTGAACCTTACAACAAATTAAATTATCAAGTCAAATGGAATGTTTAGAAGTTTTCGAAAAATTATTAAATATAATATATTTAAATTTATTTTAATAATTATTATTTTATTTAAAAACATTTATTTTAAAAGAACATTTAAAAAGATTTACAAAATTATGAATAATAAATGTGGAAGACTTCAAGGAAATTTTTTTTATACAATAATTAAAAACTTGAAAAAAATGTGAAACATGTTAATTTTTTTTTTATTTATTATGCAGATTAAGCATCTTGGATTATTTCTGCTACTTTGATGTTACATATTAATTTTAACAATAGAGTTCACTATGTACATTATTTTTACATTCGAGATCATCTTATACTTTACGTTATTTACATTATTATATAATATAATATGGACAGTATGGTCTTACAATCTAAACTCTGAGGCCGCATTCATTTAAATAGGATACAATAAATTGGCACGCTTGAGAGGAGGGATAAATTAGCAAGAATTCAATATCAGTAGGCCTCAAAATACCAATATTCCTTAGCCGAATTAGGAGCTTTTTTCTAGGTTCGATATAGAGTGCACATTGCCAAATAACATGGTAAGGATTTTCTGTAGATTTTTGGCATTTACATAAGGAATTACTGATGTAACCGAGACGATGGAGAGATTCGGCTAAGTTATAGTGGTTTGATCGGAGCCTATTAATGGTGACAATGGTGAAACATGTTAATGTTTCAATATTTTAAAATAAAATTTTGAATCATTTCAACTATTTAAAATAAAAATAATTTAGATTTTAATTTTTAATGTTTCTTGTTTAAAATTATATAAATTTGAAAATTGTTACATCCATCGATTGATTCTTCAATTTAGAGCATTAAACATAACGTGGAATTATGTTTTTGTAACTGAATCTGAATCTTTGAACTCTATAATTTATAAAAGTAAAAAAAAGTTTAATTTGTCAGTCTAACTGCATTTAATTTAAAATTGTTCAGTTGAAAAATGTTAGTAGCTTCTATTTTATTCCTGTAAATTATTGAGCACTTAATACAACACTTTTGAATTAAAGAACTTAAGCTTCAGTTATAAAGTTTAAAATTCAATAGTTCCACTTTGAGAGCTTTAATTTGCAGCTCAGTTTTTATTACTTTAAATGAAAAAAATTTTGGCTTAAGCTTTTGATTTTTTTAAATTACATTGACCGTGAAAACTGTGTGCGAACCGGTGAAAAATTGAACTGTTTCAATTGGACAGTCTTATTAGTTGAACAAATGTAAGTGCCCTATTGAAACTTTATGAACTTTTTTAAATTTAAAACTAACGTCAAAATAATATATCTATAATTAAAGGCATTTATTAAATTTGAAATATAATTTGAAAATGTTCCATTTTTAAACCATGCAATTTGAAATTTGTCAAATAAGAAAAAGAACAGTTACTTAATATTTAGAAGTATCTGTCTGTTACTTAAAATCAGTAATTATAAATTAAATATTATAATTAAACTTTGAACGTTACAATTTTAATAGTTTTATGCGATGAAATTTAATTTGTTACTCAAATGGTTTAATTTTGTTGTATACGTAACATTTGAGCCCCTATAATTTTTAGAAAAAAATCGAGTTAGTTGAAGAGATATTCAGAATTTTGAAAAAATTAAAAATTACTTGAAAATTTGAAATGATTTCAAATAATTTAAACGAAGTGTCTACGTGTACCGATAAAATCCGACTTTGTACCAAAATGTTGCAAATGCCACACGGCCTAATTTAAAAAAATAGGTTTTGGCTTATTTCGAATAGAAATTTTTGAAGTTTTTTAATAATTTTGACAGGGTTCAGAAGAACGTCAATTTTTTATTTTAATAAATTAATTTTAAGAGAATATTTAAAAAGGTGTATAAAGATTTACAAAATTGTCAAAAATGAATCTGGAAGATTTAAAGAAAATTTCTTTAATTTGGCAGAATGAAAAATTTTTTTTCTTAATTTAAAACAACCTGTAGATATTTCTAGATTCTGATATAAATTTTCGAAGTGTTTTAAGGATTTTTTGAACCATTTAAAAATAATTTAACTCATAATTTGAACAAGGAATTGCCAATTTTTACATATTTATAGTTGGAACTGGAAATTATCCAGGCAAATAAGAATTCTGAATGGAAAATTGAATTTTTTGAAGAAAAAATCTTAATTTTGAGTTGAAACGGGGTATTTTCGAATAAAATTTAAATTATGAATTGAAACAGGGAATTATACTAAAAAAAAAAAAAATAGTTCTTAGTTGAAACGGAGAATTTTCGAAAAATAATTAAAATTGTTGATTTGAGCAGGCATTTTTTTTCGAAAGAATTTGATTTTTGAGTTGAAATTAAGCATTAAAATTCTGAATTTGAACTGGAAATGTTTATTTTATAACCAATTCTGAGCTGGAATTGGAGTTTATCCAGGAGCATAACAATTCTGAATGGGAAATTAAATATTACAAACAAAATTGTTATTTTCTGTGTTGAAACGAGGTTCTGGATTTAAACAGGGATTTATCAAATTTTAACTAATTGTGAGCTAGAATTATAATTAAAAATAGCTTATAATTGTATATTTCGAATGTTTACAAATTTATTGACAGATTCATCTATTTAGAGCATTGAAAATGATATCGTGGATTTATATTTTTGTATCTAAATCTTTGAACTCTACGAGATACAAAAGTTTAAAAAAAATTTTATTTGGCAGTTTAACTGCATTTAATTTACAATTGTTCAGTTGAAAAGTGTTAGTAGCTTCCATTTTATGCTAAGTCATTGAGAATTTGATTACAAAATTGTTGAATCAAACAACTTTAAAACTTCAATTTTCAAAGTTTAAAATTCAAGAGTTTCATTAAAATGTTTATTCAACTAATTTTGTTTTTTCTTTTACTTTTTATATCAATGAATGGATTCCCAATCCCCTAAATGTATCCAATTTTTAGAAATAAATTCTTTAATGACAGAAGTCATTGAAAAAGCATTGAAAATTATTTAAAAAGAGAACATTTCTTATAAAAAGATTGTTCGTTTCGACATGTAAAAATAAATATATTATGTGTTCCCCTATTTTCGCCCTCTTTCGTGAGAAAATGACCCTATTTCCCCTTTTTTGAGCTCATTTTGCGCTGTGATCCCCCTCTGGTTTTGAAAAATTAACTATATATTATGGATTAACAAGGATAATAATTGATTTTACAAGACGATTCGGAATCAGTTAAAAATTTCCAGATTTTAATGATAAAAATGAAACTTTTTACAATTGGAAAGCCTTAGTCCGATCGAAACTTTATAAACTTTTTTAAATAACTTAAAAATAATATATTCATAATTAAAAGCTTTTTTGAGTTTAAAATATTGTTTACTCTAAAATTGAGAATTTTTTAATTAAGAAAAATAACCCCGTGTAGAAATAGCCCGGTTTGACCCGACTAGAAGAAGGTTTCTGGCCAGAATCTGACCGGGTCAAACCGGGATACTATTTTCTTTATTGCCCGCCCGGGATCTGAACGAGTTCCCACCGGGACCCAGTGGGGCTAAAAATGGTGCCGTAAGTGGGTCGTTTGTAAATATCTGACAGGTGAAAGACCAATTTTTTGTGTTTTACGTGCTTTTTTTTATCAATTGTGAAAGAAAAATTAAACTAAGTTTAATTATATGGTTTCCCACTTTTGGTTCTGCGGTTCCCAGGCTTGCCGTGTCAGCGAAATCGTTGACCAGCTTCTTTTTAATTTTCAAACATAGTTTCCCAGTGAAATTATACTTATTTTTTTTGTGATACGATTTTTGCTTA